>NC_060139.1:365496009-365825509 GCF_021461385.2 Schistocerca piceifrons | reverse complement strand
AGAAGCTCATACTGGACATTCATGGAACATGAAAGGCCATTCTACCTTCCATTTCACGAAGGATTTCTTCCCTCTTTTGTCATAATCTACCGAAAATTTATATCAGGATGGCCCGACAATGTGTCTATGGCAGGTGCATCTCGTCATTTACTTATTGTCATTCTGCTTGTGGCTTATGAGTGTGCCTGCTACCATAATAACCATTATCTTTGACAAAGACCAAGACTTTTCCAGTACTTTTGATGAAATATGGTAGCAGTTCAGAGTGCGAATCATATGGTATTGAGGTAACGAGGAGAGGCGATGACTAGGAGAAAACTCGAAGAGTGAGAGATCTGTCAGATACGATGAGAAGGGAGGGCTTGATGTGTCGGAGTGGAGGAAGAATTAGAGACATGGAGAAAACCACAGACTCAGAGAGAGAGAGAGAGAGAGAGAGAGAGAGAGAGAGAGAGAATATAATCCCAGAGCGCTAGTAACAGAAACTGAGATATAAAGTTTTTATGATCGTACGATATGAATTACATCACTACACTACACAATCTCAAGTACACTGCCTCCTGTGCCCCCCCCCCCCACCCGTCTCGCTCCTTAGAGAGGGGATAGACTGTCAGCTGTTCAGCAGTACAGACATTTCTCTCTTCAGCCTAATGCTTTTTAAAATACATAAATCTATGTACAAAATAATTTAAATGGGGAGAATGTACATGTGTATACCTCTGCGTCAATCACAGAGTCTTTTTACATCTAGTACGCCTTTCAATAATCACCCATCATGATCGGGTGGAAAGTGTCTTCTACATTGTTGTTATTAGTGGAAAGCATTGTTGCTTTTGTGCAGCAGCATGTGGGCCGGTCAAGAGGTTCTTTCGTGATTTTGCTTTTGATAACATCATTAAAACGTCTACCGTGTTACATCTGTAAGTTTTGTGGTTAATTCTTCAATTATCAGCAGTGTAAATCACGATCTTGGCGCCTCATATTCTGGTGCAGAAAATCAACAGTCCTTTCCACTAACAGCAATCATGCAGAAGACGCCTTCCACCTGATGATGATAGTTAGCCATCGAAGTATAGTGGATAAAATGAAACTTCGTGATTGGTGCACAATCATATGTTGCTTTTTTTGCATTCTGACTGACAGTCGCAGCCTTCAAAACATAACCTCTAATGGACGTAATTACTATTTCCTATGTGTTTTAATGAATTAAAGAGACAGCTTTCACAAAAGGTATTAACAATAAAACTGTCGAGTTTTTTTAGTTTTTAAATAAAAATGTGGTGCAAAAGCGCGGAACGTTTGCAAATGACACACCACACATGCGCTAAAAAACTAATGACCTGTTCTAGGAAACTATACGAGAGAGGGAGGATGGTGCCGCATTGTAGACTGTGTATACAAATAATTACTCATAAAACAACATTTTAATGTAACACGTTGTTAAAACTAAAAGGTATAAAGTAATTTATCCTAGTCCTGTACAGCATACTAACCTCATACAGTTGTAAAAATTAAAACGAGAAACAGGGCACATGCAGTAATAACTGGTGCATGAAAAGTTCTCTAAAGTCACTGACAGTTTCATTGCACTGCAGATGATATCAACTACTGTGTGATTTTCCTCGAAGACTGTTACTCTGTACACTCTTTACTACACTGACAAAAAAATTACGATATCAAGAAGGGACTGTGACACAAACGAAAGCTGGTAGGCCTGTTTCTACACTAGGGTGACCAAACGTCCCGGAAAACCGGGATTGTCCCGGTTTTCATTCCTGTGTTCCGGTGTCCCGAAAATTTGTTTCAGGACGCTCAAAAGTCCCGGAATTCAGTTTCTAAATACGTTTCGTGAAACTTTCTCAAATTTTTGGGATTTCGCTATATTAAAGGAAATACAACACAGGAAATTAATATATTGTAGCTTATTTGTCTAAAACCTCCATTATCCCATACTAGTAATCACAGTATCAGTATTGATACACTCAGGCAATAATTTACTTGAGCGGTACTTTGGCCAAGTTGTATTATTGTTACAGAGCTATGAAACCGTCCGATTGTCGCGCCACTTACTCACACACTCACTGTCAGAACAGTGTAGTAGTTGATGTTTTGTCAGACAAACTGGAATATTTTTTTCTCATATTAGTGGTATTATTGCTGCAGTACTGTGAAACGCAATGCCGAAACGTACCTGCAAGTTCAGTGACTGTTATTCCAAGGAATGGAATTTCATAAAGAAAGGTCGTTTTGACTACGAAGCAGAGTGTTCCGTATGTAACTGTTTTATTAGTATAAGTCATGGTGGACGTTCCGACATAGTTGATCACATCAGGTCAAAGAAACACATTAACAGATACAGTGCTCTGAGCTGCAGTAAAACTCTACAAAATTATTTTGTGAAACATCAGTCAAGTGAAGAGACGAAAGTTCGAGCAGCCGAGCTTACACTAGCCTATCACACGGTAAAACATCACCAAACTTATAGATCTAGTTATTGTACTAATAAGCTTAACAGCATTATGTTTGATGATTCTTCCATTGCAAAAAAGTTTAGTTCAGCAAGAACTAAAGTGTCAGCCTTAGTGAAAGGAGTTATTGCTTTAAAGGAAAGCCTTGAATACATCAAAAAGTCTTCTTTCTACGGGATATCCACTGATGCCAGCAATCATAAGGCCACTAAAATATTTCCGTTTGTTGTTCAGTTTTTCGATATTAATCAGGGGATTCAGACCAAACTTTTGAAGGTGAGTTCCCTACCTAATGAAACATCTGACGAAATTTCAAGATTTTGTATGAATACTATCGAAATGTTTGATCTTGAGAAAAATAAATGTGTGGCAATCTGTGGACACAACACCAACACAAACTTTGGTGGTTTAAAAAGACAAGGTAAATGCAACATGAAAACATTGAAGGCATAGGGTGCCCTGCACATGTTTTACGCAATAGCGTGCAGACATCTGCTGCTTAAGAAAACGATAATGCAGAAGGATAGAATACATTTTAAAGCATTGTGTACTGTTCTTTGTAAGTATAGATCGGAGGCGATGATTTTGTTTTTAATCTGCATGAAAGTGCACTGTGACAGTAACACTCCTAAAACGGGGTCGCCTGCCCAGTATCCTGACCTGAACCCCATGGATCACCTCTGGGATGACTCAGAACATCGACTTCACTGTAGACCAGAATGGCCTTGCAATCCTCCACATATATTCTGACACCTCAATGGATGTGTACCCAGCAGAGTTCCAGCTGTCGTAAAGGCAAATGGTGAATACACCGGCCTTGCCGCAGTGGTTAAAACCGGTTCCAATCAGATCACCGAAGTTAAGCGTTGTTGGACTTGGCTAGCACTTGGATGGGTGACTACCGGTTCTACCGAGCACTTTTTGCAAGCGCCGTGCACTCAGCACCTTGTGGGGCCAATTGAGGAGCTACTTGTTTGAGAAGTAGCAGTGACCGACAACGGCCAGGAGAGCTATGTGCTGAACATGTGTCCCTCCATGTCTGCATCCAGTGACGCCTATCGGCTCTGGACGAGACGGCGGGCGGTGGGTACCATTAGACTTTCCGATACATGTTCGGACTGAGTTCAGTTTAAGTGAACACACCCCATATAATTGTCCACTTATAGGCGCCCGATTACTTTTGCATGGATAGTGCAGCTGTAGGTTTGGTGAGTTGTGTCGGTGTAAGCGGTGCAGCCTTCCAGGAGTACAAATAAAACGGGCAGCAGTGGGGCTGTTGGTGTCGAGTTTGCAGCGTGACAGTGTCGCACTCCGGACAGTACTTCCGTCGAATGGCTGACTGCAACGGGCTCAGACAGAACGGTGGGAGAAGGTGCGTCCGGTGTGGCTGGTAGCGGCAGCCGCGCTGGCTCGCCTGGCAGGTGACGTGAGGTGAGGTGAGGTGTGACATTTAGGCCGTGGCGGCGGGCGGCCGCTGCCGTGCCGTATCTGCGGCGAGGCAGGAAGCGGGCGCGCAGCCTTCACAGCGCGGCCTTGGCGTGCCGCACAAGGTTGCTTAGCGCTCCGTTCTGTACTGAGCACTTCGCACTTCCCATCTGCCACCTGCCACCGCGACTCTATTTCTGTCTGCAGTACGCACGTGACTAGGCACTGAATCGGAGTGGCGGAATGGACCTGTCATGCCTGCCACGCCGCACCCCGCCCCTCCCCCCCGTTGCCCCCCTCCCCCCAAAAAATTAATAAAGGCGTACTTTCTTTTTACACACACTACTGGCCATTAAAACTGCTAAACTGCTACACCAAGAAGAAATGCAGATGATAAACGGGTATTCATTGGGCAAATATATTATACTACAATTGACATGTGATTACATTTTCACGCAATTTGAGTACATAGATCCTGAGAAATCAGTACCCAGAACAACCACCTCCGGCCGTAATAACGGCGTTGATACGCCTGGGCATGTAGTCAAACAGAGCTTGGATGGCGTGTACAGGTACAGCTGCCCACGCAGGTTCAACACGATACCACAGTTCATCAAGAGTAGTGGCTGGCGTATTGTGACGAGCCAGACTTTTCAATTGGTGAGAGATCTGGAGAATGTGCTGGCCAGGGCAGTAGTCGAACATTTTCTGTATCCAGAAAGGCCCGTACAGGACGTGCAACATGCGGTCGTGCATTATCCTGCTGAAATCTAGGGTTTCGCAGGGATCGAATGAAGGATAGAGCCACGGGTCATAACGCATCTGAAATATAACGTCCACTGTTCAAAAAAATGGCATGCCATACCATCACGCCGGGTGATACGCCAGTATGGCGATGACGAATACACGCTTCCAATGTGCGTTCACCGCGATGTCGCCAAACACGGATGCGACCATGATGATGCTGTAAACAGAACCTGAATTTATCCGAAAAAATTACGGTTTGCCATTCGTGCACCCAGGTTCGTTGTTTAGTACACCATAGCAGCCGCTCCTGTCTGTGATGCAGCGTCAAGGGTAACCGCAGATATGGTCTCCGAGCTGGTAGTCTATGCTGCTGCAAACGTCGTCGAACTGTTCGTGCAGACGGTTGTTGTCTTGCAAACGTTCCCATCTGTTGACTCGGGGATCGAGCCATGGCTGCACGATCCGTTACAGCCATGCGGATAAGATGCTTGTCATCTCGACTGCTAGTGATACGAGGTCGTTGGGATCCAGCACGGCGTTCCGTGTTGCCCTCTTGAACCCGCCGATTCCATATTCTGCTAACAGTCATTGGATCTCGACCAACGCGTGCAGCAATGTCGCAATACGATAAAACGCAATAGCGATAGGCTACAATCCGACCTTAATCAAGTCGGTAACGTGATGGTACGCTTTTCTCCACCTTACAGGAGGCATCACAACAACGTTTCACTAGGCAACGCCGGTCAACTGCTGTTTCTGTATGAGAAATGGGTTGGAAACTTTCCTCATGTCAGCACGTTGTAGGTGTCGCCACCGGCGCCAACCTTGTGTGAATGTTCTGAAAAGTTAATCATTTGGATATCACAGCATCTTCCTCCTGTCGGTTAAATTTCGCGTCTGTAGCACGTCATCTTCGTGGTGTAGCAATTTTAATGGCCATTAGTGTGTATATAGCCCATTTATAATAATATGACTAATTCCTTTGTTTGAAGTAAACGTGCACTAACCACTCACAGACGACAGGGGGCACCACCAGCAGTGGAGGGTATACAAATCGTGGCGAAGGGACGCGGAGAAACAGTGCAATCCAAAAGGACGCGATAACAGGCTTTTGGGCCAAGGCAGGAAGCATTTCCGAAACGGCTAAGTTTCTAAACTGTTCGTGCGCCGCCAGTGGTTAAAGTATACCGTGTATGGCAAGACGGTGCTATCCAAAACCGGCGCCGAGGCAACTGTGGTGCACCACGGGTCATGGGTGAATGGGTGAACGGCGGTTGCGGAGATGGGTACGAATAAATAGTTGTGCAGCTGTTGAGCAACTGATCGCCCAGATGAACCAAGGGGCTACCAACAGCGTCTCCTCAACGATCGTTTAGCGAACTTTGCTGCGTATGGGCCTCCGCAGCAGGAGCTTGGTTCATGCACCCATGCTGACTGGTGTTCGTCGGTGACGAAGGCTGGAGTCTGCACGCCAATAGGCGGGACTGCTACGGTCGCAGGTTCCAATCCTGCCTCGGGCATGGATGTATGTGATGTCCTTAGGTTAGCTAGGTTTAAGTAGTTCTAAGTTCTAGAGGACTGATGACCTAAGATGTTAAGTCCCATAGGGTTCAGAGCCATTTGAACCATTTTTGCACGCCAATAGCACAATTGGACGTCCATTGAACGTCGACAGGTGGCCTTTTCAGATGAATCACGTTTTATGCTCCGTCGGCGTGAAACGTCTGGAAGCGAACACCTTGCAACGGTCCAGGCCTGAGGAGGGAGCGTTATGCACTGGGGAATGTTTTCGTGGTATTCCTTGGGTGATGTTGTCATTCTGGAATGCACACTGAATCAACACATATGTGCACCTGTTCTTGGTGATCACGTTCACCCCTAATGCAGTTTGTTTTCTGGCGATGGCATCTAGCAGCAGGGCAGTGCGACGTATCACACAGCTCGCAGCGTACTTGCATGGTTCGAAGAGAACCAGGATGACTATACAGTATTTCCCTGGCAGTGGTCTGTGGTGCAAAAGGTGGCTATTCAGGCTTTTGACAGGTAGTCACATTGTGTCTGGACAGTGTAGTTCTTAAATCAACTCCATGTCACATAACGTTCTCAGATTTTCAGACCAGCGCTTTTAAAATGCTGCAATTCTGTGAATGTGGAATATCAGTGACAGCTGTTGACCGGATGTCCTACCTGACGCCAACACTCCACCCCAGGAAGGAATCTGTGTACCTCATCTGTCTGCGTCTACTATAGATCTCATGTTCAAAGCAGAGAATGTTTTCTGTTTGCTTAGAGCATATCTGAGACGGGACGTACGTTCCACCAACCCGGTATTCACCAGTTACTATGTGAAGAATGGACAAAAATCACATCGAGGCTCGTTCGCTCACCAGATCATGTCGTCAGTCCGGGAGGCGAATTGTGTCCGGCTCGATCTCGTCTCTCCGTGGATGTGAAGCATGCACCTTAGAGCTCTCGGCCGTACGGGTGGGTATGTGATGTATTAACTACTGACGTTATGATTATTATTCTTGTATAACAACATTTTTAATCTTATATTGTGATTACAATAGCAGACATCTGCGGCACTTTAAAAGTGAAGGTGGTAACAATTTATCTTGGGAGAAGGATGGGTGAAGGACAGACTGTAACGAAATGTATCCCCCTCCCAGAACCGAACTCTGCATCAGCACCTGCAGTCGACATCTTATAACGAAATTCTCTTCGCTTAATTACTTTTCCTTTTATTTACGTCATCTACGTTCTATAATACGTGTGAACTTCTACATAAAACACCGTACTTGCCTATTTTCTAGTAGCTATGTAAGTAGTACGTCCAGAGAAATTTAAATGAATGTAAAATCACAGAAACAGGGAGACGAAGACAGTTGAAGAACAGTCAATGGACGGTTGTTGGACTAGCTGGGAGTACAAGGTGCGAGAGACACAAAATGTTAAATCAAATTGGTGTAGTTGGTGGAAAGTAAGAATAGGGTCCTGGAGGTCGAGTTGTCACATTCATGAATATCTGCTACAGCATGTGCTTTATGGTATGCTACACTTACTTGGAAAAAGAGTGTTACGATTTGGAACGTCCTAGTTCGGCTTATTATCTATGATTAATAAGCCATCGGCCACTTGCTTGAATATAAACTGAGTATGCGGTCTTACATCAGTGAAACACATCTGTCAGCATTTAATCTCAATCCCATCCGAGCATCCCATCATAAATTCTTCCATATATACTTGATTTCAGGAAAATGCTGTATCACAGGGATCCTCTAGTAGTTTAGTTTCACCAGTAACTTTAACGAAGAATTATATAATATTCAAGAAAGAGTAGTCGCCATACTGGATACAGCATCAGAGATTACAAGATCTCTCGCCTTCTTCGTACGTCAAGAGGTATGAGAAGATTACTTGCATATATCTTTTGGCATCAAAACCATTGACAGTAAAGTCAACGAAAGGAACAGTGTAAAGTGTACGTAGCAAGAACCAACATACTGCTTTAATACTGCCGTCTTTTGTGTTTCAAAAAGTAATTTTACTGTATCTATTTGATTGCGCTTAAGTGGGATATGTAAAGAGTAAAAACATTATTTATAAACTAGAGCTACGAATCAAGAAAAAACCTCGTTAACAGCATGCAATGTCAAAATTTTAGCTAGCGGAGGCTACTACATTTGCAAAGTTTACAGGAGCCGAATGTCATGTATACGCATGAAATTTAATATGTGCTTTCGGAATCCACTGCTGCCACCGAAGTACTGTTAAATAAATTGAGAAAATTAGTAAGGAAATAAAGTGAAGTAAAAGCCTGTTATAAGCTCTGTTATTTTCTCTCTTATGGAACAGTTACTGACTATTGTGCTATGTATCAGCCAGCCACTCTGAATTTTACTGAATGCCCCAACCTGAAGGCGTAGACCTGAATCTGGACTATACACAACACTTTAAAATTATGCGCACAATTGTCTCGTCAACAAACATAGAAAGATGGTCACTATTTAAGATTTCTTCTGTCATATCCTCAGAATATAAAATGCATTTTACTTGATTTGCATAACGATACAAAGGAGTACTAATCTAGTTGGAGCATTTTGTTAAAAGCACAGTGCTCACTTTGCAGGTGGGTTGAGGTAACTTCATTCTGTAGGAGTGACTAACATGAGGTACGCCATACTTGGACCGATGGCCGCACCGGCTACAGTTTGTTGTCCGAGACTGTCATCCGCAGTCTGCGCAGTCTGCTGTCAGATAGAGCTCTGTAATACAAGTGCTTATTTGAGCACTTCCTAAGTTTAAACCCCTCAAAACTCCGATTCACAGGACACCTTTCTTAAAAAGACTAAGGAAGTGCAGGGTCATTTTATATTTGCATTACATGTCCTAACAATAATTGCGTGTGGCTCAATGGCCGGTAGCGAAACTTTCTGTTACGCGCCACTAAGAATGTTTGTTGTTGTAGTTGGTTCAAATGGCACTGAGCACTATGGGACAACTTCTGAGGTCATCAGTCCCCTAGAACTTAGAACTACTTAAACCTAACTAACCTAAGGACATCACAAACATCCATGCCCGATGCAGGATTCGAACCTGTGACCGTAGCGGTCGCGCGGTTCCAGACTGAATGTTGTTGTTGTTGTTGTTGTGGTCTTCAGTCCAGAGGATGGTTTGATGCAGCTTTCCATGCTACTCTATCCTGTGCGATCTTCTTCATCTCCCAGTACCTACTGCAACTTACATCCTTCTGAATCTGCTTAGTGTATTCATCTCTTGGTCTCCCTCTACGATTTTTACCCTCCACCCTGCCCTCCAATACTAAATTGGTGATCCCTTTATGCCGCAGAACATGTCCTACCAACCGATCCCTTCTTCTAGTCAAGTGGCGCCACAAATTTCTCTTCTCTCCAATTCTATTCAATACCTCCTCATTAGTTATGTGATCTACCCATCTAACCTTCAGCATTCTTCTGTAGCATCACATTTCGAAAGCCTCTATTGTCTTCTTGTCCAAACTATTTATCGTCCATGTTTCACTTCCATACATGGTTACACTCCATATGAATATTTTCAGAAAAGACTTCCTAACACTTAAATCTAGACTCAATGTTAACAAATTTCTCTTCTTCAGAAACGCTTTTCTTGCCATTGCCAGACTACATTTTATATCCTCTCTACTTCGACCATCATCAGTTATTTTGCTCCCCAAATAACAAAACTCATCTACTACTTTAAGTGTCTCATTTCCTAATCTAATTCGCTCAGCATCACCTTACGTGTCCCTAATCTATCCCATTTATAAAAGCGCGAAAAGGGGACCTACATGTTCCATCATCTTTCGGGCGTGCACTCGGGACAGCGACAATTCTTCTTGCGATATTTCGGCTGGAAACCTCCCATCCATCTTCAAGGCGAGTCGGAGACTGAGTTCATAGCGTTTGCGCGTGCCTATTTATGCGGAGAGTCACGTGATACAAAGCTGCTGAGGATTGAAAGCGCATGCGTCAAAGATATCAAAGTCGCCACTACTGCCCTAGTCCCGCCCGAGTGCACGCCCGAAAGATGATGGAACATTATGTCCGCCGGGAAAACTTCAAGAATCACAGGGGACCTACAGTTTAACATGGAATCCGCACAACGCGTCGTTCCTGGTGATTCCTCGCATCGTTGAGAAGTGAAGGCTAGATTAAATACCGACTGAAAATTTCCGTGGTCCGGCCGGTTACCAGGCACGCGCTTTGCCACTAGACCACCAGGCCCGACAGCACATGTCCTCTATAAATTTCTGTTTGGCCCTCCATGAAAGATTAATATTTGTTTTTTACTTTCAGATAGCTTCTTAGCACCTCCAAGACAATGGCATATTACAGCATTTCGATGCAGTCAACCTCTGAGCGAGTGTAAGGGCATATCGACTGCGACTGAAAAGTTACACAACCACATTGAGGTGAACGCAACGGAGTACTCCTGAGACTTTCGTGGAAGACAATTGATGAAGCGATATTTGTAATTCTTGGAGTACGCCCAGTGGATGTAATAGTGAAATACATGGCTGTGCCGTGCTGGTCATAGCGACAAAACCTATAGAGAGTTTATGTACGAGTAATTATAGGTTCTAGAAACGTTGATGAAGGTAGCCTAAAACATCGCGATATAAATATGTGCCAACGTAAGGGGAGCGAATTCACTGAAGTGTGAACAAGGTGTGGTACATTTCCAGATATCAGGGAAAGACTGCAGGTGTTGTTGTTGTTGTGGTCTTCAGTCCTGAGACTGGTTTGATGCAGCTCTCCATGCTACTCTATCCTGTGCAAGCTTCTTCATCTCCCAGTACCTACTGCAACCTACATCCTTCTGAATCTGCTTAGTGTATTCATCTCTTGGTCTCCCTCTACGATTTTTACCCTCCACGCTGCCCTCAAATGCTAAATTTGTGATCCCTTGATGCCTCAAAACATGTCCTACCAACCGATCCCTTCTTCTAGTCAAGTTGTGCCACAAACTTCTCTTCTCCCCAATCCTGTTCAATACCTCCTCATTAGTTACGTGATCTACCCACCTTATCTTCAGCATTCTTCTGTAGCACCACATTTCGAAAGCTTCTATTCTCTTCTTGTCCAAACTGGTTATCGTCCATGTTTCACTTCCATACATGGCTACACTCCATACAAATACTTTCAGAAACGACTTCCTGACACTTAAATCTACACTCGATGTTAACAAATTTCTCTTCTTCAGAAACGATTTCCTTGCCATTGCCAGTCTACATTTTATAACCTCTCTACATCGACCATCATCAGTTATTTTACCCCCTAAATAGCAAAACTCCTTTACTACTTTAAGTGTCTCATTACCTAATCTAATCCCCTCAGCATCACCCGATTTAATTTGACTACATTCCATTATCCTCGTTTTGCTTTTATTGATGTTCATCCTATATCCTCCTTTCAAGACACTGTCCATTCCGTTCAACTGCTCTTCCAAGTCCTTTGCTGTCTCTGACAGAATTACAATGTCATCGGCAAACCTCAAAGTTTTTACTTCTTCTCCATGAATTTTAATACCTACTCCGAATTTTTCTTTTGTTTCCTTTACTGCTTGCTCAATATACAGATTGAATAACATCGGGGAGAGGCTACAACCCTGTCTCACTCCTTTCCCAACCACTGCTTCCCTTTCATGCCCCTCGACTCTTATAACTGCCATCTGGTTTCTGTACAAATTGTAAATAGCCTTTCGCTCCCTGTATTTTACCCCTGCCACCTTCAGAATTTGAAAGAGAGTATTCCAGTCAACATTGTCAAAAGCTTTCTCTAAGTCTACAAATGCTAGAAACGTAGGTTTGCCTTTTCTTAATCTTTCTTCTAAGGTAAGTCGTAAGGTTAGTATTGCCTCACGTGTTCCAACATTGCCACGGAATCCAAACTGATCTTCCCCGAGGTCCGCTTCTACTAGTTTTTCCATTCTTCTGTAAAGAATTCGCGTTAGTATTTTGCAGCTGTGACTTATTAAACTGATAGTTTGGTAATTTTCACATCTGTCAACACCTGCTTTCTTTGGGATTGGAATTATTATTTTCTTCTTGAAGTCTGTGGGTATTTCGCCTGTCTCATACATCTTGCTCACCAGATGGTAGAGTTTTGTCATGACTGGCTCTCCCAAGGCCATCAGTAGTTCTAATGGAATGTTGTCTACTCCCGGGGCCTTGTTTCGACTCAGGTCTTTCAGTGCTCTGTCAAACTCTTCACGCAGTATCTTATCTCCCATTTCATCTTCATCTACATCCTCTTCCATTTCCATAATATTGTCCTCAAGTACATCGCCCTTGTATAAACCCTCTATATACTCCTTCCACCTTTCTGCCTTCCCTTCTTTGCTTAGAACTGGGTTTCCATCTGAGCTCTTGATATTCATACAAGTGGTTCTCTTCTCTCCAAAGGTCTCTTTAATTTTCCTGTAGGCAGTATCTATCTTACCTCTAGTGAGACAAGCCTCTACATCCTTACATTTGTCCTCTAGCCATCCCTGCTTAGCCATTTTGCACTTCCTGACGATCTCATTTTTGAGACGTTTGTATTCCTTTTTGCCTGTTTCATTTACTGCATTTTTATATTTTCTCCTTTCATCAATTAAATTCAATATTTCTTCTGTTACCCAAGGATTTCTATTAGCCCTCGTCTTTTTACCTACTTGATCCTCTGCTGCCTTCACTACTTCATCCCTCAGACCTACCCATTCTTCTTCTACTGTGTTTCTTTCCCCCATTCCTGTCAATTGTTCCCTTATGCTCTCCCTCAAACTCTGTACAACCTCTGGTTCTTTCAGTTTATCCAGGTCCCATCTCCTTAAATTCCCACCTTTTTGCAGTTTCTTCAGTTTCAATCTGCAGTTCATAACTAATATATTGTGGTCAGAATCCACATCTGCCCCTGGAAATGTCTTACAGTTTAAAACCTGGTTCCTAAATCTCTGTCTTACCATTATATAATCTATCTGATACCTTTTACTATCTCCAGGATTCTTCCAGGTATACAACCTTCTTTTATGATTCTTGAACCAAGTGTTAGCTATAAGACTGCAGGTACACCACTTTAACTCAAGTCAGGCCACTGTTCAGTTCATCAGCCGTTTTTCTTCTTTACATCATTTACTATTTAGAACTGAAAAACGGAATTTATAAATGGTTCAAATGGCTCTAAGCACTATGGGACTTAACATCTGAGATCAACAGTCCCCTAGACTTGGAAATACGTAAACCTAACTAACCTAAGGACATCACACGCATCCATGCCCGAGGCAGGATTCGAACCTGCGACCGCAGCAGCAGCGCGGTTCCGGACTGACGTGCCTAGAACCGCCCGGTCAAAGCGGCCGCCTCCGGAATTTATAAATGTATGCCTTTTGCCAGGTCAGAACCCTGAACAGATAGTCTTACAGTGTCTTTTTACGGCAGACGCTAGGCAGGAGGTGCCTTTAGGTGGTTTGTTTAACTTTCTAAAATAACCAGAGCCATGCACTTCAGTTGTACGCAGTGTTTCAGAATTAAAGGTACATAACTTCCTTGTGCGACCTCTTGTCGGAGATACAGTGGAACGTTGTCGTGAAGTAATTGAGCATAACGTACGTGAATAAATAACAGTTACGATGTCAAACCGAAGACAAGTGCCCCTAGCACAATAATTTGTTCATCTTATGGGGGATTTGCTGGAGGCACCTGATATGAACGAAACTAGAGGTCGGCAGTAAGTCCTAATTAAGTGACCTTTTCCCGACGCAGTTGGGTGACATTAAATTCTGCATTAATCTATACTTCTATGTTATCACTAGGCATTTGTTTGTTTGCTCAGATTTGTTATGCGTAGTGTGTAGAATTAAGTTGTTAACATATCTATAACAGAGAAAGTCCGCACGGAATTCTCGACGACCTCGAGTTGTATCGAGACATGTAACAACCAAACGGTACCGAGCAAATAAGATATAGCGTAGACAGTTGTCGGCGTACAAAGCGTGTCTAGCAAGACTCAAAAACTTTCAGGGATAGCCAGTAAGCTTTGAAATGTGTGAAATAGAATGGATTCCATTCAATTTTATCGAAAATATTATGTTTTATTAAGCAATACATTTTTCCAACATTTAACTTTATGATTGTAATTCATCAAATAATGGCTGAGATACTGTGTCACTTGTCTGTTCAACGAACTGCAACATACAGCCTGCAAGAATCTCTACTGTATGAAACTTCCACCACCGTGCCAGCAGCTTCTGAGTAAGTCGACTTTCTCCTAGCGGTACTGCACAGCGCTCACCGTTAGCTGCGTGTTCTCCTACACTGCAGTTCTGTCTCGTTTAAATCAAATTATGTATGAGATGAAACAAAGCTTTGGAATATAAAATTCCCAAAGCCTTGTCTTTTTTTGGAGAGATGGGGGGGGGGGGGGGGGCGATTTATAAGCAGTTTGTACAGAAAAACCTATTAATATAGCACATATTATTTCTCTCCGTCTTCTATCTACGGGGCTGTTTTAAGAAATGTCGGTAAGCAACGAAAGTGCAGCCAGCCACATGTTGTGAATGAATGATTTATGTAAATGTAACTAACTTCGGACTGGGCGCATACAGCAATGAGGGTTTCTCGTACAAATTTCATATTTTCGTCCTGTGATACAATAGAATATCCATTATTTGGACATTTACACAACTTTTCATATTATGTTCAACGCCTATACAATTTATTTACTTGACAAATATTTTTATTGTATGATATGCTCAATCATGAGCAAGACTGAGTAAGACATGACGCACAAATGTGTTCGCGTCTGCAGTGTTTAAACGTCACATTAGCTCAGTGATGTAGTATGGTTCGTTGTGTCAAAAAGCAAAATGGTACAGTGATGGAATATTGCCTCAGTTATTGTTATATCTCTCATTACATAATGCAGAGTTTCTTATTCTTAGCCCCGACGGTGAAGAAACAAACGTACAGGTACACACACACGTTTTATATATGTATGTGTTTGTGCAATTATTAAAACTAGTGGCAACTGACAGTCGAGTTTTTGTTTTTATTTGGGATAATATGTAGTCCACGTTAAAACTTTTATCTATTGTGGATACGGGCCACTACAACAGTGATGAACAAAGGTTTCCAGAACGCCTTAGTATTCCTTTTTGAGTAACTGAAAAAACTAAAGCACATTGATGTGCAAAAGTTAAGGATAAGGTATTCTGATAAAGTATGACACAGTCACGCACCCAGCAGGATTCGGACGCGAAAGTCTGCACATTTATATTAACTTCAGTGTTCTTTGCCGAACGCAGAAGGTTGTAATATTACCAATTTGAGTGTAGATTTAAAATAAATGATCTTTCGATTTCAAAGAATATAATTTAGCTTAAAATAATTTACGTTTACCGCAATGCTACTTACAATAACCTCTCTCGTGTGTCAAGCTAATGCAGAACAGAGCTTTTTTTCCTTAAGAAAGAATCCCTATTACTTTTTCTTTGCTCATGAAATGAAGGAAGAGAGAGTGGTTGTTCACATTTGCATGGACCCATTGTTTCTACACAGTAATGGTCATTGTTGTGACGGACGAAAAACCACTCGTCGGCAATGTGAGTGGGTTCTTAGATTTACTTCAGGAGGAGGCTGAGTAGATACCACAACACACAAACAAAAATTAGTCACTACACGATAATGGTCATTGTTGTGACGGACGAAAAACCACTCGTCGGCACTGTGCGTGGGTTCTTAGATTTACTTCAGGAGGAGTCCGAGTAGATACTACAACACGCAAACAAAAATTAGTCACTTTATTATAAGTTGAACAAAACGAAATACTAACATTGAAACAATCCATGTCCACAGGACTATGTATATTTGTTACTGGAGCTGAACGCTGTTGTATCACTTGATACAGTATAAAATAATAATCTCTTCTCTCAATATACTGTACAGTTGACTATAAACTTTGCTACCGTGCTTTCTGTAGTGAGAGACGCTTCGTCCGGCGATGATTGCAGAGTGGGCTGAGAGGCACTCCGCTCTGAGGTAAATCAGTCTTCAACAGTGGCGGCGTATGGAAACTCTTGGGAAACTTTACGCCGACCTTTCCTATCGCTGCGTTTGGTAGCAACTATGCTTATTTATCGTTCCGTCGCGGGGTACCTACTTTGTCATGGTACCTCGTTCTTCGCACGAGACCACAGTCGTATTGAAGAAAACTATCATTAACGGACTTACGTCAAAGAGAATAATGTGATATTTACAATCCCAAAATCGGTGAGGAAGAAAATTGCAAGCAGCCACAGTTTTTGACGAATAATTTATCCCACTGCAACTAGGTTTGGGCGTAGGCGCTTCGTCAGAGGACAACAAGAATTTCTCGTCGAAATTTCGCATTTTTGTTCTTTAATGTAACAGAACATACGGACCCATGATTTTGAGGATTACGAAAGCTTTAACACTACATTCGAGGCCTATACGTCTTACACATACGGGGAGAAATATTACTTTATACATCACAGTGTATTGGTCGACTTCATTAATGTATCTTATATCGAATCACGAGTCAGACTTAGGACAACATCGTGGACGTATGTGTTCACGAATGTTATGTTTCCATCTGACGTCACAGCAGCTGAGGTATAGCGTTGATTGTACCAGAGAACAAGATGGTGCACAGGTGGAATACTTATACAGTCATTGGCTTGTCTCTTACAGTATAACACAAAGTCTCTTATTCCTAATAAATTTCAACCAGCTTCCATCATTTTGCATGTCTAGAGAATGTAGGTATACTGTAAAACACTGATACGCAAGATTAAGGACGTATGATACGTCGCTGCCAAGTTATTATTGCTCAGTGAAACTAGGACCATATACAGTGTGTTAGAAAAAGGTACGGCCAAACTTTCAGGAAACATTCAACACACACAAAGAAAGAAAATATGTTATGTGGACATGTGTCCGGAAACGCTTACTTTCCATGTTAGAGCTCATTTTATTACTTCTCTTCAAATCACATTAATCATGGAATGGAAACACACAGCAACAGAACATACCAGCGTGACTTCAAACACTTTGTTACAGGAAATGTTCAAAATGTCCTCCGTTAGCGAGGATACATGCATCCTCCCTCCGTCGCATGGAATCCCTGATGCGCTGATGTAGCATGGATAATGGCGTATTGTATCACAGCCGTCCACAATACGAGCACGAAGAGTCTCTACATTTGGTACTGGGGTTGCGAAACAAGAGCTTTCAAATGCCCCCATAAATGAAGGTCAAGAGGGTTGAGGTCAGGAGAGCGTGGAGGCCATGGATTAGTCCGCCTCTACCAATCCATCGGTCACCGAATCTGTTGTTGAGAAGCTTACGAACACTTCGACTGAAATGTGCAGGAGCTCCATCGTGCATGAACCACATGTTGTGTCGTACTTGTAAAGGCACATGTTCTAGCAGTACAGGTAGAGTATCCCGTATGAAATCATGATAACGTGCTCCATTGAGCGTAGGTGGTAGAACATGGGGCCCAATCAAGACATCACCAACAATGCCTGCCCAAACGTTCACAGAAAATCTGTGTTGATGACGTGATTGCACAATTTCAACATTACCTTCCCCCAATTGGGCCAACTGGCGGTGAATCGAGGAAGTACAGTACATACTGACGAAACTAAAATAAGCTCTAACATGGAAATTAAGCGTTTCCGGACACATGTTCACATAACATCTTTTCTTTATTTGTGTGTGAGGAATGTTTCCTGAAAGTTTGGCCGTACCTTTTTGTAACACCCTGTATAAAAGAACTGGTATAGTGCTGTACAGAAGGTTACTGAAAGAAATGCGTAATGGGACGCACAGAAATGACACTTTTAGACAGAGACAATAATGACACTGATGTTACAGCTGTTTAAGGCGTGTCACGAACATTACAAAAGGCGGGACGTGGTTGTTAAGAGGATGTGCGTTCTCCACGGACACGGACAGCAACACATGCTCTGCAACGTGATCCCTGTTAGCCACGAGCTTGGTGAGGAGTTCTTGGGGTAGGGCGTTCCACTCCTCTATCAACGCGGTTGGCAAGTGATGAACGGACGCTGGCGCAGGTGGACGTGCTGCTGAACGTCGCCCCAACACATCCCATACGTACTCGATGGGATTTCAGTCGGAGGAATGAGCAGGGAAGTCTTGTCCACGACTCTAACTTTCATTGTCACCGATGTATCCACCTATGGTACCTGAACACTACGAGAGGTTCTCCCAGGGGTATGCGGGAACAGCAACAGTGGTTGAAATGAATCGATAAAGAGGTATACAGAGTGTTTCAAGACGAATACAAAAAAAAAAAAACCAGACAGTTTTAAACGCCTAATTGCTTTACTAATGAGTTAATGTGTTAAATGTTTGCCTTCAAGCATATAAGCGAGAAAATTTTTAGGAAAGATCTAAAGTTTTACTTAAAGTTTATTGGAAGTCACTAAGAGCTCTCATTATGAAACACTGGATGAATATTAACTGGATAAGTGGCGTTCCATTTTAATCGAAAGCCATTTTTTCATGCATCTCAGTGCTTAGACGTCATATCTCCTAAACTATATATATTACGATCATATAATTTTCCAAGTACATTCGGTAATATATGTAGATACTGTGTGCAATGTGTATTGCGAACAGAATTAGCACTAAAGAAGTAACCAATTAGAACGTCGTGCTTGATGCTGAAATTTTACTGCGCGCTTGTTTAAACCACAGTTAGTTCTTCACGCATCTAAATGTTTATGACGTCATATCTCCTGAACTACGTATCGTTCAATGACTTAATTTTGCGCGTACATTCAGCAGCATATGTGGATACTATCTGAAAACTCTGTTGTGAATACTTACTAGTAAAGAACTGATAAATTAAAACGTTATGCCAGATGCTGAAGTTCGACTGGATAAACAGCGGAAATATGGGAATGTCAACGATAAAGAGTTTCGTGACGGTTTCAAATTATGTGTAAATTTTGTTGGAAGTCGCTAAGTAACCTCATTCTCAAATACTGGACGAATGTAGTCCGTGTATTTGTGCACCGTCGGTTACACTCCCTCCAGACAAAACACTTCTTCCGACTGTAATACTTGTCTTACTGTGCTAAGCGTTTAACATAAGGTTATTTCCCTTAATGAGCTGATTACCACAGTATTTTCAATTCTGGCAGTAATTAGATAAAATAGTGAAAATCGAATTTTTCCTGCCTCTACACTGCAAATGCTACTGGGTTCCGGAATAGCCTTTTAGTAATGTAGACTTAAGGAGGTGACAGCATACTAATTTAAATAAAACATCCCGTATAATATGTCCACTTTTTCCTGGTCACATAGATACAGCTGTTAGACTGCAAACCGAACCAATACAAGCATGCGGCTTCAGTGCGTGTTAGAATTCTCTTGACAACGCCATATGTAACTCGTTTCAGGTCGTCATGGCGTTCGTTATTGACCAAAGCACTACTTGTAACGCTAACAATCAATTCGAGTCTTGTGTCTACGTTTTCTTTCTAGATTCCGCTGTTAATTATACCCACAGCAAAAAATCCATCTTCCGATGAATGTTACATTCTTCCAATAACGTTGGTAGATAGTTTTCGAGAAAGCATGTAAGACGATGCGGCAACACAACTGGCCCAGTCAACTGACTCTGCCATACCATACCACTCATTTACAGAGAACAGCTCTTGAAATTGTGTCTCCACAGAGGCATGTTGGTTTCCGTCAGACCACAGATGTGAGTTACTAGTGTTTCTGACAACGTCAAGAGGGAAACTGGCTCCATCAGTGAACAGTATTAATGGGATTATTAAACGATTTACATATTTTGCCAGCTATAAATTTCCTGTCGTTTATCTTCATCTCCTTCTCAAAGGTTCTGAAACCGCTGCAAACTATAAGAGTAGAGGCTGTGCATATGTAATGTCCGTCATATTCTCTTATGTGGAACACCAATACCTGCAGAAAATCTGAGTGTGCGTGTGGAAACACAACAGTCTACTCCATCCACACTCTATTCATTTGCACATACAAATGAGACGTAACGGCTGGGAATTACCCCAGGTTCACACTGTTTAGTGGAAGCACGAGTAAACACTCTTGAGATTACTACTCTGTGGCCGAATAACTGTCTGCCGTATTCTCAACAAGCAGCAGCGTTAACTAATGTTAAGCCGTTCACGAATACCATATCGGCATGCTCAGTACCCGTGAATACATGGGACATGCTTAAACGATACAGTAAAATTGGCGAATAGACCACAGTAACAGTGAACAGTAAACTCAAGCAGAACACTACAACATCAAAACAAAAATGAAAATCGATAAATAAAGGCATATAAAGGGTGCATCAAAACATGTGTGACAAACTTTAGAGTTTTATTCTTGAGGATCAAATATAATAATAATTGTACATGAACTTGTAACCTTTCATTAGGAACGTATGAAAGGAATTGCCTGTAGTGACGTCAGGTGGTGTTATTTACCTTAAATCTGCATTTTTACTCACTTTCTTGTACACAGTTACGAGAGGCGTTCAGTAAGTTATGCAATACATTTATGTTATTGGCCAACTTCGGTTTGAAAAATGCGGTATTTGATGTAGGGACATGATGAAATATTCCCGCTACAGCCCTTATAGTTACATGAAGTTCCGATTGGTGGTAGCGCCATACGTAGCCTTCAAAATGGCGACTGTAACGGATGTGGGTTCCAAGCAGAGAGCTGTCATTTTCCTGTGGTAGAGAACCAGAGCCTCGCAGATATTCATGCTTGCCTACAAAACGTCTACGGAGACCTTTCAATCAACAAAAGCACCGTGAGTCGTTGGGCGAGGCGTCGGTTATGATCGCAATAAGGTCCCGCATATCTGTCCGATCTCCCGCGTGCCAGACGGCTGCACACAGCTGGGACTCCTGCAATTCTGGAATGTGCGGACACTCTCATTCCAGGTGATCGACGGATCACAGTCAATCATGTCGCTGGATAACCGGACGTCTCTGTTGGAAGCACTGACATACTCATTCACCAGTTGGGATACTCAAAGGTGTGTGTCCACTGGATTCCTCGCTGCCGGCCGGTGTGGCCGAGCGGTTCTAGGCGCTTCAGTCCGGAACCGCGCTGCTGCTGCGATCGCAGGTACGAATCCTGCCTCGGGCATGGATGTGTGTGATGTCCTTAGGTTAGTTAGGTTTAAGTAGTTCTAAGTCTAGGGGACTGATGACCTAAGATGTTAAGTCCCGTAGTGCTTAGAGCCATTTAAACCATTTGATTCCTCGCTGTCTAGCAGAACACCGTAAACGGCAACAAAGAACCATCTGTGCGGAATTACTTGGGCGTTAGAGGCTGATCGTGACAATTTCTTTGTCAAACATCGTCACAGGCGATGAAACATGGCTTCGTCACTTTGAAACCGAAACAAAATGACAGTCCATGGAGTGGCGCCACACCACCTCTCCTCCGAAGAAAAGGTTCAAAGCGCACTTTCAGCCACTAAAGTCATGGCGACGGTCTTCTGCGATTCTGAAGGTTTTATCCTGTTTGATGTCCTTCCGAAAGGTGCTACGATCAACTCGGTAGTGTATTGTGCTACCCTCAGGAAACTGAAGAAACGACTTCAGCGTGTTCATCGCAACAAAAACGCCACAAACGAGCTTCTCCTTCTCCATGACAACGCAAGTCCTCACACAACTCTGCGCACCCGAGAGGAGCTCAAGAAACTTCACTGGACTCTTCTTCCTCTTCCACCCTACAACCCGGATCCCACACCTTCCGACTTGATCTGTTTGGCCCAATGAAGGACGCACTCTGCTGGAAGCAATACGTGGATGATGTGGACGTTATTGATGCAGCAAGACGTTGGCTCCGACGTGGGCCACTAGACTGGTATCACGCTGGCATACAGGCGCTTCCTGTAAGGTGGCGTAGACCCAACCGGTTAGCCGTGCGATCTATCGCACTAGTTTCTGGACGGGAAGACGTGTCGGTCCCCGGCGCGAATCCACCCTGCGTATTAGTGTCGAGGTCCGGTGGGCCGGCTAGTCTGTGGATGGTTTTTAAGGCGGTTTTCCATCTGCTTCGGCGAATGCAAGCTGGTTCCCCTTATTCCGCCTCAGTTACACTACATCGGCGATTACTGCGCAAACACTTTCTCCGCGTACGCGTACACCATAATTACTCTACCACGCAAACATTGGGGTCATTGTTGGTGTGAGACGTTCCCGTGGGGAGGGGGCGGGGGGGTCCACTGGGGGCCGAACCGCACAATAACTCTGGGTTCGGTGTGGGGGGAGGAGGAGCGGTGCGGTGAGTGAACTGCTGCAGCCTGTTTTGGGGCTGTGTACCACTGAGGACGAAGCCTCTCCGTCGTTTCTAGGTCCCCAGTTCAATACAATACAACACAAGGTGGCGTAAACCCGTCACATTGAGCGGATATACAATCACGCTCATAAATTAAGTATAATGCTGATACATGGTGAAACAACGCTCTGGTGGGCGGTTTGCGGGTTTAAATCACCTCGGGGTATGACCATGCGGTGCATTTAACCTGCAGTCGTCGCACGGTGGCGCTGGCATCAGTCCACATACGCAGAGGTGTGTTGGTGCATGTCAGAGTACAGTGCAGCGAGTAAGTGTGCAGACGTTTTCAGACGTGCTAATGGTGAATGTGTGTTGAAAATGGCTCAAAGAACACATTGATGAGGTTACGCGGGGTAGAATACTAGGGCGACTGGAGGCTGGTCAAACACAGCAGGTCGTAACAAGGGCCCTCCGTGTGCCACAATGTGTGATCTCAAGATTATGGCAACGATTCCAGCACACAGGAAACTTGTCCAGGAGCTACAGTACGGGATGTTCACAGTGTACAACACCACAAGAAGACCGATATCTCACCATCAGTACCCCGACATGGAGTACTGCAGATAGCCTTGCTCGGGGCCTTACGCAGCCACTGGAACAGTTGTCTCCAGACACACAGTCTACAGACGACTGAACAGACATGGTTTATTCGCCCATAGACCTGCAAGGTGCATTCCACTGACCCCTGGTCACAGGACAGCCCGTAAACCCTGATATCAAGAACACAGTACATGCTCATTGGAACACACAAGAATACAGTACATGGTCATTGGAACAATGGTTCACGTACGAGTCCAGGTATAGTCCGAACAGTGATTCTCGCCGGGTTTTCATCTGGCGTGAACCAGGAACCAGATAACAACCCCTTAATGTCCTTGAAAGGGACCTGTATGGAGGTCGTGGTTTGATGGTGTGTGGTGGCATTATGATTGGTGCACGTACACCCCTGCATGTCTTCGACAGAGGAACTGTTACAGGTCAGGTGTATCGGGCCGTCATTTTGCACCAGTATGTCCGCCTTTTCAGGGGTGCAGTGGGTCCCACCTTCCTCCTGATGAATGATAACGCACGGCCCCATCGAGCTGCCATCGTGGAGGACTACCTTGAAACATAAGATATCAGGCGAATGGAGTGGCCTGCCTGTTCTCCAGACGTAAACCCCATCGAGCACGTCTGGGATGCTCTCGGTCGACGTATCTCTGCACGTCTTCAAACCCCTAGAACACTTCAGGATCTTCGACAGGCGCTGGTGCAAGAATGGGAGGCTATACCCCAGCGGCTGCCCTACCACCTGATCCAGATTATGCCAACCCGTTGTGCGGCCTGTGTACGTGTGCATGGTGATCATATCCCGTTTTGATGTCGGTGTACATGCGCAGGGAACAGTGGCGTTTTGTAGCACATGTGTTTCAGGACGGTTTTCTCAACTTATCACCAATACCGTGGACTTACAGATCTGTGTCGAGTGTGTTCCCTATGTGCCTATGCTGTTAGTACCAGTTTTGTGTAGTGCCACGTTGTGTGGCACAACATTCTGCAATTATCCTTAATTTATGAGCATGACCGTATATTGAAAAAGAGTTTTGTTGCCAAAAGAGTGGGGAGTAGTATGGTGTATTCTGAATCCTGAATAAAACCAACCTGCTTACATAAAAATGTGTTGCATTACTCATTGAACCCCCCTCGTAGTCATAATATTTCTTATGTTTTGCCTGTCAGTTGTTTGTTCTATTTTAAAGTAACTTCTGTCACCACACAACACAACGATATATTCAGTGTTTGAAAAGACGGATACGCACTACATGTCCGCCCTAGCTGGTGGCTATACAACGCAGCATGTCAACTTTATGCTGAATGTTACCTTGAGAGGCAGTTACCTCGTGCCAGAAAATTTGTACGATTCCACCAAGGCTTGCGAGTAACAGGCTCATTTGCGAAGAGCGTTGCAAATGGAGGGATACCACGCGCGATGCACGAATCCCTGAGCCTGAAGAAAGGATTCTTCGTACCGTGAATGAAACTGCATCAGCTAGAACAAGGAAATTTGCGACAAGGCAAGGCATTTATCACTTGACCACCTGGAACATCCTGCACGAAAATCTTGTGTACCTGTACCAGCTACAAACAGCAAGGATTAAATAGGCTGTCTTTGGGCCAAGAATAACTCTCTACTAAGGCATGTTGTGCCAGTGTTCCGTGTTTCTGCAGTTCTTAGCATCAACGTTATGCACTGAAAGTGAATAAAATGACATTTGAGGTAAAGTACACAACCAGGAGTCACTACAGAGAATTCTTTTCACATTTGCTTAACGAAGACTTTCGTGATCTTATAATTTTTTTTTGACTTTGATGTCAAACATAAAGTGTCTGACACATGTTTTTATACACTCTGTATTCACTATTCCTCCTATGAAGTAAATTTTTCGATAGGAATGAAATCACTGAATAAGTAATGATATGAAATGGCATTAGTGCAAATTGTTCAGATGTGTTAAAGCTGCAATGTAATGAAAATGCCGTGCAAATATGTGCCAGACCGATACTTGAACACGGAGTACTGTTCGAAAATCACAGGTTTAAACCCCAGCCACAATGAATATGAAGATGGTATCCGTTCTTTCCGACATGTCCGAAAGAGCAGATACCATCTTCATATAGTTAAGGCTAACCGGCCATTGACCTTCTTCTTCTGTGTGGATGCACACTCATTGTCCGAACTGTTATGGGAATCGGTAAGATTGTCTGCCGCGAGTAACGAGTGTAATGGGCAGGGGCACTTGATTCAAACGGCTCTAAGCACTATGGGACTTAACTTCTGAGGTCATCAGTCCCCTAGAACTTAGAAGTACTTAAACCTAACCAACCTAAGGACATCACACACATCCATGCCCGAGGCAGGATTCGAACCTGCGACCGTAGCGGTCGCGCGGTTCCAGACTGAAGCGCCTAGAACAGCTCGGCCACCCCGGCCGGCTAGGCAGGGGCACTACGAATGTAGTGTGTGGACATTTAAGTTGGGAATGTGGGTCTCACGGGGGGGCGTGCAAGGGATTAATCCCTACAGTCGTACTATCGTCTGTTCCCTCGGTGGCTCACATGTATAGTGTCTGCCATGTAAGCAGGAAATCCCGGGTTCGAGTCCCGGTCGGGGCACACATTTTCAACTGTCCCCGTTGATGTATATCGACGCCTGTCGACAGCTTAGGGTCTTGATTTAATTATAATTTCAGTCACAATGACAGTCCTGGAGACGTGCTGAGATACTGTAATGCTTAAGGTAAAAGATCGTGCTATGCAGGAAATCCGGTTCGCGACCCAGTCCAGCAAAAATCTGCTATCGTCCGCCATATTCATTAACATTATGAGGTTTGGATTTGTAGACAAAAAAACTTTCGCCTTTGCCATTTATGATATTCACACCATTCGGCTGTTTATCACGTGCCCCATAGTTGCGGTGGTGTATTATACACGGTGCTTATTCAGAGTCACTGCCAGCGGAAATTCCGGCTCTTCCACTGCTGAGCAGCTCCGGTAAAACCCCTACGCTGTTGTCACGGAGTCACACGAGATGGCGAGCTGGAGCGAGGTAATTGTCAGAGCTGCCAACTGCGGCCATCTCGCCTGTGGACGAGGTGCTGCAACTGGCGTGGTGTGCTCGCGCCCCGCTTCCCGTCCTAAATGAGGCGTCCCGAGTCCCCACACAAACCTTCCCCACCCCCCCTCTCCCGCCCCCTCCCCCTTTCACAGACAGAGACTATGGCCCAGGCCACGGTGCCAATTGGCCCACAGCTCGACGCCGACAACCGTGGCTCTCAACGCTGAAAATAATGGAACTCAGGCAGCCAACTATCTGCAGGAGCCGTCACCCCTGATTCCTTATATCGTGTGTCACCGCAAATGTTATAAACTGGTCTATAGCATTCGCCCCCTCATATAAGAGCGCGTGCTGAAAAGTAATGACTTCGATATTTTTATGTGAAAAATCTTAAATATTTGTAATAAAACGTTGTTATATTTTATTCGATTCTTAGCGCAGTTCTTTACTATAGTCTGTCGGTAAACTGAAGAGCGAGCGAGTCCCCACTCTGCCTAACCTGCTACGTCACAGGGCGCTTCTACAGGCTGTTCCACAACGTAGTACAAATGGCTCTGAGCACTATGGGACTCAACTGCTGAGGTCATTAGTCCCCTATAACTTAGAACTTAACTAACCTAAGGACACCACAAACATCCATGCCCGAGGCAGGATTCGAACCTGCGACCGTAGCGGTCTTGCGGTTCCAGACTGCAGCGCCTTTAACCCAACGTAGTACAGTCCCTGCCGCGGCGCGCGCTTTAACTCTTGAGGACGCTGTGTACAGATACGTCCCGTCTGCGTTTATTTTTAGACAAATGTGTTAAGATTATAAGGAAAACAAAAGACGATAGCTTCTTCGAAACAAAACATTATAGAGTAAATAATATTAACATAAGAACGGAAGTCATGATTCTACTACAAACATAGAACCGAATGCCTATTCATATGAATGTATGTTCCTCTATTCGTAAGACGAACCAGATTTAGTGCAATCAGTCTGTAGAATTTAAGGCTTGTTCTTACTTTGTGTTTCTACTAAAAAGTAGAAGTTTTCTTCGAAGGGCTGCATTAAAACTTAACAATTCTTGCAACACGAAGAGTGTTTAAAAAGTAACCAGAAATTTTTAATTACGTGTGTTGTATTAGTTCGATTTGCACTGCTTTTTTTGTCATTGTCTTCGTAAACATGTCTGTAAAGTATTTCCAGGTAAATCCCATTTCACGCAATGTGTTGTGTAAAACATCTTTTTGCAACGAAAATGTATTTTTTGTTTTACGCCGGTGAGTAATTTCCGTAATGTGGGCATTATTTTTTGGTTTATGTAAAAGTCCTCCATCGTTTGTCGAATGACCGATTTTGTGAAACTGTCTATAACGATGGGTTTCCTCCCTAAATTCGTAGTTTTCCTTCGTGGCGATTTCAGTAAACCATGCGCCTTGTTTTCGCGTCCCTTCCTTATGCGTCCTATTTTGGCGAGGCTGACGTTTGCATAAACTGCAGCCCTTTGATTGGCACTGGTAATATTAGCCAACAGTTCTTTTTGTGTCGCCTCCTTAACAGACGCTGTAATAACGTTAGAGGCGATCGAACGCTCGTTCTGCGCAAGTATCTTCGTATTCCGCACATTTTCTTGCAATGCAGGGCGATTACCCGTCGCTTCCGGATACTGAAGTATATCAGTGAGTACACTGAGTCAACTGACTGAGATCGGCAACTAAGATCCCACGAACATCTCCAAGGTATTACTGCAACCTACATCCTTTTCAATCTGCCTATTGCATTCACTTTTTACTAGCCTCTACAATTTTTGCCGCACGGGATTAGCCGAGCGGTCTATGGCCCTGCAGTCATGGAATGTGCTGCTGGTCCCGGCGGAGGTTCGAGTCCTCCCTCGGTCATGGGTGTGTGTGTTTGTCCTTAGGATAATTTAGGTTAAGTAGTGTGTAAGCTTAGGGACTGATGACCTTAGCAGTTAAGTCCCATAAGATTTCACACACATTTTTTTTCTACAATTTTTAGCCTAAGCTTTTCCCTCCAGTACTAAACCGACAAACCTTTGACGTCTCAGAATGTGTCCTAGCAACGGATCCCTTCTTTTAGTCAAATATGCCACAAATGTCTTTTCTCCCCATTTCTATTCAGTACCTCCTATTGGTTACTTAATCTGCCCATATAATATTCAGCATTCTTCTGTAGCACTACATTACAAAACTTCTAATCTCTTCACATCTGAATTGTTTATCGTCTGCGTTTCACTTCCATACAACGCTACACTCCAGACGAATGCCTCCAGAAGAGACTTCCTAACATTTAAACCTACATTCGATGTTATAAGATTTCCTTTCTTCGGAATTCTTCCGAACTGCTTTCTTCCCATTTCCATTCTACATTTTATATCGTCTCTACTTCAGCCATCATCAGTTATTTTATCGCCCAAAGAGCAAAACTTGTTTACTACTTTTAGTATCTTGTTTCCTCTGATTTATTTCGACTAGATTCCATTTCCCTGTTTTTCGCTTTTGTTTATGTTCTTCTTACACCATCCTTTTAAGGCACTGTCCACTCTGTTCAACTGCTCTTCCAAGTCCTTTGCTGTCTCTGACAGAATTACTATGTCATCGACAAACCACGAAGTTTTTATTTCTTCTCCCTGAACTCTAATTCCTTCTCCCCTTCTCCTAAATTTCTTTGGTTTCCTTTACTGCCTGACTGGATAGCATCAGGGAAAGGCTACAAACCTGTCTCACTCCCTTCTCAATCACTGCTTTCCTTTCATGCCCCTCGACTCTCACAACTGCCGCCTGGTTCTGCACAAGTTGTAAACGGCATTTCACTCCCTGTATTTTACCCCTCCTATCTTCAGAATTTTAAAGCGTATATTCCAGGCGACATCGTCAAAAACTTTTCCCAAATCTGCAACAGCTATAAAAGTAGGTTTTTTCCTTCAGTTCTCTTCTAAGATAAGTCACAGGGTTATTCCTGCCTCGCGCGTTTCCACATTTCTCCGGAGTCTAAACTAATATTCCCCGAAATCGCCTTCTACCAATTTTTCCATTCCTCTACAAAGAATTCGTGTTAGTATTTTGCAACCTTGACTTATTAAACTGGTACTTCAGTAATATTCACACATGTCAGAACCTGCTTTCTGTGGAAATGGAATTACTACATTCTTGTTGACGTCTGAGGATGTTTCAGCTGCTTCATACATCTTCCATACCAGGTGGAATAGTTTTGTTATGGCTGCTTCTCCAAAGAATATGAGTAGTTCTCAGGGAATGGTATCTGGTCCTGGGGCCTTTTTCGGCTAAGGTATTTCAGTAACATATCTCCTATCTCATCTTTATCTACGTCCTTTATCAGCACCATCTTATAGTTCTGCTATTCTTACCAGAAACATCGTTTATGGACATTAACCCTCGCAATACCAAGGTGGGGAGGGGGGGGGGGGGGGGTACTTTGTGACCATAATTTTTATATCAGATTCCACAATTGTTTTAATATTTTCAGTAAAACTGAACCCAAAAATTTAAGGGTTACTAGTGAGTGTGACTTTTCACAACAAATGTCATTCATATTTTCAGGTTATGTGAATTCTTACACATCTACATAATTTTAAAAAAGTTTGTTGTGCATGGAAATCAACAACAGTTAATGAAATTAATTTTCTTTCTTTACTTTTTTTAAGTAATCATAAAGCACCCGTCCACTCAATGTGAACATTACGTAAAGTACAATGGTATTGCTAAGATCGTACTAAAAGATATTTCCAGGTACTGTATCTCATTTATATCTAAAAAGTATGTTGTTAATAAAAGTCAGATACATTTAGCGAATTTCTTTTCTTAGAATTTTTTCTTGGGTGGACACAAGTTACCCCCTTTCCCACCCCACCTCTTCCTGGTATGACGTGCTATGGGAAATGAGTTGGTATTGCTAGGGTTAACGCTGCCTTGCGGTACAACCGATGTTACTTTCGTTAATGTGGAACATTCAACGACCAGTATAACGTAAATCACAATTCAAATATTCCTCCATCCAACCAGTCACGTATTTGCTAAGACTCCTCGTAGGAACTTATATTGGTTACCAGTTGGCGACGTGTTTTAGTGTAGAACGTATTTCGGAAATCCAGGAAGGCGGGATCTCCTTGTTCACCACTATTATTCTTTGCCATACCACTTGTCCAAATAAAAGCAACTGTGTTCCTCACGAGTAATTTTTCCTGAATACGCTATGGGAAAAGGCTACGATCGTTCCAGTGATTGGTATCTGAATGTTGTATTTGCGTCAGTAGTATTACAAAAGAAATAAATGCCGATATAGTAACTTCTTATAGGTAATGTCCTGTTTACTTATCAGTACTGACATTATTACAGCGCCCTTATTATTCCTGTAGTATCGGTGTAACGACTCCAAAGGCTAATTTATTGATAAAGTAAGTGGCAGGCTTCGATTTTTCTTAAATAGCAGGAAACCGCAGGTTCTCCACGGAAACAAATCACCGGACTGTCGTGTGGACCGTACTGAAATAAACTTCAAGTTTATGGAATCCAATTATTTATCGGTAGATTATTAAGAAACTGCAGGATATCCACGAAAGACATTTCTTACGAAATTTTTGCACGAACCGTATAGTAATCACTAAATGTATTCGCAATTGCGAATATAGACTCCCATCAGCTGCCGAATGTAGTGGTTATAATGAAAATTTGTTCCCGACCGGGACACGAACTCGGATTGCCTGCTTATCGCGAGCGGTCGCCTTACCATTTGACTATCCGTGCACGACTCACGGCCACATCCAAACTTCCATACGTCGTCAATCATGCGTCTACTTGTAACTTGTACTCGTACATCCATTACGTATATTCCTGTCCAGGCGAGACATTCTGCTTGAAAGTCACTTGCCCGGTGTCGGCGAATAAATACGATATTGCAATGCCTGTGTTATTCCGAATTACGACGCAATGATCCTTTAGACATGCATGCATAATCGAATTAGGGAAAAAAGAATTTATGGCACAGCTTGACTGAGAAAAGGTATAGACATACTCAAGCATCAAGGAATTGCTAGTTTGGTAATAGGATGGCGGTGAGGGGGTGGGGGGGGGCAGGGGGCGGGAGTTGTGGTGGAAGGACGGGGGCGGATCATTGTAGAGGGGGACGAAGGCATGAATACAGTAAGCAGGTTCAAATGGATTGTAGGGGTCACCCACTATCGGGCTGAAACCTCTGCTGTTTTACCGGGATGAAGGCCGAGGCCTGTGTGATATCGCAAGACACTTCTGCATAAAACTCTTTGCCGTATCGTCGGCGGCGGCAGGTTGCTTAGCACGGCGGGGAAGAATCTGCCGAACCCAGTGGCTGGCTCAGGCTGCCGTAGTTCGCTGCATCAGCCCTGTGCCCAGATGGTGACTACCAATAAGCGGGTTGCTTGGTGTGGAAGCCATACCCCGTCGGTAGCTCTGCGCGGAAATGGTGGTGGCCACGGCTCATGTGTTGCGTGTCATACGCCGTAGGTAGCCTGTTCCTCCCAGATCACTGGCCCTGTTGTGCTATCAGATCAACGCGATGTCAGCTGCCGTGACGTCGTGTTATGTGCTGATTATGACCCGCCGGTTCGGTAGGCCGTGTGCCCCAAACGACTTTGGGTTTTGAAGCAGTTTTTGCCCCAGACTGGATCGGTGCTGCAGGCCCCTAGGCTACCCATTAGTGGCTGCTGGTACTGGAGCCTGTCTTCTGTCATCCTTGGTTACGGATCAGTGGTCATTTCGTAACGCGGCAGGAGTATAACCGGTACTGGAAAAATCTCATGCACGACACATTCATTAATACAATGCTCAGAGAATCGAGTGCGTACGATACGAACGCCATCGAACTTACTGACTGACTCTAGCCTCCGGCCGCTGTGGACGAGCGGTTATAGGCGCTCCAGTCCGGAACCGCGCTGCTGCTACGGTCGCAGGTTCGAATCCTGCCTTGGCCATGGATGTGTGTGATGTTCTTGGATTAGTTATGTTTAAGTAGTATTAAGTCTAGGGGACTGATGACCTCAGATCTTAAGTCCGACAGTGCTTAGAGCGCTTAGAGCAATTTGAACCATTTGACTCTAGCCAGCCGGCCGATGAGGCCGAGCAGTCCTAGGCGCTTCAGTCTGGAACCGCGCGACTGCTATGGTCGCAGGTTCGAATCCTGCCTCGGGCAAGGATGTGTGTGATGTCCTCAGGTTAGTTATGTTTAAGTAGTTCTAAGTTCTAGGGGACTGAAGACCTCAGCTGTTACGTTCAAAATGTTTCAAATGGCTCTAAGCACTGTGGGACTTAACACTTGACGTCGTCATTCCCCTAGACTTAGAACTAGTTAAACCTAACTAACCTAAGGACATCACACACATCCATGCCCGAGGCACGATTCGAACCTGCGACCATAGCACGAGCGCGGTTCCGGACTGAAGCGTCTCGAACCACTCGGCCACAGCGGCCGGCATATGGTAAGTCCCATAGTACTCAGAGCCATTTGAACCATTTTTGACTCTAGCCTTCGAGGTAGAATATTTAGGGCATCGAGGACAGGCTCTGCTGTTTTATGTCAGTCGTCACGACCGGACGGTTCTGCTCTTCACGACTTGTTAGTGGTCTTCCTTTCTGCTGCATTTCCTTAACCAATTTATTCCAGTCTTTCAACTGCTTTGTGAAACCTCGTATATACGTTGTTGCATCCTCCTTAGCGTTTCTTTCGTAATTTCATGAGAGTAACGGAGGCACGTTGGTCTGCACTCGTCTAACAATTTTCTTCTGAGCTCTTTCGCACTCACACACAGTAGTGTCGATGCCGCCCTGTAGTGAACGACTATCCGCGTAAATGTTTACAACTTACGCCTCAGTCGTGTTGATACTTCTGTGTGCTCGAACAATGCCATTCTGTTCGGAATTGGAAAATTTAACTCTGCTGCTCCTTTACTTTCTTGATGCGTAACAGGTTGTAGATTACAGCAGTTACTAGGAGATGAAGAGGCTTGCACAGGATAGAGTAGCATGGAGAGCCGGCCGAAGTGGCCGTGCGGTTAAAGGCGCTGCAGTCTGGAACCGCAAGACCGCTACGGTCGCAGGTTCGAATCCTGCCTCGGGCATGGATGTTTGTGATGTCCTTAGGTTAGTTAGGTTTAACTAGTTCTAAGTTCTAGGGGACTAATGACCTCAGCAGTTGAGTCCCATAGTGCTCAGAGCCATTTGAACCATTTAGAGTAGCATGGAGAGGTGTATCGAACCAGTCTTCGGAATGAAGACCACGACAGCAACAACAACAACAACACTCTCCAGCAGGCTTAGTACGTCTCTGAACATCTGTTTACGCAATGACTTTCTCCAAAATGGTTCAAATGGCTCTGAGCACTATGGGACTTAGCAACTGAGGTCATCAGGCCCCCGGAACTTAGAACTACTTAAACTTAACTAACCTAAGTACATCACACACATCCATGCGCGAGGCAGGATTCGAACCTGCGACGGTAGCAGTCGCGCGGTTCGGGACTGAAGTGCCTAGAACCGCTCAGTCACCGGGGCCGGCTGACTTTCTCCACGTAATGCATTGTCCTTACCTCTCACTGATTACTGAGCTAGACACAATGGTCAGCTTCTGCCAAGAAAATCAGAACAACAGATATGACCCTTTTCTCAAAGTACTTTTGGTAAGTATTCTTTAGCATTTGTGAGTGGCGAATCAGCATTGGACGCCACTGATCAAACACGGCCTTTGTGCAGGATAACTGAGAGAGCTGTAGAAAATCGTAATGGGCCGGGTTACGCCACCTTGCGCGCTCGCTTACAAGGCTCGATTTCGCGGTGCGTCACGTAGCAGGAGGCTACAGACGCGGCGACACAGCTGCGGCAGTGATCTCACGCGACCCGTGAATCACGCAGCCCGCAGGCGCGTCCCGCTCTGCTTAGCGCCAGCCGCGACCCGCAAGTCAGACGGCTCGCCAGCAGTTAGGCGCCTGAGTGAACCCGGTACGTCTGTGCAGTACAGACAGCTGCGACATGCGGGAAAGTACACTAGAGAGTCCAGAGCGCAGACTCGGATTGTACAGGGAATATAGGGAAGGAAGTCGACCGTGTCCTTTCCGAAGGAACCATCCCAACACGTCCCTTAAGTTATTTTGGGAAACCGTAGAAAAACCTGTATCAGGATGACCGCAAGTAGATTCAGAAGCCGGCCCTTCCAGGCTAAATTCTGTGTTTCCTAAATGCGTCATCGAAAATGATGAAGCCGTCCGGGGTGGCCGAGCGGTTCTAGGCGCTACAGTCTGGAACTGCGCGACCGCTACGGTCGCAGGTTCGAATCCTGCCTCGGGCATGGATGTATGTGATGTCCTTAGGTTAGTAAGTTTTAAGTAGTTCTAAGCTCTAGGGGACTGATGACCTCAGAAGTTATGACCCATAGTGCTCAGAGCCATTTTTGAAGATGATGAGAACGCAGTTCCCACGTTCGACTGTCGCAATATCACGCAACTGGCAGATACAGGAATAACTGAGCTCCAGTTGGATTCTCTGTTAAATATGCGAAGGCACAAGCCCCTCTTACAGCGTCAATTTACAGGAGCTTGCTGGAATAACTTGAGACTATGGAAGTTGCAATTACTCCATCTGTTAGAATTTCAATTTGTCATAACAACTAATTTTTTTTCTCATATTTCTCCTACCTGGACACAGCTACTTAAGTAATTTATATGTGGCACCAGCACAAATATTTCAAAACGTTCTCTAAGCTGAACTTCACTTCGATTCACCATTGTTCACATTATTATTTTTGATGTGCTGATTTTTATATTATATATAATATTCATGGAAGTTTTGGTAATTAAACGAAAATAGGTACCTTGACATTTTACTGCAGTACGACTTAGAAAATGTCGTGTGAGGCAATGCATATTTTGAGGCTTAATGAAACCACTCTTTGTAAAGACCGGTATTCCGGCTTGGCAGTAACGTAGTTCAACTTCTGTGAAACTGATTAACTTATAAGATAATTAGCAGTACATTTCGAAAGTATCTACATTTTCCATCATAGATCTTGCCTCTGTGTTTCATACAGTCCGACGTATCACGTTATACTTCTGTTGACCTAATTATCAAGCACAAGATGGCATACTTCATTACTTGATTAAACCATTAATTAAGAGTTGTCCGCAATCTACCATAATTTTCAATATCGATCGTGTATCTGTGAATAGGCTACTCGCAACACGAATGCATAAAATTGTTTCATGAACTTTTCTAATTTCTTCGACCACTACATACACTCCTGGAAATGGAAAAAAGAACACATTGACACCGGTGTGTCAGACCCACCATACTTGCTCCGGACACTGCGAGAGGGCTGTACAAGCAATGATCACACGCACGGCACAGCGGACACACCAGGAACCGCGGTGTTGGCCGTCGAATGGCGCTAGCTGCGCAGCATTTGTGCACCGCCGCCGTCAGTGTCAGCCAGTTTTCCGTGGCATACGGAGCTCCATCGCAGTCTTTAACACTGGTAGCATGCCGCGACAGCGTGGACGTGAACCGTATGTGCAGTTGACGGACTTTGAGCGAGGGCGTATAGTGGGCATGCGGGAGGCCGGGTGGACGTACCGCCGAATAGCTCAACACGTGGGGCGTGAGGTCTCCACAGTACATCGATGTTGTCGTCAGTGGTCGGCGGAAGGTGCACGTGCCCGTCGACCTGGGACCGGACCGCAGCGACGCACGGATGCACGCCAAGACCGTAGGATCCTACGCAGTGCCGTAGGGGACCGCACCGCCACTTCCCAGCAAATTAGGGACACTGTTGCTCCTGGGGTATCGGCGAGGACCATTCGCAACCGTCTCCATGAAGCTGGGCTACGGTCCCGCACACCGTTAGGCCGTCTTCCGCTCACGCCCCAACATCGTGCAGCCCGCCTCCAGTGGTGTCGCGACAGGCGTGAATGGAGGGACGAATGGAGACGTGTCGTCTTCAGCGATGAGAGTCGCTTCTGCCTTGGTGCCAATGATGGTCGTATGCATGTTTGGCGCCGTGCAGGTGAGCGCCACAATCAGGACTGCATACGACGAGGCACACAGGGCCAACACCCGGCATCATGGTGTGGGGAGCGATCTCCTACACTGGTCGTACACCACTGGTGATCGTCGAGGGGACACTGAATAGTGCACGGTACATCCAAACCGTCATCGAACCCATCGTTCTACCATTCCTAGACCGGCAAGGGAACTTGCTGTTCCAACAGGACAATGCACGTCCGCATGTATCCCGTGCCACCCAACGTGCTCTAGAAGGTCTAAGTCAACTACCCTGGCCAGCAAGATCTCCGGATCTGTCCCCCATTGAGCATGTTTGCGACTGGATGAAGCGTCGTCTCACGCGGTCTGCACGTCCAGCACGAACGCTGGTCCAGCTGAGGCGCCAGGTGGAAATGGCATGGCAAGCCGTTCCACAGGACTACATCCAGCATCTCTACGATCGTCTCCATGGGAGAATAGCAGCCTGCATTGCTGCGAAAGGTGGATATACACTGTACTAGTGCCGACATTGTGCATGCTCTGTTGCCTGTGTCTATGTGCCTGTGGTTCTGTCAGTGTGATCATGTGATGTATCTGACCCCAGGAATGTGTCAATAAAGTTTCCCCTCCCTGGGACAATGAATTCACGGTGTTCTTATTTCAATTTCCAGGAGTGTATTTTCTCACAAGCAAATTTATGTTTAAGCTGAGTAGTAAAATTTAACCTAGCAACTGTCCGCCCCCGGTAGCTGAGTGATACCGGCACGGTAGCTCAGCGTGTTCGGTCAGAGAGCTGGTTGGCCTCTGTAATTAATAAAACACTGACGTAACCCCCTTTTTCCGGTTCTCGATTCAATTACTACAATTTGTATCCAATATGGCTGCCGGGTAGTGCGCCTTTATTAACGCTTACCCAGGTGTTCGAGAATTGTGATAATAAGGATGGTAATTTATGACCCAAAAATGGCGTCTCCCCTCTCCAAGAAATTTTAAGCTTTTGCCTGTGTTGTTCATACTAAGTACATGAGAGATACTTGCTAGATTGTGGTGTTGTTTCTTGTCCAATTAACAAATGGCTCTGAGCACTATAGGACTTAACTTCTGAGGTCATCAGTCCCCTAGAACTTAGAACTACTTTAACCTAAGTAACCTAAGGACATCACACACATCCATGCCCGAGGCAGGATTCGAACCTGCGATCGTAGCGGTCGCCCGGTTCCAGACTGTAGAGCCTAGAACCGCTCGGCCACCCTCCAATTAACAAAACCGATTTGAGGCTCAAGTAAAACCACATACAGCCGGTAGTTTCCTGATTAACAGTATGTTTGCTGGGAATTTGTTTGCCTAAGTAGGCTGTAGACGATCTTTCACATGATTACAGAGTTTCTTTGAAACTTGAACAGAATCTGTTCGATCCGCGATAGTATAGCTACTGCTCCCTAACAAAACATAATATTTTAAGTAACGAATCATAGTCCGATTCCTTCACATTAGCGCTCGATCACGATCGATTCCTTTCGAAAGAGTAACAGTATTGGCAGTTTATTCATGCGGTAATAACCGGTAGTTTTATAAGCTTAAAAATGTATCGTTTATTTGACGGTAAAAGGTACAGGTCATCCTAGTCTACAAGAAGGGCTGCAGGTCCAGTGTGCAAAAGTATTGGCCTATCTCAATGAAGACAGTTTATTGCAGAACTTAGCAAATATAGCCTACTGGTGAGCCAAAATATTCTGACCACCAGCTTAATAGAGTATAATTCCACAGGTGGAATGCAATGCAGCAGCCGTTTTGTGTGGCATGGATTCGACGTTTGCTTGTTAGGTTTCCGAAGATATGTGACACCGGGTCACGCAGTTCTCTTAAATTACGGACCGTAGGTTATCGGACGCAGCGGTGTCTCTTGATAGGGCTAGACGTGTTCAGCCGGGTGAATTTGGTACCAAGACATCAATCTGAGTTCGTTACCGTGCTCCTCAAACTACTATATCAAGATTATGGCCATAACAGTCTACGCTTTGTCCAAGTAGCTCATGTGAGTGTATTTTCCCGTCTGCGGTCTCGAATCATCGTTAAAATGATTAGTCTACTCGTGGGTTCACCTTTCTTCAATCACTTTCCATAGATGCTCACGACAGTAGCACGCGAACAGGCAACCAGCTTCGCCAGTTACGAGGTACGCATTCCCAGCTACCGTCTCTCAACAATGTGCCCTTTGTCAGGGTCATATATGTGAGCATATTTCCCCATTTGTGGCCCCTACGAATGGTAAAATGATTCCCCATTCGTCTCTGCTCCGTTTACATGGTTTGCTTACCGCGTCACGTGTACTCAGCGTTACCGGGTGGCATCCACTCTCGCAATGGGCAACGGTCATAATGCTTTCGTTGACCAGCGTGTACTGTGCCCGTTTCTGATGTCTGTTGTGGAATCGGCTTCGCTCGCATTCTCATCAAGTTCCTTGATTTATATTAAAAAACTAAAAACCCGCCTCGATTGCGAAAAAAGCACCTAGTGTTAACCCAGGTTTCGGCGTAGATAACTACACCTTCTTCAGAACAGCAATAAAACCCACAAGTGCCTAATAAGACCTTTATCAATGATTAAAAGAACACCATAGCTATACATTTATAAACGAAAAAGAAAAGGAAAACACAAACAGTATATATGTACAAAGTCAAAACCACTACTTAATAGTGTGCGCTCCACCTCACACCGGCCTATGTTCGCTGGGCCATGACCCATGGACCAAGAACACATTAGTAGACTAGTTGAACACTGTGGCGTAGAATCTAGTGTTGTTACCACAGTTTTGAATGTCATTGTCGGCTATGCTGTGGGACATGTGAGGAAGTAGGCACCACAGCCGAATAGGGCGCGTGATTCTGTGCTGTTAAACAGTTTGTTCCTGACCACTGTGCATGGCGCAGCATTCGGTATTCGCTGTGAAGAGCAGTTACAATTTATCCGTCAACATGCCCCGAGGTTAATAACATCCAATCAGAAGCATTTTAGTCATATCATAAATATAATAATCCACCTCTCTAGTTGAACGGTATCGCTCGTACTTTTCACGCTCGTGTTCGATCAGTGGTGACAGCACCAATTGAAACTGACACGCCCGTAAATGAAATGACGTCGGATGAAAAAAAAAAAAAAATACACCGAGCTGAGAGGCACGTGGGATTTATCATTTATTTATCTGTAGACATTATGGCAAATATTTTATTACTCTGTATGCACGGTGGATCAATATTAAAAGCCATAACAGACGCAAAAAGATCCAGTAAATATGAGCCCACAACTAGCTATTTGTGAGATAGTTGCGAATTTGTGGTTACGAGCCGCCACTGACTTCACTATGAACTATTATTCCGGTTAGTGCTGAAGTTTCTGAAGTTAACTTTACGATTAATTCCCTTCGTAACTGAGCTCAAATTTCGTGAATGCGCAATGTTGGAACTAGTGCTACTTGCCTGGAGGGCAACTACTGACATAAGACGACATCTAACCCAACAGTAGGATTCACGGTATCGTTAACTATTTTCTTGATAATGCCGTTGTTATAGGGGGTGACTTTAACTTGCCAGATATAGGTAGGGAGAGTCATGTTATTGAACCTGGTGCCAAAGACAGGTACTCGTATGGCATTATTATTAATGTCTTGTGCGAAAATTGCTTCTAGCAGATAATTGGAGAACCAACTCGCGAAGGTAACGTTTTAGAATGTCTGCCTCGGTAGCTGCGGGATCAGCGTGGCAGACTGCTAACCGAAGGGGCCCGGGTGCGATTCCTGGCCGGGTCCCATCTTATACACACTGTCGTATCGCCTTTTCCCTCCTGAGATCGATGCATGGGCAGTTCAAATGGTTGAAATGGCTCTGAGCACTATGGGACTCAACTTCTGAGGTCATCAGTCCCCTAGAACTTAGAACTACTTAAACCTAACTAACCTGAGGACATCACACACATCCATGCCCGAGGCAGGATACGAACCTGCGACCGTAGCGGTCTCGCGGTTCCAGACTGTAGCGCCTAGAACCGCATGGCCACTCCGGCCGGCTGCATGGGCAAGAACCAAAAGCTGGAATTTAAAAAATGTCCTTGACTTCCTAGCAACAAACAGACCTGAACTTACCACATCAGTTCACGTAGAGGAAAGTATCAGCAACCGTAAGCCTGAAATAGCAACTACGATCACGGGTTGTACAAGGAGTAGTAAGAAAGATAGGAAAATATTCCTTCTTAGCAAGAGCGACACGATACAAATTGCAGTGTATCTCAGTAATCAACATCACATATTCAGTGACAAGGACGAGGATGTGGAGTACAAATGGGAAAAATTCGAAAGCATCGTTCACTATATCTTAGATAGGTATTTTACGAGCAAGGTCATAAGAAATTGGAAAGACCCACTGTGGTTTAATACCCGTGTTAGAAAACTGCTAAGTAAATAGACAGAGCTTCATCTGATATTCAAGAGAAGTCCAAACATTGCTGACAAACAAAAGTTGAACGAAGCGAAAATGAGTGTAAGAAGAGCAATGTGAGATACGGTCAGTGACTTTGACAGTAATCTGAGAAAAAACCCTAAGAGGTTTCGGTCTTACGTAAAATCAGTAAGCGGTTCGAAATCCTCTGTTCATTGGCTCAATGAACATACTAGCACTGAAGCGGAAGACGACAGCTTGTGGAGTTCCATACCTGCTACACTCGGTCGGTCAATACAGGGACGGCGAATGCTCTTAGTGTACGACGTTCGAGCTGTCATCCGATGATGGCCTATATGTGCTCGACTGCAGACAGATATCATGATCGAGTAGGCCAAGACAGCCTGCCGACACTTTGTAGAGAATGTTGGATTACAACAGCAGTAGTGGGCGAGCTTTACCCTGTTGGAAGACTCATCCTGGAATGCTGTTAATAATGGCAGCACAACAGATCGAATCACCTGACCGACGTACAAATTTGCAGCCAGGGTGCGTGGAATAACCACGACAGCGTTCCTGCTTTCATATGAAATAGCACCCCAGACCATAACTGCAGGTCAGGTCCAGTGTGTCTAGTACGCAGACAGGTTGGTTGCAGGCCCTCAACCAACAAAAGGCCATCACTAGCACCGAGACAGAACTATCTTTCATCAGAAAACACAACAAACCTCCGCCCTGTCCCTCCAGTAATCTCTCGCTTGATTTCACTGAAGTGGCAAGCGACGGTGGTTTGGGGTCGGTGGAATGCATTCTACAGGACTTCTGGGTCGGAGCTGTCCTTGAAGTACCCAATATGTAACAGTTCGTTGTGTCACTGTGTGACCGACTGCTGCTCAAATTGCTGCTGCAGAAGCTGTACGATGCCCCAGAGTCATGCGCCGAACGCGATGACCTTCCCTCTCGGTAGTGCTACGTGGCCGTCCGGAGCCCGGTCTTCTTGCGGCCGTACATTCTCGTGATCACCGCTGCCAGCAGTCATATACACTGGCTACATTTCTGCCATATCTTTCTGAAATATCTCAGAAGGAACATCCAGCTTCTCGTGCCCCTGTTACATGACCTCGTTCAAACTCAGTGAAGTGCTGATAATGGCGTCTTTGTCGCATTAAAGGCGTTCTTGACTAACATCATCTCACCACGTCCAATCACATAGGTAACCAACTCTCACCACCGTTATAGCATCTAAAGTAAACACGACTTGCATCGTAATTGTGGCACTGCTAGCGTGCTCTTAAGCGACTGGCACGAAATTTTAATAGACAACATCTTTCAGATGTAGAAACACGCCTACCAAGTTTCGTTTACGTCGCACAGCTCCTTCTTGGTGTTGCGATTTTTGTTTCCGTCTGTTTACCAAAACCGCTTTTTGTAAAGTGCCATCTGACAGACTACTGTTCTCAACGCTTTTGTGAGTATATTCTAATCAGCTGGCAGTTACACGTCATGATAATGGCTCTGAGCACTATGGGACTTAACATCTATGGTCATCAGTCCCCTAGAACTTGGAACTACTTAAACCTAACTAACCTAAGGACATCACACAACACCTAGTCATCACGAGGCAGAGAAAATCCCTGACCTCGCCGGGAATCGAACCCGGGAACCCGGGCGTGGGAAGCGAGAACGCTACCGCACGACCACGAGCTGCGGACAAGGATGAGGAGATACTGTGTATCTAGATATGTTAGACAGATACATTCTGCTGTTTGTTATCCTTAAAACATTGTTTTATATTTTTGAGTAAGTGTTAAGTTTCATTTGGTTGTCATGGTGTACGTACTATTTTGGATCTTACCACATATTTCCTTTGGATACCCATTTTATTGTAGACCGTTTGAAAATGGTGAAAAATGTAAGGTGTAATAAAGGCAATAAAATACTGTGGTCGGGACGAACAGTGTTAAGATGTAATCAGTAAGTGCAACAATAGCAACGTTTGAACTGTGGTTTTCTAATTCAGTCTTTGCCCTTGTGCAGTCATCCCTCTTGTGTAACTGCTATCTATTAACTAGGGACGTGCAGTTCATGACCGAACTAGTTCCAATACTGGGAAAAGAACTGTTCAGAGCGATCTTTCTTTTAGTGAACTATTCCTCGCTTACCCGGTCTACTGGAAGTTAAAATGCGCATGCACGATTCTCCCCTCCGTTGATACTGAGTACGGGGTCTACTATGACCTAAGCGTCCATGGTTCTGAACTCTTAACAGTGAACTACGTGAATTGCGTCTCATCGGAAGACAAAAACAAATTCCAAAGTTCACTTAGTTCATTTGAGGCTCCAGGTCCCAACTGCATCAGATCAAAGGGCCGAAACCGTTGCGTCATTTCACTTAGTTAAGTTCAGGCTCCAGTTCCAAACTGTGCAAGCTGCGTCAAATCGGAAGACCGAAACAAATTCCGTTAGTTTACTTCCAGTTTCAAACTGTGCGAACTGCGTCGGATGTGAAGACCAAAACCGTTCCATTAGTTCAGTTAGTTCAATTCAGCTCCAGTTTCGAAATGCATCATATCAGAAGACTGAAATCCTTCCAATAGTTCAGTTCAGCTCCTGTTCTGAACTGTGCGGACTGGAGGGCTGAAACTGTTCCCTTAATTCACTTAGTTCATTTGACTTCCAGTTCCAAGCTGTGAGGACTACGTCGGATCTGAAGATCGAAACCGTTCTTTAGTTCAGTTCAGAATCGACTTCCGAACTGCTTCGGATCGGAAGACCGAAACCACTTCGTTAGTTCAGTTCTGTGTCCAGTGCCAATCCTCCCCTCCCATGCCCCTGGGTGCGCCCTTGATGTTAGGTTCTACTGGTCGGCGGTAGCTACATATGACAAAAAGGCTTCTGATTTCTACCGACAAGTACAGATCAGAACTATTGGACTCGTGGGTCAAGAAAACGTCGACAACAAGTAGATATTCTGTATGTGTACATTTTAATATTTAGAAACAATTACAGTGTATTATTCTTTGTTTCCAGTTATTTGCTTCTAGTTAACAGTAGTCAAAGAATGCATTACATTTCTTAAAAGAATACATTTTTGTAGAGCACATATTCTTCCATAGTTGTTTGTCATTCATCAAATAGCCATAAAGCTCTTTGGAACTAACAGTTATACAGTTACATTCTAGCAGGCCCTACACTCGCATTCATATTCATCCCTGTTCTCAGTCTTGTTCAGAAGGACCACCCATCATGACACACAGGCTGTTACAACTGTTTCGTCCTTAAGGTCAGTTAGCCCACGGGCCACGTTACCCATCACACTCCACAAATTCTCGTAAAGATTGCGTTACTGCTCTATTAACGTAACGTACTTTAATGATGGCTCATTCATTTAGGTGTATTTTAAGACCTGTAAGCCACAGCGAGAGTTTAAAATGATATGTATTCTAATGTATACTCATATAACAGCAATTCAGCCGTTCAGGATTGTGATCATCATTTTATTGCGAAATTCTGCAGAACTAACCAAGTTATGTACAGAGAATTGTAGAACTATAGCTCATCTATAAAGAACCCTGAAAAAAATGTATATTTTTTCGAAAGCTGGATGCTAATTTCACATTACCTGTACAATGTGAGTCGGATGTCTTAAATATCGCGCCAACTCGCTCAGTATGTTGGAAAGGGAAGTGTGGTAGTAACGTGCTTCGCAGTAATCGACATTGTCTTGTTGACGGAGCACCTGCAGAAATCCGAAACAGTTGTGGTGTGTCAGCGTGGCTTTAGGGGAGAGATTTGTCTGCCTTACGGCTGTCAGTCACAGCAGTCGGCGAGCGGTCCTCATTGATCCAGCGCAGAGGGCTGAGTAGGCCTCATCCGTACAGCCATGAATACCGGCAGCGGCAACCAGTCTGTGGGTCCGACTTTCTTCTCTGGTTCTATGTTCAAATTAAAATATGTGTTACTGTCTTAAGCAGCGTCAGACACTAATGCGTACATATCATTACATTTACTGTAAATACGCTGTCAATCTACGAGGGTGTGCTAAAAAGTAATACTTCAGAATTTTTTATTCTGTTGTCAATAAAGGAGGCTGCCAGCAAATTTGAGCTACACATAAACGAAGCCAAGACAGAGTACTTCGTTATGACGCGTGGTCATTGTCAGATTGCTGATCATCTGCAATCATTGCAGGTTGGGGACCAGTCCTACAAGACTGTGCAAGAATTCAAATACCTGGGGGCACTTTTCACTGAGAACTCGTCATGTGAAGCCTCTGCTTCAATGCCAGAATACAAGCAGGAAACCGATCTTACCACAGCCTAGCACAACTGCATCGGTCCAGATATCTCTCCAGACAGTTCAAGATCCGACTGTACAAAACCGTGATCCAGCCTGTTGTTCTATATGGCTGTGAGACATGGAGTATCCGGAAACAGGACTTCCATAAGCTTCTTGTTTTTGAGAGATAAGTGCTTCGGAAGATCTTCGGACCATTTCTGGATGCAGATACAGGGGAATGGAGGATCAGATACAACCAAGAGCTTGAGGAACTATACCAGCAGTCCAACATAGCAGGACCTGTCAAAGCCAAAATCCTCCATGTGGCCCGGATGGAGGATCACAGATGGCCTCGGAAGCTCCTGGATTTCACACCTACAGGAAAGAGATCAACAGGGAGACCGAAGAAGCGTTGGAGAGATGGACTCCATGAAGATTTAAACCAAGTGTCAATAGATGTGAACGGATGGCGGATAGCAGCAATGGACAGAATACAGTGGAAGAGGAAACTTGTAGAAGCGTGTGGTCCACTGGGCCTGGTCACGTAGTAGTAGTAGTAGTGGTAGTTGTCAATACCGGTTGAGGTATTACATGTCATGTATATTACTCAGTCGATTTTCCCGCTTCGCTGATGCAAGATCCAACCCTCTGCGGCTAGAGACCTCCGAAACGTAGAATGTAACATGACTGTGCATATTGTAAGTACTAAAAAAATACTAAACTCCGTCCCAACAGGCCATGAAGGCCCAACGGTACCGGCAAGCTGCCGTGTCATCCTCAGCCCACAGGCGTCACTGGATGCGGATATGGAGGGGCATGTGGTCTGCACACCGCTCTTCCGGCCGTAGGCAGTTTACGAGACCAGAGCCGCTACTTCTCACTCAAGTAGCTCCTCAGTTTGTCTGACAAGGACTACGTCCACCCGACTTGCCAACAGCGCTCGGCAGACCGGACGGTCACCCATCCAAGTGCTATCCCAGACCAACAGCGCTGATCTTCGGTGATCTGATGGGAACCGGTGTTACCACTGCGGCAAGGCCGTTGGCTTGTATTGTAAGTACACCGACGGAAAAAAAAATCGCAACACAAAGAATGAGATGTGGAACTAAATGAAAGTTTGCAAGCATGTTTCTACACCTGAAAAACAATATCTATTCAAATTTCACGCCAGTCGCATGACAGTGTCGCTAGTAGGGCCATCATTAGGGTGGAAATCAGCTTTGCGTCAATTTAAATACGCGCTGTAACGGTCAGGAGGGTTAGTTTCCTTTAGACTGGACGTGTTGAGTTGATGTAAGTCAAGAGTGTCTTCGAGCTGACAAGGACATACCGTTTGAACGAGGTCGTGTAACAGGGCCACTAGAAGCTGCATGTTCCTTCTGCGATATTGAGGAAATGCTTGGCAGGAATGTAGCCACTGTACATGACTACAGGCGTCGGTGGTTGCAAGAGTGTACGTTCGCAAGATGACCTACTCTGGACGGCCCCGTGGAACTACCTAGGGGGAAGACCATCGCGTTCGGCGTATGGCTCTGGCGCATAGTACTGAATCTGCAGCAGCTATTTGAACGATATTTGGCACCACAGTGACACAAGGAACTGTTACAAATCTGTTACCTCAAGGACATCTCTGAGACAGGCGCCCTGGAGTGTGCATTCTACTGACCACAAAGCAACGCCATTCTCGACTTCAACGGTGTCAAGCGAGAGCTCATTGGGGGGCAGGGTGGAGATCTGTTGCATTTTCTGATGAAAGCTGGTTCTTCCCCGGTGCTAGTAATGGTCGTGTGTTGATTAGAAAGGGGTCAGTTGAGGGCCTGCAATCCAACCTGTCTGCGTGATAGACACACTGGACGTAAACGTGGAGTAATGGTCTGGGATGTGATTTCATACGACAACATGAGACTTTGGTGGTTATCCCACGCACCCTGACTGCAAACTTGTACGTCAGACTAGTGATTCGATCTATTTTGCTGCCATTCATGAAGAGCATTCCAGTGGACGTTTTCGAACAAGATAAAGCTCTCCCACTACACCTGTTGTAACCCAACGTGCTCTACAGCTTGTCGACATGTTGTCTAGGGTCTGCTCAATCACCAGTTCTGTCTCCAATGGAGCATATATGGAACATCATCAGACGACACTCAAGCATCATCCACATACAGCTCTAAATCTTGCGTTTATTGATCGACCAAGTGCAACGGGCATGGAACTTCACCATACAAACTGATGTCCGGCACGTCTACAACATCATAAATGCACGTTTGGGTACTTGCATTCAATACAGGGTGTACATAAAGTTCGAGAACACTCTCAATTACTTACTGTGCAAGAACTTAACATTGTACAAATGTCATACATATTGCAATTTGAAGAGAAACTCTGAAAGTCTTTTTTACAAATATTCGATACGCGAACCGTGAGGCCGGCCGAAGTGGCCGTGCGGTTAAAGGCGCTGCAGTCTGGAACCGCAAGACCGCTACGGTCGCAGGTTCGAATCCTGCCTCGGGCATGGATGTTTGTGATGTCCTTAGGTTAGTTAGGTTTAACTAGTTCTAAGTTCTAGGGGACTAATGGCCTCAGCAGTTGAGTCCCATAGTGCTCAGAGCCATTTTTTTTAGCGAACCGTGAGTGACCCGGCAGACGTCAATACGGTAATCGAATTCTTGCCATACCCGTCCCAGCATGGCATCGTCGACTGTGGCAGTCGCTTCCCGCATTCTCTCCCGGATATTTGCTACATCATGTGGTAGAGGCAGTACATACACCAGATTTTTAATGTGTCCCAGCAGAAAAAAGTCACACGGTGTGAGATCTGGTGATCGGGGAGGCCGTTTCATGAAACAGCTATCCCCTTCTGTAGCACGGCCGAACCATCGACGCGACAGCTCCATGTACAGGTACCCACGAACTTCACGATTAAAATGGGTTGGAACCCCATCCTGCTGAAGGATGAACGGAGAGTCCGATTGCATTTGAGGCATCAGCCATTGCTGCAACAAGTCCAGCTAGGAATCTCCAGTGACAGTGCTATCGGCGAAGAAGAATAGACGTACAGTTTTCGACGTGACAAGCACTAAAAACATTTACCTTTAGAGAATCACGCTCAAATTCAGTGGATTCCTATGGATGCTTTGTACCCCTTATTCGACAAAGATACCTGTTCACTTTCCCATTAGGGTGAAAAGTGGCTTTGTCGCAAAAAATTAAGTGATGAACAATGCTATCCCCATCTTCATTCAGTTGTTTCAACTGCGAACAAAACTCAAAACGCTTATCTTTGTCGTCGTCATTCAGCTTGTGCACTAGCTCCAATTTGAATAGTGTCATAGACAGCTTCTGTCGCAGGACTTTCACACTGTTCATTGGAGCCATTTCGTGTTCACGAGATGCACGACGCTCCGATTTCTTTGGACTCCTTATGAATGTCTCTCGTACGCGCTCCTCATTCACTTCACTCACACTGGGACGTCCGCTTCTCTTTGCCGGGCACAAGCAACCCGTCGTAACGAATTTGTTGTGTCAGTGGTAAATGGCCTTCCTTGTCGGTGGCTTCTTACCGTACTTGGTTCTAAACATCCGTTGAACAACTGCAGCACACGTGTTTTTGTTGAACTCCAACAAACAGAAACCTCGCGCCGCACTTGAACTCGCCAAGTTTAACGACTAGCGCTGACTATCGGCAAATTGCCAAACTACGCTGTGGTGGTATACATGAAAAAAATCTTTCAGGATTTCTCTTCAAAATGACATATGTATGATATCTGTACAATGTTTGGTTATTGTGCAATAAATAATTCAAAGTGCTCCTGGACTTTATGTAACCCTGTATTATGGCTGTTATTGATGTGCCAGCATTCCACATTTGCAATGGCTTATCTCGCTCTTACATTAACCTGCGATCTTGCAATGTTAGTCGCTTAAGTATGTTACTTGGACAAATTTATTTCCGAAATTTCATTACTCTACATTAATTATTTTTTGTTGGTGCGATTGTTGTCCCTTCAGTGTATGTCGTTGTGAGCTAAGTAGCCTGCTATAATCGATCTGCTAACTTCAGGAAACTGAAAGCACTAATTGGAAGAGTTCGTCCACACATGGAGTACTTCAGCAGTGTACAGAGATGGATGTGACCGTCACCAGAGTTCGTGAATTTCTAAAATGAAATTATTATAATATTAATAAACTCATTATATATTATTAATCAGAGCTTTAGAAAATCTGCAGTATATATTTTAACTCAGTATTTAGAAGAGATGTGATTAACTATGTTGGAAAGTTGAAGGGTTGGGCATCCAAATAAAGTAACAAAATTAAAAATTTGAGTCCAACATATAAGTTCTAAGTCGCCATTTGTAACTGATATATTTTCCTTATTACTGATCAATAATATAGAAACAGTGATGGTTGTAATTTGTTCATTATTATTGCTGTCACTAACATTTGTAATTTAATTTTTTTATGCTTAAATTAAAAGATATCTTGTATACAAAACACCATTACAGATTAATGACACACTAAAGGTATAGATTTTTTCATAACAAAAAAAAGAAAAAAATTACAGAGCAGATAGAGAAGATCCGAAGAAGAGCGGCGCGTTTCGTCACAGAGTTATTTGGTAAGCGTGATAGCGTTACGGATATGTTTAGCAAACTCAAGTGGCAGACTCTGCAAGAGAGGCGCTCTGCATCGCGGTGAAGCTCGCTGTCCAGGTCTCGAGAGGGTGCGTTTCTGGATGAGGTATCGAATATATTGCTTCCCCATACTTATACATCCCGAGGAGATCACGAATGTAAAATTAGAGAGATTCGAGCGCGCACGGAGGCTTTCCGGCAGTCGTTCTTCCCGCGAACCATATGTAACGGGAACAGGGAAGCGAGGTAATGACAGTGGCACGTAAAGTGCCCTCCGCCACACACCGTTCGGTGGCTTTCGGAGTATAAATGTAGATGTAGATGTAGACAACACCAGACTACACACGAGCACTGCGACATCTCTAACAATCCGGCGCCTCCATGAAGTCCCGAATTGGCACCATCTGACTTTCATCTCTTTCCAAATCTTAAAGCGCACCGTCGAGGACTTCACTTTGATAGTGATATAGTCATGCATCCAGAGGTGAGGTTGTGGCTCCTCCAAAAGTCAACCATTTTACAGTGACTGCGTCAACAAACTGATCTACCGTTTGAAGATATCTGTTTTTCGCTGGGGGGACTATGTTGAGAAATAAACATGTACACATGAAGAACAGTGGTGTAGAATAATAAGAAAGTTTGTTTTATTTAAAAATCGGTTATTGTGTAAGTCGTATACGGGGCGTCTCAGAGCATAAGGGGCAAAATTATTCATATCGTAGAGGATCTTATACTGAGTATTTTGAAAGAAGAAACTAAAGACTGCAAATAAGTGCACAGCTTGAACCAAAATTCGCACACTCAGACATGACAGAAGATTCCTTGCTTCTAGCAGTGTGAAGATGTCGTTAGCAAAATTTCGTCCCACGCACATCCATATCAACACAAATTATAAAAATAAATGTATGTATGTACGTTCCATACTTCCTCCTAAACCACTGGTCCGATTTCATCAAAATGGCTCTGAGCACTATGGGACTTAACATCTGAGGTCATCAGTCCCCTAGAACTTAGAACTACTTAAATCTAACTAAACTAAGGACATCACACACATCCATGCCCGGGGAAGGATTCGAACCTGCGACCGTAGCAGTCGCGTGGTTCCGGACTGAAGCGCCTAAAACCGCTCGGCCACCGCGGCCGGCCCTATTTCATCAAAACTTGGTACACATACCATTTACCGTCTGGAAAGAATCAGTGTGGGGTATGAACCACCCACCTGTCAGAGGGGTGGGTGTTGGGATGAAAGAGCAATGTAGCTCACAGCGTGAGAAACCCCATACTTCAGTCATTCAGTACTTGAGAATGATGGCACTCACAGACTTGCAACAAACTTTACTCGTAATTTCAAACCTTCACGAAAATTCTTCTCGGTGACAACCTCCACAAAATGATAAAAGGGGAAAAGTTTATCGCTTACTACTTTTTCTCTGTTCATGCAGTACAACTGCCAGACGAAGTATGACGTTTTAATTTATTACTTATTCACTACTTACTGTATTCGTGACACTTTTTGCAGGCAGTATTCACTTATAGCTCTAAGCGAGAAAAATTACATGTTTGTACGACACACAGTTCTGGAGATACTACGTCATAAACACTGAATGTGTGGAGAACTACCGCAGCATGCAAGATGTTTAAATTTATTACTTCGTTGCTATTAAAAGTATTCGCAACTCGTTTCGCAGATAGTATCCACATTTGTCGCTGAATGTACCTATAAAATTGTATCATTGTGCGACACATAATTAAGGAGCTATGACATCAAATACTGAGATACGAGAAAAAAACTGCCGCACCATGCATGACGTTCTAATTTGTTACTTCTTTTCCTACTAACTGTATTCAAAACACATTTCGCAGAGAGCAGGCTCATATGCGACAGGTGGTATCTGCAAAATTATCTCTTTCTACAGCGCATAATTTAGCAGTTACGACGTCATAAACGGTAAGCTGTGTGAAAATGAAACTGCATGGCGGAAAGCGCTAGACTTACATATGAAATATGTGTACAAATACGCGGTTCAGGGGCTTTCAAATTATTTGAATTTAATTTTCTTTTTTTGTAATTGTCGCAGTTTCGAATCCTGCCTCGGGCGTGGATGTGTGTGATGTCCTTAGTTTAGTTATGTTTAGGTAGTCCCAAGTTCTATGGGACTGATGACTCCAGATGTTAAGTCCCATAGTGCTCAGAGCCATTTGAACCATTTTTTAATGAGCATAAAATGATACAATTAGCCATTTGAGATTTCCAGAAAACAGTCAAATACTCTATTAAATGAAACATCGAATACAAGACTTTTGTTGCCGCTGGAAGCAGTTAGACATGGAACCTACAACCAGGACTGTGCACAGTGAATCATGGACGGGTTAGACGTTTAGTAACATAGATGAGGTGACGGACAATATCTGCAGCAGTATGAGGCAGGTCTCTGACGACGTATTTGTGTACAGAGATCTTCATTATTGAAGGTTGTCACAAATTTCAGTCCAACTTGACAACTTCTCTCTAGTGTGTAGATAGCCATAGTCACTTTGTAATAACATAGCCGTCTGACACTCTATCAGGAACGAGGGTAAGAACCATACGTCCTGCATTCTCACCACAAGAATAAACAGCAATAGAACCCAGTACGTTGTCCTCGATGGTAAGTGTTCATCGGAGGTGAGGGTATCATCTGGAGTAGGTCCGCTGTGGTTTTCTATCTACATAAATGATCTTTTGGATAGGGTGGATAGCAATGTGCGGCTGTTGGCAGATGATGCTATGGTGTACGGAAAAGTGTCGTCGTTGAGTGACTGTAGGAGGATACAAGATGACTTGGACAGGATTTGTGATTGGTGTACAGTATGACAGCTAACTCTAAATATAGATAAATGTAAATTAATGCAGATGAATAAGAAAAAGAATCGTGTAATGTTTGAATACTCCATTAGTAGTGTAGCGCTTGACACAGTCACGTCGATTAAATATTTGGGCGTAACACTGCACAGCGACATGAGGTGGGACAAGCATGTAATGGCAGTTGTGGGGTAGGCGGATAGTCGTCTTCGGTTCATTGGTAGAATTTTGGGAAGATGTGGTTCATCTGTAAAGGAGGCCGCTTATAAAACACTAATACGACCTATTCTTGAGTACTACTCGAGCGTTTGGGATCCCTATCAGGTCGCATTGAGGGAGGACATAGAAGCAATTCAGAGGGGGACGCTAGCTAGATTTGTTACTGGTAGGTTTGATCATCACGCGAGTTTTACGGAAATGCTTCAGGAACTCGGGTGGGAGTCTCTGGAGGAAAGGAGGCCTTTTTTTCGCGAATCGCTACTGAGGAAATTTAGAGAACCACCATTTGAGAGTGACTGCAGTAGTTTTACTGCCACCAACTTATATTTCGCGGAAAGACCACAAAGATAAGATAAGAGAGATTAGGGCTCGTACAGGGGCATATAGGCAGTCATTTTTCCCTCGTTCTGTTTGGGAGTGGAACAGGGAGATAAGATGCTAGTTGTGGTACGAGGTACCCTCCGCCACGCACCGTGTGGTGGATTGCGGAGCATGTATGTAGATGTAGTAGATGTAGACTTACACCCTACTTAAACTAAACTAACTTATGCTATCTCACAAAGAAAGGTATAAAATTCGACTTTATTGTATTAAGGATGCAGGTGTATAGCTGACAATGAGGGTGGAGCCTCCACTAACCGCAAGAGGTGGCCTGGCGCTTGGTTAAACCCCCGTTAGCGGGTGAGCGCCTGGCGCTGCCGGCAGCCGCGGCAGAGCGGCGCCTCGCGCCCCGACGGCGGACCCCCCCCCCCCCCCCCCCTCCTTCACCCGTCCCTCCCACGCTGCCAACAGAGTTATGCGTCTGGCGACCCCTCGCCCAGACGGCGTCGCTCCCACAACACGTGGGCCCGCTTCACCTCGCCCACGCGCGCAGCCCCGTCCAGCCACTTCCTTGGTCAATGCCATCGCCGCAGTCACTGCAGAACACATCAGCTGTACTCGCTGCCGCAATCACTAACAGGAAAGCTATTTATACTACTAAGCGGCTAACCCGGTTTGCGGTGGAACTACGGCCGTAATTTTTCCCGAGGACATGCAGCTTTACTTTATGGATAAATGAGGATGGCGTCCTCTTGGGTAAAATATTCCGGAGGTAAAATAGTCCCCCATTCGGATCTCCGGGCGGGGACTACTCAGGAGGACATCGTTATCAGGAGAAAGAAAACTGGCGTTCTACGGATCGGAGCGTGGAATGTCAGATCACTTAATCGGGCAGGTAGGTTAGAAAATTTAAAAAGGGAAATGGATAGGTTAAAGTTGGATATAGTGGGAATTAGTGAAGTTCGGTGGCAGGAGGAACAAGACCATTGGTCAGGTGAATACAGGGTTATAAATACAAAATCAAATAGGGCTAATGCAGGGGTAAGTTTAATAATGAATAAAACAATAGGAATGCGCGTAAGCTTAAAGTAGAAAAGGAGTTTTGCTATTTGGGGAGCAAAATAACTGATGATGGTCGAAGTAGAGAGGATATAAAATGTAGACTGGCAATGGCAAGGAAAGCGTTTCTGAAGAAGATAAATTTGTTAACATCGAGTATAGATTTAAGTGTCAGGAACTCGTTACTGAAAGTATTTGTATGGAGTGTGGCCATGTATGGAAGTGAAACATGGACGATAAATAGTTTGGACAAGAAGAGAATAGAAGCTTTTGAAATGTGGTGCTACAAAAGAATGCCGAAGATTAGATAGGTAGATCACATAACTAATGAGGAGGTACTGAATAGGACTGGGGAGAAGAGGAGTTTGTGGCACAACTTGACCAGAAGGGATCGGTTGGTAGGACATGTTCTGAGGCATCAATGAATCACCAATTTAGTATTGGAGGGCAGCGTGGAGGGTAAAAATCGTAGAGGCAGACCAAGAGATGAATACACTAAGCAGATTCAGAAGGATGTAGGCTGCAGTACGTACTGGGAGATGATGAAGCTTGCGCAGGTTAGAGTAGCATGGAGAGGTGCATCAAACCAGTTTCAGGACTGAAGACAACAACAACTACTACATTCCTGGTTGCAGGTTGCCTATCTAATGGCTTCCAGGGGCAACAGAAATTAGATTTTTCAATACGTCATTTAATTATTGATCGAGTTTAATAATTTAATACACGGTCATAATCTAGTCATTAAGATACAGGAGTCACCTACTTAATGTGACCACTACCTTTGTCAGACGTCAAATTGGAATAACCACTCACACACGGCAGGCAGCAGCACTAGCAGTGGAGGATCTATAAACTGTGTCGGGGGGACGCGGAAAACAGTTCACTCGTTGTCCTAATTTGGGAACTGAGTGATTTATCCTACATCCGAAATGGCATGATCATTGACTTCTGGCCCAATAGTGGAAGCACATCAGAAACGGCTAAGTCTATAAACTGTTCGCGTTCCGTTATTGGTTGAAATATACGGGATGTTCAAAAAGTCTCTCCGCAGTGCCGTATGATTGTTAGCCGCGAGTGACGTATGCCGCAGTGAATATACCGAAATGAAACTCAGTGAAATATAGGTTATTAATTTATTCAATATTCATTTTTACTCACAAATTCTCACATTAAATGTTGAAAGTGTCCCTTCTGTTATTGAATACACATTTCAATTCGTCTAATCATGTTTCCAAACACAAGCTGTAACATTTCTTTTGTAACAGAGGGAGTGAATGTGGATATTGCAGTTTTCAATTCATCGATGGATTTTGGACGGTTTTTACAGACAGTTGCTTTCGCTGTAGCCCAGAAGAAAAAGTCAGGTAGTGTTAGATCAATCGAACGAAATTTTTGATCCATTGACAATAATGCAGTATCTTGGCAAGATCAGTATTTTTTTCAGTTGTTGCACGACTGCCAATTTGTATGGGAAGAGTTCTAATTTTTTTTCTTACAGCTTTGTGGGCCGTTCCGACACTAACATCGATTTCCTGCGCGAGTTTTCTTACTGACTTGTTCGGACTCACGGACATTTTATCGGAAATATCGAGTAGTTTATCCTCAGACAAAACGATAGGACGACCACTTCTCGGTGCATCTGTCACTGAACCCGTACTTCGAAATTTGTTAGTCAAATCTCGCACAGTATCGCGATGTAGGAGTGTTGTCTACGGTAAAACTGAATTAAATGTTTGACGAATTGAAACTGTGTATTTACTGCCAGCTTTGAACACTTGTTCGACTATAAACACACGATCTTGAATAGTTAGCATTTTAACAGTGACAGAAACGAAACAAACGAACAAAGGAACTAAACTTAAACGTTCACGTCAACACGTAACGACACACACCAACGATACTACTGACGCTTGTTGAGTTAAACGAAACAGTGGAATGTTGGGAGAGTCCACATGAAGGGAAGTAACCTCGGCAGACAAACAGTCATACGGCACGTGCGGCTAACAATCATACGGCACTGCGGAGAGACTTTTTGAACACCCCTTACCACGCAGGGCAAAATGACGCCTAGGTAGCTGCGGTGCACCACGGGCCCTAGATGACAGAGGTGAACGACGGTAGCGTAGATGTATATAGCCAAATGGACGTGCAACTGCTGACTGCCCAGAGGAATCAAGGTGGTTCCAAGAGTGCCTCTTCAACGACCGTGCATAAACGTTGCTGCGTACGGGCCTCTGCAGAGAGCGCCTATTTCATGCAGACATGCTGACTGCTCTTCACCGGCGACGATAGCTGGAGTTTGCACGCCAGTACCACAACTGGACGTCCAGCGGGTGGCATCACGCGGCCTTTTCGGAAGAATCACATCTTTCGCTCTATTGCACAGAATCCTGTGGATGTGTGCGGCTTGAAACATTTGAAAGCAAACAAGGAGGAAGCGTTATGGCGCGGAGAATGTTTTCGTGCCTTACCTGCCCTAGGGGATCATGTCCACACCTATGTGCATTTTGTTTCTACTCGGCGTGATGGTATCTTCCAGCAAGACAATTCAACATGTCACACAGCTCGCAGTGTGCGTGCGTGGCTCGAGGAGCAGTAGGATGAGCTTACTGGACCCCCCTGGCCACCAAACCATACCCGACGGAGAATCTGTGGGACCATCAGGATCGGGCCATGGATCCTGAACCGAGAAACCCAGCGCAGCTGGCCCCGACACCGGAGTCGGCGTGGCTCCACATTCCTGTCCATACCTTCCAGAACCTCACTGACTTTCTTCCTGCACGTCCGAAAGCGGTTAGCGCTGCAAAATGTGGTTGTTGAGGGTTTTGAAAAGTAGTACCATTAATGTGATTAGGCAATGTATAATTACATTTTAAAGATCTACTACAGTAAGACAAGTATTAGACTAAGAAACTGTCGCAGGTTCAAATCCTGCCTCGGGCATGTATGTGTGTGATGTCCTTAGGTTAGTTAGGTTTAAGTAGCTCTAAGTTCTAGGGGACTGATGACCGCAGCTGTTACGTCCCATAGTGCTTAGAGCCATTTGAACCATTTTTTTAACTAAGAAACTCCGTATACGGTGTGGAAAAATTTCCGCTACCAGTCACAATAAAACGTTATTTATTTGTCACACGACCGGTTTCGGGCTTGCGCCCGTCCTCAGGTGTTTACACATTCATGTATATGTTTATTTTGCTGGAGATCACTGTATAAATTAAAAAAATTACACTACTGACCATTAAAATTCCTACACCACGAAGATGACGTGCTACACACGCGAAATTTAACCGACAGGAAGAAGATCCTATGATATGCAAATGATTAGCTTTTCAGAGCATTCACACAAGGTTGGCGTCGGTGGCGACACCTACAGCGTGCTGACATGACGTTGTTGTGATGCCTCGTGTAAGGAGGAGAAATGCGTACCATCACGTTACCGACTTTGATAACGGTCGGATTGTATCCTATCGCGATTGCGGTTTATCGCATCGCGACATTGCTGATCGCGTTGGTCGAGATCCAATGACTGTTAGCGGAATATGGAATCGGTGCTTCAGGAGGGTAATACGGAACGCCGTGCTGGATCCCAACGGCCTCGTATCAATAGCAGTCGAGATGACAGGCATCTTATCCGCATGGCTGTAACTGATCGTGCAGCCACGTCTCGATCCCTGAGTCAACAGTTGGGGACTTTTGCAAGACAACAACCATCTACACGAACAGTTCGACAACGTTCGCAGCAGCATGGACTATCATCTCGGAGACCATATCTCCTGTTACCCTTGACGCTGCATCACAGACAGGAGCGCCTGCGATGGTGTACTCAACGACGAACCTGGTTGCACGAAGGGCAAAATATCATTTTTTCGGATGAATCCAGATTCTGTTTACAGCCTCATGATGTTCGGCGACAACGCGGTGAACGCACATTGGAAGCGTGTATTCGTCATCGCCATACTGCCGTATCACCCGGCGTGATGTTATGGGGTGTCATTGGTTACACATCTCGGTCACCTCTTGTTCGCATTGACGGCACTTTGAACAGTGGACGTTCCATTTCAGATGTGTTACGACCCGTGGCTCTACCCTTCACTCGATCCCCGCGAAACCCTACATTTCAGCAGGATAATGCACGTCCGCATGTTGCAGGTCCTGTACGGGCCTTTCTGGATACAGAAAATGTTCGAGTGCTGCCCTGGCCAGCACATTCTCCAGATCTCTCACCAATTGAAAACGTCTGGCCAATGGTGGCCGAGCAGCTAGTTCATCACAATACGCCATTCACTACTCTTGATGAACTGTGGTATCGTGTTGAATCTGCATGGGCAGCTGTACCTGTACATGCCATCCAAGCTCTGTTTGACTCAATGCCCAGGCGTATCCAGGCCGTTATTACGGCCAGAGGTGGTGGTTCTGGGTACTGATTTCTCACGATCTATGCACCCAAATTGCGTGAAAATGTAATCACATGTCAGTTCTAGTATAGAATATTTGTCCAATGAATACCCGTTTCTCATCTGCATTTCTTCTTGGTGTAGCAATTGTAATGGCCAGTAGTGTATTTGCTGGTGACCAAACAGATACAAATAGGAGAACTGTAAGTGGCAAGGCAGCATTTGTCGAAAATAAAGATGAAGCATCATGATGTTGATAAAGATGAAGCATCATTATTATAGTTACGCTATGGTGACAGTTTTTCCACTTAATTGCACACTTATTATCATTTTCACGCTCAGGTGTTTATACATTAATGACCTGTTCATATTGCTTGAGATCACTGCGACTAAACACCAGCAAATAATTTTTTGTATTTATACAGTGATCTCCAGTAATATAAACACGTACATGAATGTATAAACACCTGAGGATGGGCGCAAGCCCGAAACCGGTCGGGTGACAAATAAATAACCTTTTGTTGTGACTTGTAGCGGAAATTTTCCTACACCGTATAAAAAACAGTCACGGACTTCAACAGCATCCACTACGGATAAAATTCATTTAACTGTGTATACGTTTTAAGGTGACATATTACCTAGAATATATTCATTCAGTATAAGAGAATGTGAGTACCTGCCGACTTCTAGCAAACTTTACACGTAATTTGAAACGATTATAAAATTACTTCTTGCTGACAGCCTCCACAAAATAATGAAAGGAAAACAGTTCACCGGTTACTACATTGTCGCTTTACATGCAGTAAAACTGCAGCATCAGGTATTCAGGCATGACGTTTCAATTGGTAACTACTTTATTACCAACTCTGTTTGTAGCGCATTTTTTAAACAGTATCCACTTATACCATTGGACATACCTGTAAAATTATATCGTTGTACGACACATGGTACACGAGACGTGATGTCATAAACACGGAGATGCCTAAAAAATCTGCTTTTACATGAAACAAATCACAAATTATCCAGACTATATTCATCGGGTGTTTGATAATAATAGCATTTACCGCTTTCAAACCAACTTTAAACATTATTTCAAACTTTTTCCCGCTTATATTCTTAACGTCCAATATTTTGCACATTAACTGATTTGTAACGAAATTTTTTTAAACATAATTTCAAACTTTTTCCCGTTTACATGCTTAACGTCAAATATTTGATACATTAACTGATTTGTAACGAAATCAGATGTTTGGAGCTGTTTTATACATGGGAGTTCGATCATTTAAAGAGTCAGTGTACTGTGTTACTACACTCATGCTCATAAATTAAGGATAATTGCAGAATGTGGTGCCACACAACGTGGTACTAGACAGAACTAGCGCTAACAGCATAGGCACATAGAGAACACAAAAGACACAGATCTGTAAGTCCACAGTATTGGTGATAAGTTGAGAAAACCGTCGCGAAACACATGTGATACAAAACGCCACTGTTTCCTGCGCATGAACCCCCACATCAGTATGGGATATGATCACCTAGCACACGCTCGTAGTTCGCACAACGGGATGGCATACTCTGGATCAGGTGGTCGAGCGGCTACTGGGGTACAGCCTCCAATACTTGCACCAGTGCCTATCGGAGCTCCTGAAGCGTCCCAGGGGTTTGAAGACGTGCAGCGATACGTCGACCGAGAGCATCCCACACGTGCTCGATGGGGTTTAGGTCTGGAGAACAGGCATTCGCCTGATATCTTCTGATTGAAGGTATTCCTCCACGATGGCAGCTCGGTGGGGCCGTGCGTCATCATCCATCAGGGACCCACTGCACCTCTGAAAAGGCGGACTTACTGGTGCAAAATGACGGCCCGATGCACCTGACATGTTACAGTTCCTCTGTCAAAGATATGCAGGGGTGTACGTGCACCAGTCATAATCCCACCCCACACCATCAAACCACAACCTCCATACAGGTCCCTTTCAAGGACATTAAGGGGTTGGTATCTGGTTCCTGATTCACGCCAGATAAAAACCCGGCGCGAATGACTGTTCAGACTATACCTGCACTCGTCCGTGAACATAACATAGGACCACTGTCACAATGACCACGTACTGTGTTCTTGACACCAGGCTTTACGGGCTCCCCTGTGACCAGGGGTTAGTGGAATGCACTTGCAGGTCTCCGGGCGAATAAACCATGTCTGTTCAGTCGTCTGTAGACTGTGTGTCTGCAGACAACTGTTCCGGTGGCTGCAGTAAGGTCCCGAGCAAGGCTACCTGCAGTACTCCGTGGCCGTCTGCGGGCACTGATGGTGAGATATCGGTCTTCTTGTGTGTTGTACACTGTGGACGTCCCGTACTGTAGCGCCTGGTCACGTTTCCTGTCTGCTGAAATCGTTGCCATAATCTTGAGATCACACTTTGTGGCACACGGAGGGTACGTGCTGTGACTTGCTGTGTTTGACCAGCCTCCAGTCGCCCTAGTATTCTACCCCTCATAACGTCATCAATATGTGTTCTTTGAGCCATTTTCAAGTCACAGTCACCATTAGCACGTCTGAAAACGTCTGCACAGTTACTCGCTGCCCCGTACTCTGACATGCACCAACACACCCCTGCATATGTGGATTGCTGCTAGTGCCACCGTGCGACGACCGCAGGTCAAATACACCGCATGGTCATACTCCGAGGTAATTTAAACCAGCAAACCGCCCACCAAGGTGCTGGTTCGTGATGTATCAGCATTATCCTTAATTTATGAGCACGAGTGTAGTTTCAAGGAGCACTGGGGAACAGCACTTGAACAAGATATAGTCAAATGGTTCAGATGGCTCTGAGCACTATGCGACTTAACTTCTGAGGTCATCAGTCGCCTATAACTTAGAACTACTTAAACCTAACTAACCTAAGTACATCACACACATCCATGCCCGAGGCAGGATTCGAACCTGCGACCGTAGCGGTCGCTCGGTTCTAGAATGTAGCGCCTAGAACCGCAAGGCCACTCCAGCCGGCAAAGGTATAGTCTGTCCGAATTCAGTTTTCTACATTTGTTGCTTCGAACTCGGTGAGAGTACGCTCGGTCGAGTCTTTTCGCCAATACTTCCCTGTCGATGTCTGTCACTATTCATTACTTTTTCGTTTGCCAAACCTCCATATCATCTAGTTCGACGCTGTTCTTCATCTGCTATTGGTCTCCTGAATACCACTAGTGCCATTTTTTATATGTGGCATCCGCCTTGCACTTTGTGCCTAAGTATGAAAACTTTATCACGTCTTATTAACTCCGACAGGATGCGAGCATCAACTGCTCAATATTTTTTGTGAATTCATTCATAGTAAGAGCGCTGAAGTTCGACTACAGCGATCAATCGTAATATTACGATCACTTACTTCGTAGTACAAGGTAACAATGAACATCAGAAACATTTCAAAAAATCGGTAGAGATAAATGGCCAATAACAAATGATATACGAGAACGTGCTGAAAAGAAGCAATTCCTCCGAATTTTTTATGTGAAAATTCATAAGGCTTTTCAAATAAAACACACGTTATTAACATCCTACAACTTTATTCTCCGTGTTTACACATTTATTTCTCAACATAGTCACCCGGCGTACGAACACATTCCTCCCGACGATAGACCAGTTTGTTGATACAGTCAGTGTTGAATGTTTGACTTGCTTGACGGAGCCACAACCTCACCTCTACTAGTATCGCTTCATCAGTATCAGAGTGAAGTCCTCGAAGCCGTTCTTTAACTTTTGGAAACAGATGAAAATTGTATGGGGCAGTTTAAAGAATGGTCGATGACAATGAATCCAAGGCGTCGGTCTGTTGCAGATGTTGCATCGGTCCTGTGTGGTCTGGCATTATCGTGCTGAAAGAAAGGGGACTCCATGTGTGGATGAATCCCAAACTGAGTTAACAGCGTACCGTTTCTCATGTAAGGAAAAGAAATTTAAGATTATTGTAAGCGAATATGCAGCACACTTAAGAACAATCAGAAATAGTGAAAGACTGATCAGTATGTGTGACATATTCCAGCTGAAAATGTTGTCTCTTTTCTTTCTCGCGAACAGGATATCCAGGGTCATCGTTGAATTCCCAAAGAAATACGTTGTTAGCCTGGAATTTTGCTGATTTGGCTGCCGCTAACGCGTGGAATAGCCGCCTCTTTCGCCACCTCCGCCATTCCGAAGTCCAACTTCTCCGCCCTCGCTGAAGTTGAGGTCTTCATCGTCAACCTCGCTAAAGGCCCTTACATGGTACTATCAACCGAGCTGTATAAACAATTTTTTTCTGGCCTGGGACAGGCGACCTTGGATAAGTTAGGGCCCAGGGAGTTTTTCAAGTTATTGTTATAGTTATTTTTACTATTATTATTCAGTGCATTTGTTCTGCGTCTAATACAAAATGTAACATAAGAGAATAATACATTTGTCCAACTGAATGAAAAATAATTAAATATCACTGTCATAGGCCCTGACTTCAAGAGATACCATACAGATATTACAGTTTAGCTGGGCCAACGACAAACAGTATAATGATTAGGTACCATTTAGAGCAACCGCAGCCGGCTGAATTCTGATCTTTTTGTAACGCCAGGATTTCACCCGACTGTCTCGCCTGTGCAGCGAGTGCACAGTTCAGCGAGCACCTGAAACTTATGAACAGACCCGATGGGCGTGACCTTTAAAGTAACAAACTTCATAAAAGGCTACAAACAATGGTTTTATGCCACAATGAGGCACGAAAACCATTATTACTGCTTTACGAGAGGCATTACAGCTTCAGCATCATGTATTATTGGAGGATTGGGTTTCGTGACAACGGCTCGAGATCTCGACTGGAATATTAGCGTGTGCTGTCACGCCTGACGTGAGTTCAGTTTTACAAATTCCATTGTTACGGACAAAAACAAAAGGGTAGAGGCAACTGCGAAGTTAGTATCTGCAGGCTTCCAATTTCGGCTTTGCAGTACATTATATAGCGGATTCAGTTGCCAAAAATTAAATTCTGGCCGTCTGTTTTAATGATCTTCAAGCTTCTCGTACCACACGTAACTCAGTCATGAGCATAAATGCTGACATTGCTCAATACTGAACATAAGGAGCGTCTACACGGAATATATGTCTCCTAAAATATCAACCAAGCTTCTGTCTCACCTGGAATTCAGGAACAAACAAGGTGTAATTCGTCCAAATATAACACAAATCTTACGCTTTACCCGTCTTACGCAGGTCCCTAATGAATTGTGAATAACATTAAGAAACACTTAACACTCAACAACCATTTGAATTATAATAAAAATTATAATAATTAAAAAAGCAAGAATGATGAGATGTTTCCAAAAGCCGCATAGCTGTATGAAGGAGTTTTACTCGCAACTACCAGTTTCACGTCAGTATAAAGCGTCTATAGCGACATGAAACAGGTAGGTGCATGTATACTGACGTGAAACCGGTAGTTGCGGATAATGCTCCTTCATACAGCTATGTGGCTTTCGGAAACACCTCATCAATCTCGTGTTTTTCTTATTCAAACTGTTATTGAGTGCTGAGTGTTTTTATTTCTATTCACGATATGTCCGAGCTGTGGTTGCTTTCCCCAGGAAGTTGTTTGCAATATTAATAAATGTTTCGATTTATGTTGAATACAAAACAGAAGTTCGTAATTTTCATATGATATTTCTACTTATTTGGAAAGATTAATAACTATAAAAATAAAACAAACGTTTCTTTTTAACGGTGCAAGAAACTTTACTTCGGAAGTTATTTTGATAATCTTAAAACAAAACTATAATCTAATGATAATTTTTTCTAAAAATGAGTTTCTAGGTTTTATTGTTCCGGTATTGCAAAAACTAGAGTATGTTGTTAGAACCAATATTTGTGTGGAATGAGTGCGTTATAGGATTTCCGTTTGAAACGCAGTTTCGAATGCTTGGATTGTAACTTGTCACAGAAGTTTCGACATGATATAAAGTGCATTCTGAATACTCCGTCCTCTAATCTTTCTAACGAGCTGTTTATTACCATATGGTAATGGCATTTTACAAATAAGTAACTTCTGAAGCTAGATGTTTCATCAGATTTCGTATCAGTTTCTGTACCATTACATTTTAGATGGCTTTTCTGTTCCCACACAAGATATGGTCATTACCGAATTAAATCAAATATTAGTCAGTGTCAAATTGCTTCTAAAAATGTTGTCTTTAAATATTTAGATGTTGCAAATTTGTTTGTAATTACAATTCGTCAGAAACCACTCCTTCCGTATTTAACTTGCAAGAATATAAAGTGAACGTTATAAAATTATGTTAGTGTAAATATCAATGACAGTATTCTGATGTTTGTTTCTTCGTCTATATGCCGAAAATCAAGCGTGCCGACTTAAGTGAAGAACCCGACACACAGCAAAAAGTGTTATACGATTCAATACACGACATGTTGCAGTAGTCTCCGATACACTGTCTAAAACGTTATAGTGTCTAACTAACCCATAATGTTTTACGACTGCCGCATTCTATATTTTCACGAAAACAGTGAAAGAAATACAATTGTTTAGTACATATCGTTGTATTGTTTCACAAAATATTCGCCTTAAAATATTATAAAAATTTTGCATGAGTTCGAACCAATTCTGGAAATATTTTCTGCGATCAGATATATTGGTATCTCCAAAATATGGTTTTGGAGAGATTCGACGCTTCTTGAGGTGGTGAAAATCACTAGCCACGTATTTTTTTGATTTACATCAAATTTTTCTACAATACATGGTGTGGTGTCACCGTCAGACACCACACTTGCTAGGTGGTAGCTTAAATCGGCCGCGGTCCATTTAGTACATGTCGGACCCGCGTGTCGCCACTGTGTGATCGCAGACCTAGCGCCACCACAAGGCAGGTCTCGAGATACGGACGAGCACTCGCCCCAGTTGTACGACGACATTGCTAGCGACAATAAGGACGAAGCCTTCCTCTCATTTGCCGAGAGACAGTTAGAATAGCCTTCTGCAAAGTCCATGGCTACGACCTAGCAAGGCGCCATTAGCCTTACCTACTTTGAGAGTTATAGTATAAATGTCTCCAGAAGAATGCTGTATTCATCAACGAATAAAAGTTAAGTATAAAGCAGCTACGTACTTTTCTTGCTACCATTCAATAGTTATCCTGTTCCAGAATTCACGCCCGTCTGCGTTAGATAACGTGCCTATCGGCCCCCTCAAAATAACACTGTGTCGGCACTTCTGTCGACACATCACATGGCGTATCAAAAAGAATCATCCGATTTAAGAAAACCGTAACTATTATCTATTACGTTATTTGAGATACGTGAGTGAACAACGTACTGTTGGAAAGAGCAAACTGTCGAGTTTTACGTGGTTACCGCTATATAGCAGTAGTGTGTGCCCACTTCAGTTGTAGTTAAAACGGTGTCAGGACAACAGAAAGCGTTTTGGTTCTACGTTTTGCGCACTGCCAGTCAGTAATAACTGTTCATCGTGACTTTCGTACTAGGCATTGTGTGGATCCTACTATAGCATAGAGCATTAAACGATGGCATGCACAATTCCGAGAAACAGGTTGTTTATGTGAACGCAGATCGCCGGGCCACACACGTCGAACGCATCCACCACAGTTTCACAAGGAGTGCGCAGAAATCCGTTTGCCGTGCAGCTCGACTGCTCAACATGCTCCAGATGTCCGTCTGGCGTGTGTTGCGTCGACCTTTACACATGGAACAACACAAAATTCAGCTACTGCAAGCTCTTCGTCAAGGTGACAAACAACAACGTGTGGAGTTCTGTAATTTCCTTCTTGGCAAGATGTAGGATGACAGTTGTATTCCACGTTTAGTGTTTGGTGACAAGGCAACATTCCATTTGAACGGAAAGGTAAACCGACATGATGTGAGAATATGGGATACGTAACAACTACATGAAGTTGTACAAACTGAAAGAGACTCTCCAAAATTTAATGTGTTTTGTGTAATCTCACGGAAAAAGGTGTATAGTCCATTTTTCTTTGCCGATAACCCTGTTCCAGGAAGCACATACCTCGATAGGCTTAGAACTTTTTTTCCCTCAGTTGGACATTGGTTCGAGCAGCTTCATTTAGCAACAGGATGGGACATCTGGAAGTGCGGGATTTTTTTAATCAAAGGATTATTGAACGATGAATCGGTCGCACTGGAGCAAATGATTCAGTCTTACATTACTGGCCTCCAAGGTCACTGGACCAGACTGTATGTGGTTATTTCTTATGGGGGTTTATAAAAGACTCTGTTTATGTGCCTCCGTTACCAGCAACAATAATTGAACTGAGACATCGCATAATAGCAGCTGTGGAAGCTGTAACTGAAGACATGCTCGTTGCAGTGTCGGAACAATTTAAATACCGGATTGACATATGCCGTGCATCTCAAGGGGCCCTACTGAACACCTATGAAAAGATATGAAAAAAAATTTTTTTGAGTTTCTCGTTCAACAAAAAATAAAAGTAACTGTATATGTTTATTAATTTTAGAAATACAGACGTGCCAAATCGGATGATTCTTTTTTATACACCCTGTATTACGAGGGTCACTCCAAAAGAAATTCACACTTTTTGTAAAAATACAGTTTTCATTCAGCATGTCTGAAAGTTTTACAATGTGTAGATACATCCTTCCCGCTTGTTTTCAAACTTAGTTCATCCTGTTCCCGTGAGTGGCGCCGTCACAGCATGTCTTCAAGATGGCTGCTATACTTTACGTTCGTCAGAAGCAACGTGCTGTCATAGAATTCCTGTGCTGTGAAAACGGGACAGTGGGAAACACCCACAAGAGGTTGAAAAAGGTGTATGGAGATGCTGCTGTCGATCGCAGTACAGTTAGTCGATGGGCAAGCAGGTTACGTGATGAAAGCGGGCGCACGCCAATACAGAGGATTGTCCTCGCAGCAGCAGGCCTCGTAATGCACACATACCAGACAATGTGCAGAGAGTTAACGAATTGGTGACTGCTGACAGACGCATCACAGTGAACGAATTGTCACGCTACGTTGGGATAGGGGAAGGAAGTGTTTGCAGAATACTGAAAGTGTTGGCATTAAAAAAGGTTTGTGCCAGGTGGGTTCCCAGGATGTTGACAGTGGCTCACAAAGAAACAAGAAAAACGGTATGCAGCGAACTTTTGGAACACTACGAGAATGGTGGGGATACATTTCTTGGAAGAATTGTGAGAGGTGATGAAACATGGCTCCATCATTTTTCACCAGAGACGAAGAGGCAATCAATGGAGTGGCATCACGCAAATTCACCCAAGAAAAAATACTTTAAAACCACACCTTCTGCTGGAAAAGTTATGGCTACGGTGTTTTTCGATTCCGAAGCACTCTTGTTTGTGGACATCATGCCAAGTGGAACCACCATAAATTCTGATGTATATATGACGACACTGAAGAAACTTCAAGCTCGACTGAGTCGTGTTCAACCACATCGACAAAAGAAGGATGTTTTGATGTTGCACGACAATGCACGGCCACATGTCAGTCAAAAATCCATGGAAGCGATCACAAAACTCGGATGGACAACATTGAAACACCCGCCTTACAGTCCTGACCTGGCTCCATGTGACTATCATCTCTTTGGGAAACTGAAAGACTCTCTTCGTGGAACAAGGTTTGAAGATGATGGGTTTGAAGATGATGACTCCCTCGTGCACGCTACCAAACAGTGGCTCCAACAGGTTGGTCCAGAATTTTACCGTGCGGGTATACAGGCGCTGGTTCCAAGATGGCGTAAGGCAGTTGAGAGGGATGGAAATTATGTGGAGAAATGAAAATATTGTTCCTAAGGATGTATCTATACACTGTACAACTTTCAAACATGTAGAATAGAAGACGGATTAAAAAAAAAATAGTGTACATTTCTTTTGGAGTGACCCTCGTATTTACTGCAAAACTTACTGTAAATAAACTACTCAACCCGTTTTTGAGCAACCAGCGTTTTAACAGTAACATGTGAGAAATTTTATAACAATAGTAATATCAAACTCAACATTGCCATCCATTGTCATTTTCTAAAAAAGGATTAAAAGGTGGGGCTCGCAGGTTTCTCTGGTATTTTCAAGTGCTTCCTGTGTCCTTAAATACCCTGGATCCTCGATTTGCTTCTCTGTTAACTGTCAGCAGTTTCTCTCAGCAGTGACGGTTTTCTCATTGGGAAACAGTCTAAAAGATTAAAAACAATGTGTGATACGTGAATTCAATACAACTCATTAAGGGACAATAAACTGCAGCCGAAAAGCTAAACCCCCAACTCAACTCTCGGCTTCACAATGGCTATTGTCCGTGTCGCGTAACGAAAACACGGCGATCCCGTGGGGTCTGCGGGTAGACGCCACATGAAGAATCATTGGACATCTGGCGTATCGCACAATGGCTGTGCGGGAGACAATCAGCAGTGAGCAGTGACAGCTCCGTATCGGGAAACAAAACGATCCTGCACAGTGAGCACCTGCTGAATGTGTGCGGGGAATTCCACATGCCGGATATTGCGCACTAAATATAGAGGGAGACCTAACGAGTCGCAACGGAACGCATTTCATAATTCACCACGTGATCCGACGGTAGTAAAAAATACTGACAGTAGCGCGAATCGGTTTCTACAGCGGACACCGTGTTTTTTCTCAATAATAAAGAAGTGACTCTTCCGGGTTTCCAGGTGGATCTGCTGGATGTAGGGATCTAGGGCCTAACACCGGATCACGCTGTGTAAATTCCATAGTGTTTCTTCGAAAGTAATGCTCAACATCGACTCTGGTTACTGCTGCCAATTAGTTGCTACTGGCGAGCATTAATTAGCAGAGCAGTTGCATCGAGATAGCACTTAGCAGCAGTTAAGCAGGAGCAATCCCTTGGCGATGTCGAGCAGATGCCTCCAAGCAGTACAGAGGTATTTACACAACGTGATCCAACGACAAGGCCGAGATCCACTCAATCATTGATGAAACAGTATTAAATCCAAAAGATTTACATTTTAATTAAAAAACAACGGCCAAGTTAAATGCGTAGTGTTCCTTTTTAAGGTAAAATTCTATTGTTGTCAGTGTTTCCTCTCAAATATACACATGTTGCAAAAAGATTCTGCATTAAGTAAACACAATTTTGTTCTTTAGAATCCATACTTATCGTACAGAAGTTTCATCATCGTCAACGGGTGCATTTTATTTTGATAAAGTTATAAACAGCCGACCAGTTGCAGTGGATAAAGAAATTCTTTACCTAGGTTTCGACAAATATAAATTTGTCTTCTTCAGAAGGTAACCTAAGGGCAATGAACATCATAGCTCACATTAGAAAAGTATGAAACTTATAAGCCTAGAATAAATTTTAAGACAAATTAGACAACTCTTGCATTACAGAAGTATGATAACGACGACTGATAATTACAATTTTACATTAGTAAGGACTAATGTACCATCGCCGTTTTTACAATTGTCGGCATAGATCCATGTGTCAAAAATAAAATACAGCCCTAGAATTAGGGTTTGTCACGTTATATAAAATAGCTCATGGATCTTGCAGAGCTCACAACCGACTGAGTGTGACCGGCGAGCGTAGTTACTCTGAAAACAGGGCAGGTGGCGCTCGTGCCGAGAAACATGTGCCAATTGGCGTAAAAAGGCAACGTGTAAATTATCAGTATTAATAACGTCTTTAGGTAGAGTAACAATAAAAAAAAGGAAAGAAATTAACACTCCCGTTATAACAGTATGGGAGCATTGGTACAAATAATGTAGTTATAGATCAAAAAAGGCAGGTGGCGCTTACGCTGAGAAACTGACTCCCAGTGGCATATACAGTCAGAATATAAAAAAATGCATTACTATATTAGTGATGCCCACAAACGGTATACATGTCAGAACTTTAAAATTGACAATAATGGCTCTTGTCAAGAAAGAATTACGAACACTGGTACACGATCCTGTTAATACACATTCATAGGAAAAACAAAATTTTAGAGCCAGGCAAAATCACATAAGGGCCGATGTAGTAGCAAACATACATCGTGACAAGACCAACATTACATAAGGGGTAGTGAGGTTAAAGTACTGAAGGTGCGTCATAGCTTCCTGAGGAAATAAACCACTAATTTGTCTTAAAATTTATTCTAGGCTTATAAGTTTCATACTTTTCTAATGTAAGCTATGATGTTCATTGCCCTTAGGTTACCTTCCGAAGAAGACAAATTTATATTTGTCGAAACCTAGGTAAAGAATTTCTTTATCCACTGCAACTGGTCGGCTGTTTATAATTTTATTGAATGAAACCGTTGCTGTTGTGCAGCTATGTTTAAAATATTGCATTTTATTTTCTTAATCACACGCACTCTTAAGTCTGCAGTACAGCTGGAATTTTCGCACAATTTATCATTCGTATTTTTGTGGTTTCCACGTTGTCATACCTTTGTCAAACAGTACTCGGGAACACACACTGTGTCACTGTTACAGTACTCACAAACACACACGATGTTCATTAGGCCGTTGTCTGAGTCTTTACTTAGCACGAAGAACCCAATGCAGAGGATCCTCTGTCAGCCTCCCATCATTTCGCCTCGCAACGTGCCTATTCCAAATCCATTTCAGTTCTGTAAACCACTTTTGCGTTCTCAACTCCTGTCGTTTTTCTTGTCAATTTGTTTGTATGCCTGTTCTTTCTTGTTACACCCAATAGAAATCTTTCCATTATTCGTTTGAACATTTAATGTCTATGCTTCGTTTCCAAACGTTAGTACTAGCAGTATACATTAGTTATAGACCTACCAGTTAGGGTGAACCTTCCACTTTGAATGTAAAGAATGACTGAGCTGCTAAAACTTCTACGTTACTTGATTTTGAAACTCCGGAGTGAAACTGAACGCATTGAGACAGTTTTCCCTTTACTTATTCTGATCATTTCTAAACTGACACACAATATTTTAGCGCAACGCAATCTGACTTTTAATAATCCCTACAAAAGAATAGCCCTGACTAACAATAACCTATAGCCTTCATGAATCACTTACCTCACAAAAATCTTCGTTACTCGAACTACTGCGATACAGCTAGTGCCAATACTGCCACCTAAATAAAAGATTCTAACTACTGAAGACACTAACTACTGATAGACGTATCGTCAGCAAATGAAAGATTTTGACAGAGAACAAACAATGTATTTACCTTAATAATGTGTTCAAAATAATATATATATATATATATATATATATATATATATATATATATATATATAAAAAATTCCTGACATCCAGTTAAACAAATTTCCTTCCGACAGGCACACGTCCATATCGTCAGCTCATATTAACATCTCAGAACTCTGGCATCTCTCCCCCCACATCCACCACTGCTGGCGGCTCACCTCCAACAGCCCAACGCTACGGGCTGTTCACATCCAATTGTCCAACACTACACTAGCGAATAACTTCCAACAACGAGTCCAACTAGCCACAGACTTCACACAGCACAGTCAGCGATTTTAATACAGAGCGCTACTTGGCGTTACCGACATAAAAACCTAAACAGGCTACTTACAAAGGCAAACTGGGAATTTACTTCTGCATACAGCACAAATTTTCCCACATGAACTTCAAGCTGGTTTTCCCCTCTACTGCATTCTTTTATGTGTCACAGTTGTTCTTTTCAGCTGCCACAAGTATAGAAATTAGTCAACTGGTTGTATAAGTTAACAATTCATAAGTATCACTGAACAACTAACCCGTTTCATGGTGTACGATTCAAGCTGAAGATTGCCTATGTGATCCCCAGGGAAACAAGAATTTGATTTTCAGCATTTCATATAACCATTGACTGAAATTAAAAGTCGGCCGGTGTGGCCGAGCGGTTCTAGGCGCTTCAGTCTGGAACTACACGACCGCTACGGTCGCAGGTTCGAATCCTGCCTCGGGCATGGATGTGTGTGTGATGTCCTTAGGTTAGTTAGGTTTAAGTAGTTCTAAGTTCTAGGGGACTGATGACCTCAGATGTTAAGTCCCATTGTGGTCAGAGCCATTTGAACCATTTTTGAAATTAAAAATTTAAAACCTGCCGTAATCTAGTCATTAAAACTTGTAGCCTTACGTGAAAGGTTTAACACAATAACACACACAAGAAACTGTCTATCTACATCCACATCTACATTTATACTCCGCAAGCCATCCAACGGTGTGTGACGGAGGGCACTTTACGTGCCACTGTCATTACCTCCCTTTCCTGCTCCAGTCGCGTATGGTTCCCGGGAAGAGCGACTGCGAGAAAGCCTCCGTGGGCGCTCGAATCTCTCTAATTTTACATTCGTGATCTCCTGGGGAGGTATAGGTAGGGGGAAGCAATATATTCGTTACCTCACCCAGAAACGCACCCTCTCGAAACCTGGACAGCAAGCTACACGGCGATGGAGCGCCGGCCGCGGTGGTCTCGCGGTTCTAGGCGCGCAGTCCGGAACCGTGCGACTGCTACGGTCGCAGGTTCGAATCCTGCCTCGGGCATGGATGTGTGTGGTGTACTTAGGTTAGTTAGGTTTAAGTAGTTATAAGTTCTAGGGGACTGATGACCACAGCAGTTGAGTCCCATAGTGCTCAGAGCCATTTGATGCAGAACGCCTCTTTTGCAGAGTCTGCCACTTGAGTTTGCTAAACGTCTCCGTAACGCTATCAAGCCTACCAAATAACCATGTGACGAAACGCGCCGCTCTTCTTTGGATCTTCTCTATCTCTTCTGTCAACCTGACCTGGTACGGATCCCACACTGATGAGCAATACTCAAGTATAGGTCGAACGAGTGTTTTGTAAGCCACCTCCTTTGTTGATGAGGTAGTGTAACTCACAGTTCACGAATTACCCAGACTATATCGATTTGGGGTTTTGTGAATGAGAGCACTTAGGTATTTCCAGAAAGTGTTACGGAATTTTTTCTCGCTGACGCCCCCAATAGAATATTGAAAGCAAAAATGTTTATCGCTTGCTACATTTTTGCTGTTCATGCAGCAGAATTCCAGCATCAGCCGTCACTGCTAACGCTGCTGGCAACATATTTTCCACGCAGTACTCAGATATACCGTTGAATGTACCTGCAAAACTTCATCTTTACACTACACATAGTTCAGGAGATACAACGTCATAAACACTGTGGTGCGATAAAATTGAAATGGAACACAAATTACCCTAACTATAGTCATCGATTGTTTGATAATGAGAGTAATAAGCGACTTCCAACAAACTTCAAACATAATTTCAAATCTTTTCTAAATTTCTTCTCTGTTACAAGCTTAACGTGAAATATATGAAGATGGTATCTGTTCTTTCCGATATGTCTGAAGGAACAGATACCATCGGTGACCATGCAGCTCGTTAGAATTTTAATTAACGTGAAATATTTAACACATTAACTCATTTGTAACGCAGTCAGACGTTTGAAACTATCTTATGCATGAGAGTTCAATTCTTCAAAGAATCGGTGGTGGGGTTCTACAAGTCTTGACTATTCTGGTGTAGGCAATTAATTATACATTATTTTTGCCTTACTGTGAGAGACCTTCAGGCCTAATGTCATGTTTTCTCCTTTCAGTTCCTCCGTTGTTTGCAGAAAATCGTCTGGTTCCCAAGTAAACAAAACACTCTCACAGAGTAATTGAATGGAAGCTGTAGCTTTGTATAAAGACTTCGACAAACTGATGTAGGTAGGTTATGTTTCTTAGTTCCGACTTGCTGCTAGCACGGATTTTATTGTGACAGTAACAAATTCCTTCTCGCAGGGTACAAGCACCATACAAGGTGGTAGCTGATATTTGTTCTTTCTTTCTATAGTTTCGTTAACAACTTGCAAGTGCCCCATTCGGGTGTACCCACTTCTAAAACCATCTTGCTCTTATCCATGGTTGAAGTCTTAGGTTTTTCCTAGTTGATTACCACGAACTTCTGCATAAATCATGTGTACCACTGGCATGGCTGATGGGCCTACACTTCTTCACATTTTCCTTGATCCCTCTTTTGTTAACTGTAAAAAATGGATAACATATATTTATGCTGAGGGGCAGCTAATAATATTTACACCAAGCGCTGATCAGTGTCAGGTCTTCTTGCACTTCGTAACAACTTTCTAACGACTTTTTTCGTGTGTATAACAGCGTTATCTGACGACCCGTTTTCGCTGACAGTGTTGGGAACTATGAGCAAGTGTAGTAATCAGTTTTGAGATGTAACATCACACTATACCGAGTTTATTGGAGGTAGGTGACGCACTCTAATTGGATACTGGTGGGGAAAAGATGCAGAGTTCCAGAAACATTTATTACTAAATTTTTATTACTAAGTACTGCCAAATTTAAGAAACTTTATAGCGTACAATTGGATGTACAACTATATTGTTGTTATATTAGTGGTAATTAGTTGCTTATATATGTTGTTCATAACACTATTTCAGCCAGTATCAACCATGATTTGAAACAGGGATGTTCCTGCAATGCCACCTGTCTGACATACAGGGTGTCCATAATTATAGTTCCAGTTTCAGAGCGCTATAGAAAGAGAACCACTTATTATTGGGCCTCGGTGGTCTAGCAGTTCTAGGCGCTCAGTCCGGAACCGCGTGACTGCTACGGTCGCAGGTTCGAATCCTGCCTCGGGCATGGATGTGTGTGATGTCCTTAGGTTAGTTGGGTTTAAGTGGTTCTAAGTCTAGGGGACTGATGACCTCAGATGTTAAGTCCCATAGTGCTCAGAGCCAGCTACTTATTATTGATGCAAAGGGGAAATTTCGTTGAAAGACAAAAAACAAAAAAAAAAAAAACAAAATTATGGAAATTTGGGCAAAAGATGGCACTGTAAGCGTCTTAACGTAAATGGGGTCGCCTGCAAATGACAGATGAATCGCAATAAATGGCTCTAAGCACCATGGGACTTAACATCTGAGGTCATCAGTCCCCTAGACTCAGAACTACTTAAACCTAACTAACCTAAGGACATCACACACATCCATGCCCGAGGCAGGATTCGAATCTGCGACCGTAGCAGCAGCGCTGTTCCGGACTGAAGCGCCTAGAACCGATCGGTCACAACGGCTGGTGAATCGCAAAAACATGGCTATGGTATAAGTTGCACATTACACCATTCGTACTGTTCAATGTGCATGACTGCATAAGTTTAGCAGTCAGCAGTTGCGGCACTGTTAGTTCGGTAAGCCCATCCGTCAAGGCACAGTCGTACCACACTGGATGGAAAAAATCGGTTTTAGTTGTCCTGAGCCAAAAACCTCACGTCCTGAGCCAAAAACCTCACAAAAAGTAAAACGGCATCCGTTTTCAACTGTCAGGAGGCGAAAACAACATTGAAAATAAAATGATATCAGTTTTTAATTGTACTGGGGCCAAAAGCCGCATAAAAAGCAAAATGACGTCGGTTTGTAATTGTCGAGGGAGTGGCGCAAGACACCGTTTCTGCCACAAGCTGAAATCGAGAAACAGTATGTTCCACAACCGATCTGAGTATCTCAGGGTCACGTTCAGAATGCATTGCGCAATTCGTGAATCCAGTTCAGGTATGTTCGTAACTGAAGCACTGAACACAACATCGCTGTATACACCCCTCAGCCAGAAATCACACGGATTAATATCAGGTGATATGGATGGCCAGGCTGTAGGGAAACGATGGCTGATAATTGTAGCATTTCCGAAATGACTCTGCAGCAGTCACTTCACTAGCTGTGCAGTCAGGAGAGGAACGCTGTGTTCCATAAAAATGATCCTCATGTGACACGACAGTCACTTGTTGTCTGTTGGAGACGTGAGTTTGATAGAGGGTCGCTCTTGGAAGGCGCACACACGGCGACCAATGTGGCCGTCTGAGCCAGGCAGAGGGCGAGAGCGGAAAGGTGAGACGGCGGCGAGCGAGAAAATGGTTCAGATGGCTCTGAGCACTACGGGACTTAACATCTGAGGTCATCAGTCCCCTAGACTTAGAACTACTTAAAACTAGCTAACCTAAGGACATCACACACACCCATGCCCGAGGCAGGATTCGAACCTGCGACCGTAGCGGTCGCGCGGTTCGGGCGAGCGAGAGGTCAGCGGCGGATCGCTCCACGTGGACCTGTCAGTTACAGACAGCTGGCGATTACGTGACGTCACAAGCGTTTACAGCGCACGCCTTTAACACAATGCTATATCCACTTTCTCGTTGATAGCACAGAAATGGAAATTAGTACAACAAATGACGATACGGCAAATGAAAGAGGAGTTTGAGACGAAGCAGCAGAGACACTGATATAATTTATACGAATTTTATAGCCATAGATATTAAATAAACAAATCTAAATAATGTGGAATTCACTGAATAATTTATAACCTTTGAATCAATGCAGGTACAGAGTAGAGTGAGTGCTCATTTTAAAGGTCTCGTCGAAACGCAACGACTGACATACTTGTATAATTTGCAGCATTATTATTTAACCAGTAAAACACAAAATTTATTTATTTGTTGCTAATAATTAATGAAAACAAATAATACAAAACTGACATACGAGCGGCAAAGCAGTGTAAGATAGTGGGTGTCGTTATACACATTTCAAGATCATTAGTCTGTGATACTTGTAATTATTGTGGTATGTTGTCTTTGCTTATTAGTAATTTTTGCATAGTTTTGCCCATATCTGTTTAACCTTTGTATATATGTAAATTATGGTCAGTGAATCAGAAAGAGTGCTTCAAATCCGTATGGGAAGGTGAGCCTTATAAAGAACTGTAATGTTATTTCGGCACAAATAGGCAGATACTATTTTCGCACTCTGCAATTGTAACTGCAAAACATTAATTCTGGGCAAACTATTGCAGCAAGAAATTTGTGTAATATGCGTTTTTTATGAGAATTTGAGAACCCATATAATGGCACAAACAGAATTGAGATTACTCTTCTGAGTAAAAAGTATGCAAGGAAGTAGGGATCACTGGAAAGCAGTTATGTGACGTAGCTTGGGGAAATTCGGATCCACAGTATCTAACCGAAGCTGACACAAAGCTCCAGGACAGAGTTCTGGCTCCTTGGCCGATGCGATACCTGTGTTGCTCGACGCGACATTTCGGAAATAGTTCTTGCGGCTCCAGAAGTGTTGAACTTATTCGAATTTCGCGTGTTCGCGCAAACGGAAGATACATTTCTCCGTGGAGAATCTGGACTTAGGGTATTTTTGGTGTGGAACACAGAATAGACTTGTGTTTTTCGGGCATTGTGTCTTTTGGTGATTGTTTTAGTTTAAGGGTCTTCGCTGCAAAATCGTAGCTGTGGGACTCCGTTTCTACTCGAGTGCCGCCTCACTTAGCTGCTGAAGCTGTACTGTGGGACTCGTGTTTATTTTGGAGCATTCCAAATTGATTGATTCTGAAATTGTGTCACTGGACTTTAACTGTGTTTAAATCAGTCGGGACTTTGAATACCTTGTGACATTTATCAAATGAACTTAAGATCATCGGGATTAGGCAGTGTTTAGCGAACTGATCTGTGTGCTAAATATCGGTCGATGTTCTTCAGCATTCAACAACTTTTATTAAAATTTATATCGTGTTCAATATCGCTACTGCGAGCTCGAGCAATAATTAAACCGGCACGTAACTATTGGGAAGGTCTCACCAGTGAACTGTATTTAGTTATGAATAAAAGCTTGTGAATTTTAAGTATCTTAACACACGCATCCGATTCGTCATTTGACATCGGGCTCCTAGACTGTACGCTAGCTGACATTGTACTTGTCGGTCACCAGCATCGAGAGTATATCATTTATGTACTTTAAAAGATGTTAAGCGTACATGGCTTGCGGCAGAAAGGGTAGGAGATCATCCCCAAGTTAGACGACGAGAGGCAGCGAGCAGAAAGAAGCATTTGTAGCTCCATTCCATTTTCCGTCCACCGACCGTCGCAGTATACCCCCCTCCTCCTTCCCAACATCCATGCTGTTGAAGCGTTGAAATGTTGATGGGCAACAGACTCACATAGCGTTTACCTGTGACAGCGCAGGTACCAGGACTTGCAGGATCTCGTGGAAAAATACGGCCCAACGATAAACGATGCCGCCAAGCAGCACCATACAGTCACCTTTGCCGATTGATGTGAGTGCGTATTTTCCGTTCTGTTCTGAAATGTTCTTGAAGATGAAAATGAGTTTTGGCTGTACACAGAACGTTTCCATGGCCACACATTGTCCACTTCCACGCGAGCAAGAAATTCCACAGCTAAAGTTTGTCTTACTGGCAGATCAGCGGGCTACAACCCTTGAAAATGGATGATTTTGTATGGATAGCAACGCAGAATGTTTCGTATTATTTTATGCACCGTGCTCGCAGGCACGTTCGGGCAATTCTCCTTGCACATAATCGTGAGAATATACACACAACTAGATTCGATAACATGTCATGGAAATCAAGAGATGCTGCGGTAGTTCTAACAGACATGGATGAGCATACAAATCAATTTGGTCTTCTTGACAGCGTCATCCAAAATTTTCTTTTTTTTCCTTGCACTAAAATAAATATAGTTTCAGTAAGATTGTACCGAAGAAAAAAAATTCTCTGTAATATCCACACAACCCAACAATTGTCAATTTGAAACTTCCTGGCGGATTAAAACTGTGTGCCGGACCTAGACTCGAACTCGGGACCTTTGCCCTTCGCGGGCAAGCTTCTGTAAAGTTCGGAAGGTGGGACACGAGGTTCTGGCGGAATTAAAGGTGTGAGGACGCGTCGTGAGTCGTACCGGGGTATATCAAATGGTAGAGCACTTGCCCACGAAAGGCAAAGGTCCCGACTTCGAGTCTCCGTCTGGCACACAGTTTTAATCTGCCAGGAAGTTTCCGCTGCAGAGTGAAAATTTCATACTGGAATTGTCAGTTTTCCTATTCTGTCTGCGTATGTTGAACTGTTTACGAATCCTAACGAGCGTCCATATTACATGCCTCAGCCGGAGCCCAGACTACTTTATTAGTAATGTACGTTGTCACCGTGATGAGTCATCGGCAATAATTGGCGAAATATTGGAATATTTTGCAGCACAAACATAGAAAAATTACTTTCTAATAGCGTTATAACGACATAGAGTAGAAGGTCTGTTTTGTGCAATTTCACAGTCACAAATAAAAGCTGCTTCGTAGTGCACACACAATGATTTCAAAGAGAAATCCTAATGGTAAATCGGTGATAGTTGTTGTAATAAAGGCAAGAGCAATAATTTTGGAGTGTTATTACAATCATTTTTTATTACTTGCATACGTATAAATTCAAAAATTTGTGAAAGAAAGGATCCACGCTGAGAGATACGGGACTTTCAGTTAGGTGAATTAGAACAAAGTGAGACAATTTTCTCGTCATTCAGGGAAATAGACAACTTGGAAACCGCTTAGTAACACAGGTAGTTACTTTAAATGTATAGCTATGCAGAACAGTAAGGGCGCCCGCGAAATATTGAATCTTTAGCAATATGCATCTGAAGTCACAATCCGTCACTCCTCTACTGAGTTACGTGTTAATTTCACTACGCATTTCTTTAATTCTTGCTTCTTCTATATACCTATTTTATTTGTATTTCTGCGGCAATAATAACTCGACAGAATAAATTCTGATTAGAGAAGCGATGAATATACACCATTCAAGTCACACATTCTCAAGAGATTCACTGCAGAAGGCTTCAGATCTTGAACAGTTGCGTACGGAGTCGACAGAGCCTACGGCGAGTTTTTCCCTTTTGGTGTCCGTGTACGCTCCCTCCCTAGTCGTCCCTTGTTTGCACTGACTCTGGTTGTTTGATTTCCGAGAGGAAGTCTCTGTTCCATTTTTAATCTGCTACATCTCCCCGCTCTGTCATTGAGTTAATATGCAACGCGAGGCTAGCGATCGATTCAGAGAACTGTAAAGAGGTTCGTGAATTGAAAATGGTACGAACGACGTTGGAATAAGAAGCACACGGAAGGAGTAGGTTTTTGTTCGTGGAATTGTAAATAACTGGACTGCCTTGCTGGATATGTCTGTAATTATGCGAGAAATAATTCGGATTAAGGAAACACTGGTTTCAAGAATTCAGAGAGCACTGTCGAACATATTTACTTACTTTTATGTGAGCTTTTTTAATGCAACACACGAAATGAGTACTTTGAATCAACAACTCGACGGTGGTCGACGCAGTCTCACGTAAGGTTGTTCTCGTTGTCGTTGTTATTTCTAAATATACTTTCGATGTAGCGACAGTTTCTGGAGTTCCATTAAAAGCGCAAGGGGTGGTTGGGAAAATTTTAGAAATTTGTGGTAAAGACTATGGGACCAAACTGCTGAGGTCATCGGTCTCTAGGCTTACGCAATACGTAGTCTAACTTAAACTAACTTACGCTAAAGACAACATACACACCCATGCCCGAGGGCGGACTCGAACCTCCGACGGGGGGAGACGGGGGAGGGGGTGGGGGGTGATGGGGAGGAAGGAGAAATAAATAACAATTTTTCTTTATAAGGGACACATGTTATTTTTATTTTCGCAGTATTACAATATAAACACAGATGATTATTTAGTGACGGAAGCAGCTGAAATACAAAGATAGTACAACAGTTAAAATGGAAAATATATCATTTTTCTTATTGCGGAAACTGGAGTGTTTCATGTCTTGCATGCTATAGGACGCAGAATAAAGTTTTTGCCACCCTCAGAATGCTGGTGGAAGAATAACATAACTATGGAAAATCTAATTATTGCATCCTATTAATAGTTAATACCTCTTTATCGCCATTACAAATAATGTCTCTAATCTTAGTACTTAACTTCCTGTTTGGTACAGAGCTGTAGTTTACTCGACCAAAAAACTGGAACGGATCGCTTTTACCTGATCAAAAAACCAGCAGGTGGCGAATGACGGAAGTGTTACAGGGAAAGGTCGGAAAATTAATTCAGTACCGCTGAAATCGAATTGCTGGCAGCTTCGACTCGAATACAGGATGACAAGTTTGTATGATAATCTAAATCGTTTTTAAGAATCTCGTGACTTCTTTTTATCTTACTGATGTTAACAGTACTTAGAGGTATGTGGTTATACAACGCGCTGCACATTTAGATTTACAGCCTTTATCCCGAAATATTAATGCAAACCATGCTCGTGATATCGACAGAATTAAAAAAAATTAATGTCGTCACCCTTAATAGTAGAGATAGCTCTGAAATAGAAAATAAAATAGAACATAGATGTGCCAACGATAAGTACATGTCAGATCGTATTAAGGTTTCAAAAGCTAAATGCGAAGATTAATCCGAAACAGATATATAACGGGAGAAAGTAGATACTCCCGTTTGTAAGACATAATTAATATCGGTAAAACATGCAAATAATATGTGTTTGCTACTGACCTCATTATGTAGGAGAGGGATGTTTATTAACAGCGCTACACGAAACCACACGTTTCTGCGTAAAACTGAGAGAAAAATTGTATATTGGCTTTTTCTGCAAGTAAGTTAATGAACAAGATATTGGGTCAAAATTTACCTAATGTATGCGCTTTTTTCCTTTCGCTGATAGAATTTTGCTTCCTTTTCTGGACCTAGGGGTAATTTGGTAGGTAACATGACAAAAACGTATAGCTAACGTAACACTGACTCGTGACTACAATGCATGACATATTATTTTATCGCTTATAGTCATTTGATCTTGGTAGGGGAGGGCCGTGTGTTTGATGTCGTTATGATGTTTCTCCGATAGTAATACGTCCATGCTTCTTGCAACTGGCACTCCATATCCTGCAGCATTATCAAGGTCATCCCTGCACGAAATGGCCGGCCGGAGTGGCCGAGGGGTTCTAGGCGCTACAGTCTGGAACCGCGCGACCGCTACGGTCGCAGGTTCGAATCCTGCCTTGGGCATGGATGTGTGTGACGTCCTTAGGTTAGTTAGGTTTAAGTAGTTCTAAGTTCTAGGGGACTGATGACCTCAGAAGTTAAGTCCCATAGTGCTGAGAGCCATTTGAACCAGCACGTAATGATTATGTTACATCGGGGAGCAGCCCATGGAGCTAACGGACCTTGGAGCTCTGTTAACAGCACGCAGGCCATACTGGCCGTTGGGTGCGCATTTTCTTGTGGAATCTTCGCATGTCGGAATTTCTCCACGAAGGGACGTGCCGCGAAAGCTTCCCCTGGTTATAAACCCAGGACACCAGGAATTTGCTTTCCACTCCATAACTGGCCCATTTACGGCAATGTTCCGTTGAACGACCAAGGTCGAACTTACGGGATCATAAGGAAGATCAAATTTTGATTATTCTCTAAATACATTCATCTGCCTGTCTACACTAGTCCGTATTTCCAGCTCGCAACATAACTTCACACAGGTGAACGCAAATCCTGTTCAGCGAGGCGCATCGCTTGTTTTGCATGACCACTCAGGACTGCAGTGATGCCGCTCCATGTTATCTGAGAGTGGATAGCACCAGCGCTACTACCTCCTCGTCGGTCTAGTGGCGAGACGATCTTCTCGTCTGCATCGCCCAGAATCTTCCTGGCGTCGGGGATTTCGGATTGACAATTCAAGTGTCGGGAATTTCCTGAACTCGCTGAACCACTGATACTCCTACATAATGTCTAGCCTTGGCATATTAGCTACTCAATGACCTTTCTTCTACAAGGACACCAGCATCACTGTGTACCGCATTCTCCTAAAGCCGTTTACTAATGTTGTGATGTGTTAGCTATAAATAGCGCTTCTTCTGGATTCACCATAGTCCAACACTAATCAGCTCTTGCTTGGATACCACCTTTCACATTTTCGATAACTTTTTTCTGATTTCTGTGTTAGGTCTGCAACATTTCTTCCACCTGCTTTTTTTTTCTTCGAAGTTCGAGGCTTTATTGTGAAAATCTGTCAAAAATTTACGAGTCAAAGTATTGGCCTTCCCGCGGTGCCAGAGCTGGGCAAATATTGAGGAGAACCATGAATCGATTAAATTCTGCATTTCATATGACAGGCCGTGTGCCATTGATAGGTAAAGGTGGTAGTCAGAGGGAGCACTGTCTGAAGAATACGGCAGTTAGGGTAGGACTTCCTATTTCAACGTTTCCAAGTATGTTTTGACGGCTTTTGCGATGTGATATCGAGGATTGTCATGTTGAAAAATCACTTTTCCATATGTATCGCTGTATTGCAGTCGTTTGTTTTTCAGTGCTTGGTTCAAATGCATCAACTACTTTCGATAACGATCTTCTTTGATTGTTACCGTCGGTTTCAAAAATGGTTCAAATGGCTCTGAGCACTATGGGACTTAGCTGCTGTGGTCATCAGTGCCCTAGAACTTAGAACTACTTAAACCTAACTAACGTAAGGACATCACACATATCTATGCCCCAGGCAGGATTCGAACCTGCGACCATAGCGGTCGCGCGGTTCCAGACTGTAGCGCCTAGAACCGCTCGGCCACAATCCGGCCGGCCCGTCGGTTTCAGTAGCTTCGAAAACTTTCTCTCTTCCACCACCATGAAGGTGTGCGACTTCAAAATCACCGTTCTTGAAGCACTGAAATCAGGCTTTGTACGTTCTTTCATCAATCTTCAATAGACACCTCACCATAGTTAGTCGGCATGATGCCTCGCCGTCGCAAGCACCGTGTGTATCGCTCGCTACCTACGATCTACAAAACAGTTGTAGACGTTGAGACCGATTTTAGTATGAATGTTCATCCTGCCAAAACAATCAATGTTCTACATGGACCATCTGTCTTTCGTGGTGGACGTGTCGATTCTTCTTGTACTGATGTTCATGTCGACGTTGGCCAAGCATGGCTTACCGTCACCCTTGTGCGAATTGATTCAGCCCTGCATTCACCGGCTGCGAGTTTGGAGAATTTTCCACCAAGGGATGTGATTGTCTATCGCACTTTCATGATAAATCCATCATGATCTGCAACCAGAACCGACCAATCTACCAATTTCTTTATTGATAAAACTGTGTGTGTTCGCACTAGACGTATGTGCAAAATTGTCAAAAGATGACTCTGTATCAATATTTATACGTGGAGGGGTATTGCAGTGAAACTTAAATTTATTTGTGATTTTACTGTGTGTAATAGTATATAGAACGCTAGCGTCAGCCGAGTTTAGTTCGTCTACATCGAGAACCTGGGGCACAAGGATGCAGCAGTTTTGTCAATAAATTAATTTGATCTGTCAGAAAAGTGTTTTATTTGCTATTCTTATCATTTTAGCATTTTATGAGACGTAGTCGCAGATTTCTTCACGTTAGAGTAGAAAATTAAAACTTTTCGCAAATGACTAGAATTGGGCTCGTAAGTTTACTTATTCAATCGACAATAACTTTATGATGAAATGACAAATCGACTAATATTCTGATGGTGTTCTGTTTACAAATACCTAACCTCATTGTATGACACTTTACGACCTACCACACGCACTACCACTTTCCTCTACTGCCATCTCTTGCAAAACGACGGAAGCAAAGTTGTAGACCTAATACAATGTTTTCGATTACTGTTTACGGCTATACGGTGAATATTTAGAACTGCTATACAATTAATTACACATGTCTGTCGAGCAACTCATCTGTGGTATTGGAGCTGCCAAGGAGGAAAGAATCTAACATACAATCAGTCTAATTTCTGCTATCTGAACTGCATAAATAGGTGGCAACAAAACGAATGTGTGTGAACCCTGTCCGTTTTATTGCGTGAAATTCATGTTTTTTCGCTTAGTGAGTGTTAGCCCAAAATTTTATTCCGGGAATGAAAAGTATGAGAAGGTGTTAGCTTTGTTGCTGCGTCCTTTATGTTCAAAATTCAGTATCAATCTCATTGAGTCGTTTACATCAATATGTACACCGCAAAACTAGGCTCAAATCTATTACATCTTGTTGGTATACCTCGACGTAGCATTTTACGCACAGCAGTACTGGACAATCTATATCCCTACAGAATTTAAACGCGGTCTCTTTATTCAAAACAGTCACAAATTTTGCGTTGTTTCGCTTAACAACAATAGTTACATCATCCATCAACAGAATTAATTTTATCCCGTCTTCCAGGGGTTCATCGCGTTCTTCTGTATCTATCGCAGAAATTAAAAATAGTTGTCATCTTCTAAGCGCTAGCCTTCAAACACTTACATCCCTCTGTGAACAGACGATGCACGAGCAGTTAACATTTACTGTGGGTTAGGTTTGTGGGGTTCATTTCAGTCTCCAACAGATCTACACGAAGTAGATGTGAGTGCCTGCAAGGGCAAGTGTTGCGCATTTGTTCATAAGCGAAGCCTGAGGACAGAGTAGCTTAAAGCCGATGCCAACGTGTAAGCTGTTTCTCTTGAAATGCGGGAAGCAGACTGCAAGGGATTAACGTACTCATGCGACGGATTGATCCCTATTGTCGGTATCGCACCATGTCACTCCAAACGATACTTCTCAAGATTTCGATTATAAACCACGGTATCAGCGCACATTGTAATGGTCACAATCGGCACATGTCTTCCTCTTTGCACTCAAATTACACAAATAAACAGTTGTCAGCTGGGATCTGCAACACTAGAAGACCGTTCGCTGACAACACAGTTGCCTATAAAAAAAAGAGTAACGTCGTTTGGCGATTGCAAGGAATTTCTAGTTCGTGCGTCGAGAGGCAGCTCTCTTTACATGTGGGCAAATATAACAAATACCCGAAGCGAAGAGGAAGATCCCTTTAACGCCTCATTATATAGTAGATGGTGGACATCTTGAAAACGTTGATCAGTATAACTATCTGGAATGATACTAAGCTCTACATTTACCTACATGCTCCGCAAACCACCGTATGGTACTTGGCGGAGGATATCCTGAACCACTACTATTCATTTCAATATCTGTTCCACTCGAAAACAGAGCAAAGCTAAAACTATTTCGTACGAGCTCTAAAATATTGCACCTTACGAGAAATGTACGTTGGCGGCAGCAGGATCGTTGTGCAGTCGGCCTAAAATGCCGCTTCTCTAACTTTCCGCGATAGTGCCTCGCGAAAAGAGCGTCTCCAGTGTATCTCATTTGAGTGCTGTCTACTAACAGAAACTACCGGTAACAAACCTAGCAGCCCGCCTCCGAATTATTTCGATATCTTCCTTTAATTTGAGCTGGTGAGGATTCGAAACACTCTTAATAGCACCCAAGAACGAGTAGCACTATTGTTCTATACGCCGTCCCTCCTCCCGCCGGAGGTTCGAGTCCTCCTTCGGGCATAGGCGTTAGTGTCGTTCTTAGCATAAGTTAGTTTAAGTAGTGTGTAAGTCTTGGGACCGATGACCTCAGCATTTTGGTCCCTTAGGTATTCACATACATTTTGACATTTGAACGCCGTCCCTTTTATACGCTGAAACGTGAAAGAAACTGGTATAAGCTTGCGTATTCAAATACAGAGATACGTTAACAGGCAGAATATGGTGCTGCGGTCGGCAACGCCTATATAAGACAACCCCCACGAAGACAACAAGTGCGTGGTGCAGTTGTTAGATCTGTTACTGCTGCTACAATGATAGGTTATCAAGATTTGAGTGAGCTTCAACGTGCTGTTATAGTCGGTGCCCTAGCGATGGATCACACCACCTCCAAGGTAGCGACGGAGTGGGAATTATCTCCTACGACCATTTCACAAGTGCACCGTGAATATCAGGAATCAACCGGCCGAGGTGGCCGAGCGGTTCTAGGCGCTACAGTTTGGAATCGCGCGACCGCTACGGTCGCAGGTTCGAATCCTGCCTCGGTTATGGATGTGTGTGCTGTCCTTAGGTTAGTTAGGTCTAAGTAATTCTAAGTCCTAGGGGACTGATGACCTCAGAAGTTAAGTCCCATAGTGCTCAGAGCAATTTGAACCAATATCAGGAATCCGGTAAAACATCAATCTCCGAGATCGCTGCGGCCGGAAAAAGATCGTGCAACAGCGGAATCAACGGCGTCTGAAGAGAATCGTTTAACGTGACAGATGTACAACCTTTCAGCAAATCGCTGCAGATTTCAACGCTGGGTCATCAACAAGTGTCAGCGTGCGAACCATTCATCGGAACATCATCGATATGAGCTTTCGGAGCCGAAGGCCCACTCGTCTACCCTTCATGACTGCACGACACAAAGTTTTATGCCTCGCCTGGGCCCATCAACACCAACATTGGTTTGTTAATGACTGGAAACATGTTGCCTGGTCGGACGACTCTCGTTTCAAATTGTATCGAGCAGATGGAGACAACCTCATGAATCCATGAACCCTACATGTCAGCAGGGGATTGTTCAAGCTGGTGGAGGCTCTGTAATGGTGTGGGGCGTGTGGAGTTGGAGTGATGCGGAACTCCTGTACATTTAGATGCGACTCTGACAGATGACACGTACGTAAGTTTCCTGTCTGATCACCTGCAGCCATGCATGTCCATTGTGCATTCCGTCGCACTTGGCCAATTCCTGCAGGACAATGCGACACCCCACAGATCCAGAATTGCTACAGAGTGGCTCCAGAAACACTCTTCTGAGTTTAAACACTTCCGCTGGCCACCAATCTCCCCAGAGATGAACATTACTGAGCATATCTGGGATGCCTTGCAACGTGCTGTTCAGAAGAGATCTCCATCCTTTGTACTTTTAGGGATTTATGGACAGCCCTGCAGGATTCATGGTGTCAATTCCCTCCAGAACTACTTCAGACATTAGTCGAGTCCATGCCATGTCGTGTTGCGGCACTTCTTCGTGCTCGCGGGGCCCTACACGATGTTAGGCAGGTGTAACAGTTTCTTTGGCTCTTCATTGTAGAACAGCTACACTTTCCCAAAATTCTCCCAATAAAAAGAAGTCTAGCATTCGTCATCCCTGCTACCAACCTGACATGATCATTCCATTTCATATCGCTTTACCGTGTTACACCCAGATATCTAATCCATGTAACTGTTTCAGGTAGTACCCAACTGATAATGTATTCTAAGATTGCAGGATGGTTTTCCCTACTCATCCCCATTAATTTACATTTTTTTTTACATTTGGAGCTAGATGCCATTCATCACACTGACTAGGAATTCCGTCTAAGTAATCTACTATCCTCCTACAGTCACTCAACGACCTCACCTTCCCGTACACCATCGCGTCATCAGCAAACAGCCGTAAATTTATGTTAACCTTGTGCATCAGATAATTTATGTGTGTAGAGGATAAGAATGGTCCTAAAACACTACTCTAGGCACTCCTGACGGTGCCCTTGTGTCCGATTAACTCCCACCGTCAAAGGCAACGTACAAAGTCTTTTAACCGCTCACATACCTGGGAACACACTCCGTACGCTTGGGTCTCCGTCAACAGTCTGCAGTGTGGCGCCGTGTCAAACTGCTTTCCAGAAATACAATACTATGGAATCTGCCTGATGCATTCCATGTACGGTTTGCTGGATATCGTGTGAAACAAGACCAAGATGACTTTCGCACAAGCGAGTCTTTCTAAATCCGTGCTGATTGTGGACAGAAGCTTTTCTGTGTCTAGGAAATTTATTATATTCGAACTCAGAATATGTTCAAGGATTCTGCAGCAAACCGATGTTAAGCATATTGGTGTGTAATTATGCGGGTCCGTTATTTTACTCCTTTTATATACAGATATCAAACGCGCTTCGTTCCCGTCGCTTTTGAATTTGCACTGCGCGAGTGATTCGCGATAAATGCAACCTAACTAAGGAACCAAAGCCGCAGAGTACTCTCTGTGAAACTGAATTTGGATTCCATCTGGACCTGCCAACATATTTGCCTTCAACTCTTTCAGCTGCTTCTCTACGCCACGTATGCCATTACTATGTGCTCTGTGTGGGATTCTGTGCGGCAGTCAAACGACAGTATGTTTGTACTATCCTTCTGCGTGAATGATTTCTTAAACTTTAAATTGCAAATTTCAACTTTACTTTTGCAGTCTTCTGTTACCACCCTAAACTGCTCTATGAGCGACTGCATAGTAGTCTTTGACCGTCTCAGTGATTTTACATATCACCAGAATTTTCTCGGGTTGTCGGCAAAATCTTTCGCTAAGAAGCAACATGAGATGGGACGACCAGGTGAAGTCAGTACAGGCCTATTACAAATGATTGAAGCGATTTCATAAATTCACTGTAGCTCCATTCATTGATATATGGTCACGACACACTACAGACACGTAGAAAAACTCATAAAGTTTTGTTCGGCTGAAGCCGCACTTCAGGTTTCTGCCGCCAGAGCGCTCGAGAGCGCAGTGAGACGAAACGGCGACAGGAGCCGAGAAAGCGTATGTCGTGCTTGAAATGCACTCACATCAGTCAGTCATAACAGTGCAACGACACTTCAGGACGAAGTTCAACAAAGATCCACCAACTGCTAACTCCATTCGGCGATGGTATGCGCAGTTTAAAGCTTCTGGATGCCTCTGTAAGGGGAAATCAACGGGTCGGCCTGCAGTGAGCGAAGAAACGGTTGAACGCGTGCGGGCAAGTTTCACGCGTAGCCCGCGGAAGTCGACGAATAAAGCAAGCAGGGAGCTAAACGTACCACAGCCGATGGTTTGGAAAATCTTAAGGAAAAGGCTAAAGCAGAAGCCTTACCGCTTACAATTGCTACAAGCACTGACACCCGATGACAAAGACAAACGCTTTGAATTTTCGGCGCGGTTGCAACAGCTCATGGAAGAAGATGCGTTCAGTGCGAAACTTGTTTTCAGTGATGAAGCAACATTTTTTCTTAATGGTGAAGTGAACAGACACAATGTGCGAATCTGGGCGGTAAAGAATCCTCACGCATTCGTGCAGCAAATTCGCAATTCAGCAAAAGTTAACGTGTTTTGTGCAATCTCACGGTTTAAAGTTTACGGCCCCTTTTTCTTCTGCGAAATAAACGTTACAGGACACGTGTATCTGGACATGCTGGAAAATTGGCTCATGCCACAACTGGAGACCGACAACGCCGACTTCATCTTTCAACAGGATGGTGCTCCACCGCACTTCCATCATGATGTTCGGCATTTCTTAAACAGGAGATTGGAAAACCGATGGATCGGTCGTGGTGGAGATCATGATCAGCAATTCATGTCATGGCCTCCACGCTCTCCCGACTTAACCCCATGCGATTTCTTTCTGTGAGGTTATGTGAAAGACTCAGTGTTTAAACCTCCTCCACCAAGAAACGTGCCAGAACTGCGAGTTCGCATCCACGATGCTTTCGAACTCATTGATGGGGACATGCTGCGCCGAGTGCGGGAGGAACTTGATTATCGGCTTGATGTCTGCCGAATCACTAAAGGGGCACATATCGAACATTTGTGAATGCCTAAAAAAACTTTTAGAGTTTTTGTATGTGTGTGCAAAGCATTGTGAAAATATCTCAAGTAATAAAGTTATTGTAGAGCTGTGAAATCGCTTCAATCATTTGTAATAACCCTGTATTAGACGAGATTTCTGCGAAAATACGATGTATTTGTTTATAAAATCTCATGCAAGGCGCTACTGTGACCAATTCTGTAGTATCGTGCCAGTGTTTGGAGTCCTAAACAAGCAGTCAAGCGAATTCAGAAACGCACCACTAGCGTCGTAACAAGTCTGCACAGCCCATACGGAAGTGTAACGGAAATCCGCGGGGAATCCTTAGAAGAAAGAGAACGTAGCTCACGCGAAACCCGGTTGAGTATAGTTAGAGAACCTGTATTCGAAGAAGACTGTGCGATCACTATCTGACATCATCGTATATTTAGCACACTTACGTACACACAGGGCAAATTTCCTTGAGACGAAATAGCCTCTGTCTACGAGTGAGCATGGATTTAGAAAGCACTGTTCGTGCGAAACTCAGCTTGCCCTTGTCTCACATCATACACTACTATGGATGAAGGAAACAGGCAGACAACATATTTCTAGATTCCCAGATAGTGTTTTACACGATGCTCTTCTGCGGACTGTTAACGAAGGTTCGAACGAACGGAATAGGTTTCCAGATATGTGAGTGGCTCGAATACTTCTTAAGCAACAGAATCCAGTATGTTGTCCTCGAAGGCGAGTGTTCATCAGAGACACGAGTATCGTCAGGAGTGCCCCAGGGAAGTGTGAGAGGCCCGCTATTATTCTCCACATTCATAAATAATCTGACAGACAAGGTGAGCAGCAATTTGCAGCTGTTTATTGACGATGCTGTGGTGTTATGGAAGGTGTGGTCGTTCACTAACTACAGGAGGATACGAGATGACGTCTACAAAATGGCGGGTTGATGTGATGAATGGCAACTTGCTCTAAATGTAGGGAAACCTAATTTAATGCAGGTGACGCCGTAATGTTCGAATACAGCATTAGTAATGTACTACTCGACGCAGGAACATCGATTAAATATTTGGGCAGACGTTTCAAAGCGACGTGAAATGGAACGCGCATGTAAGGATGGTAGTAGAGAAGGCGGACGGTCGACTTCGCTTTATTGGGCGGAAAATGTGATTCATCTGTAAATAAATCCGCACTTATAGGGCTAGTGCGACCCATTCTTCAGTTCTGTTCGAGCGTTTGGGATCCCCACCAGGTCGGATTAATGGAAGACATCAAAGCTATTTAGAGGCGGGCTGCTAAATTTGTTGCCGTTACATTCGATCCTCACGCGAGTATTACGGACATGCTTCGTAAACTCAAGTGGAAATCTCTGGACGGAAGACAAAGTTCTTTTCACGGAACACCATTAGGAAAACTTAGAGAAGTGGGATTTGAAACTGACTGCAGAACGATTCGATTGCCGCCAACACACATTTAGCGTAAGGTCCACGAAGATAACGTAACATAAATTAGGGCTCGTATGGATGCGTATATGCAGTTGTTTCTCCCTAGCTCAGTTTGCGAGTGGATCAGGAAATGTAGTGTGTAACAGTGGTACAAGGTATGCATCATACGGCGGTTCAGCGAGTCTGTGTGCAGATGTGGACAACGACGTTGTGAATAAGACATGAGGGATTGGGGTATGTAAAGAAGCATACAGACAAGCGGTTTTCAACCTTTTTCGGTCCACGGCTCCCGTGACCTGAACATAAACACCTGCTGTTCATTTCGCACATGGCATCGGACTTGAAGTGTGGGGCACATGAATTTAAGCTTGGACAAAAAAATAAATAACTGTTGTTATAAATTCTTCCAATCCATCTGTGGCATACAGCAAACCAACACTAAATAACTGTTGTTATTTCGTTATCAACTGTCGACATAACACATTTCATTAAATTGTGATGTTACTACATTTTATTCTCGCAACTAAATTATTGGAAAGAATAAATTCATCATCAGTTTTTCTTATCTCGGCACAAGATTGGAAACTGCATACCTCTTTCTCCATATTCATTGGTGATCTGTATTTTTTGTTAATGACTGCAAGTGCTGATAAACATACCTCACGTAACTGGGAAGCTACAACTGATATCAAAACTCGCAGAGCTTGTTCTTTACTTGCGGACACTCCCGTTTCAGCGAGCTCCAAAACACAAGCAGTGAAGAGGAAAAGAACTTCGATTTCATTGTGTAGCCTGCTGTTGTTCTTCAGTGATAAGTGTTGATGGCAGTTCTGTACTGACCCAGTTGTGCTGATCAGCTTCTTCTGCAAAGTACTTCAGAAAGTAATCTCTGAGTTCAGTTAAATGAGCCACAAACACAGGCTTCAGTTATCCACTCCAAATCATTGTCTTCTAAAACTGTGTGAAGATCAGGGAAAAAGTAATGCATATATTTATCATCCAACTTTTTCTTCCACAATAGTCTGAAGGTTGCATAATGTTGGTCTCATTAGCTTGAAGGGATAAATTCGAAGAATTAATTTTTTTTCATAGATATAACAAAAATACGCAATCTTAAAAACAGAATCACATCGACGAACTTTTCGGAACTCAAATGTTTCTCTTGAAGAAGGTAAGGAGTAAAGTTCATTCCTGAGTTCATACATCCTTCTACAGACGTTCCCACAAGAATGCCTCACGTCAACGCAACTCGTTGTTACTGAATAAAAACAAATGAAGAGCCGCCCGGATAGCCGAGCGCGTTAAAACGCTCGCTCCGGGGGACACGGGGAGATGCCACGGCCGCGGATCGAAGCCGCCGAGCGAATCAAAGACGGTCAGCCGGGATGTGGCTTTTAGGCGGTTTCCCGTATCCATCTAGGTAAATATCCCGATCATGCCTCAGATACACGATACTCAAACACTTCGGAAACGTTGTCACATTTTAATATGAGATTTACTCTAGACACTGACAGATGTACACAATTTCAGCCATTGGGGGAAGTGGCAGTGTTAGGAAAGGATTCCGGTCAAAACCAATGTATGCCAATATCGACACAGTAGATACACGAGAAACAGGTGAAGAAGAAGAAGAAGAAGAAAAATGAATCACGTAGTACGATTAGACAGCCATCTGCCATCCTGCCGTAGTAACAACGCCACGTATTTTCGATCTGTGTTAGTAAGAGAACGCGGCGACATACAAGATATTTTCCAGAGCTATGAGGCCTGTGCACATTCCTTGGCTTTGAGCACGTCAGCACACAAGTTGTGGGTGCGTGCTCGCAGAAGGCTGGCAAGAGGCGAGAGTATGGTCGAAACTGCTGGCGGAAGTGGGTCAACCTGTTGCTGAGTCAGCCGCGGTAGTCTCCGTCCTGCCCTCACAGCAGCCTTAGCTGCTGCACACAGCTTTCAGCATATTATCACAACGGTGTTCTCTGAACGAAAGTGGTAAGAAATTCACATGAATGTTCAGTTTGTGATGAGTAACAGGAATCTGTTTTAGATTTTGTTTAAATAGAAATCTCGTCAGTAAAGAAACAGAGAAATTCCATATTTAACAGGAATAAATATTGGCAGTTTATAAGTATCTGACATTAGGCTGTCCTTCAGTGTTGTGTAAACTGCAGCATAAAAAAATGTTGTCTCCTATAGTTGCTGCTTCGTATGTAGGTGATATTTCGTGTTCATTTGACCCGAACAACTTTCGTGTGGTTATTACACATATCACTGATAGAACATATTCATAAAAAAAAACACAGAAAATAATTTGTTAAGAGGTGTATGAATATTTGATTATTTTAGATCTTTTTGTAAAGACGAACAGCACAAAAACGTTATGTTTACTGTATTAATAAGTCATATGTGGAAATAAGTTAATATAATGAATCGGTATCATACACGCGTGTCAGCTACGACTGACGTTGGTTTTATGGTGACTATTCTTTTCTCTGCCAGTTTATACATTTAATTTATATCAGGCTAAAACAGCGGATCCCTTGACAGTACGCATCCTCAGGCATCAAGAAATCTTAAATTTACTGACTGAGGGAATATTGGGGTGGAGGGGGGGGGGGGGGGGGGAGGCTGAGAGGTAGCATACAGTTTGCCTACAGCAAACCCGTACAAATGGATATAGGCTACTATACACACATCAAAAAAGTTTTGTATCACCCCGATTCGCTGAACTCCTGAAGATAGACGTTTACTGTGGATATTGTACCACAGAGACAGTCCCTTTGACTGTTCAGAGACGTCACTAAACCCGCCAAAAGATGTAAACAACCATGCATGAGCAGCGCCTATTAGACGGAGGGAGTCCGACAGCCGATCACTTCCAGTCATTCCACCAGGAGGGAGGTACACGGCTCGTGTTGTCTGTAGTTCAACCATGCCTGGACGGTCAATACCGCGGTTCGATCGCGTCCACATTGTTACTTTGTGCCATGAAGGGCTCTCAACAAGTGAAGTGTCCAGGCGTCTCCGAGTGAGCTAGAGCCATGTTGTTCGGACATGGAGAAGATACAGAAAGACAGGAACTGTCGATGACATGCCTCACTCAGGCCGCCCCAGGGCTACTACTGCAGTGGATGACCGCCACCTGCGGATTATGGCTTCGGAGGAACTTTGACAGCAACGCCATCATGTTGAATAATGCTTTTCGTGCAGCCGCATGACATCGTGTTACGACTCAAACTCTGCGCAATAGGCTTCAAGTTGCGCAACTTCACGCCCACCGTCCATGGTGAGGCCCAGGCTGAACACCTTAGACACACTGTCTAGTGAGAGCAGCAAGATGAAGGTTCCCTGCTATTTTGTGGTGGCATTATGTGTGCCGACGTACGCCGTTGGTGGTCATGGAAGCCCCTGTAACGGCTCTACGATACGTGAACGCCATCCGCCGACCGGTAGTGCAACCATATCGGCAGCATATTGGCGAGGCATTCGTGTTCATAGACGACAGTTCGCACCCCCATCGTGCACATCCTGTGAATGACTTCCTTCAGGATAACGACATCGCTCGACTAGAGTAGCAAGCATGTTCTCCAGACACGAACCCTATCGGTCATGCCTGGGATGGATTGAAAAGGGCTGTTTATGGACGACGTGACCCACCAACCACTCTCAGCAGCTTCGCCGAATCGCCGTTGAGGAGCGGTACAATCTGGACCAACAGTGCCTTGATGAACCTGTGGATATTACGCCGTGATGAATACAGGCATGCAGCATTGCAAGAGGACGTGCTACGGGGTATTAGAGGTAACGGTGTTTACAGCAATCTGGACCACCACCTCTGAAGGTCTCTCTGTATGGTATTAGAACATGTAACATGTGGTTTTCATGAGCAATAAAAAGGGTGGAAATGATGTTTATATTGATCTCTATTCCAATTTTCTGTACGGGTTCCGGAACTCTCGGAGCCGAAGCGATGCAAAACTTATTTTGATGTGCGTAGTTAAGGAGAGATAAAGAGACTTGCACCGGAAAGACTAGTTCCATCAAACGAGTCTTCAGACTGAAAACAACAATAACAACAGAAATAATGCATTTCACTTCTAATCAGGTGCGGAGTTGTAGTGGTTCAAATGGTTCAAATGGCTCTGAGCACTATGGGACTTAACTTCTGTGGTCATCAGTCCCCTAGAACTTAGAACTACTTAAACCTAACTAACCTAAGGACATCACACACATCCATGCCCGAAGCAGGATTCGAACCTGCGACCGTAGCGGTCACGCGGGTCCAGACTGAAGCGCCTTTAACCGCACGGCCACACCGGCCGGCGAAGTTAGTTGTAGTGCGTAAAATATAGATAGAACGTCATACTTTCCAAAAAACGGGAGTCAGTATATGTGTCACGTTATTGGTATTTGGATTTAAAGTTTTAATTGTTGGAAATATTTTAAGGAATATGAATAGTAGTTCTCTGAAGTCAGTATCTCATTTCTTATGTATTGAAAATTCGTGTGATAAATACCAAACATGCACCAGTGTGCTCAGGTTCAGATCTTGTTTGGCCAACATTACGAATTCTGCATCAGTATTTAAAGCTTAGAAGCGAGTGATACATTTCCTTATTTGTACGCAGTAGAGTTAGCAATGTTGTGTAACGCACTTGAGTTGACATGAGAATACCTGGGAAATAGCAGCACAGTACAGTCACCACCCAGAAGGTTCCTAGTGAGGAGACCTACTCTGCCTCATTGAGAAGTTTTCATTGTGTTGCCCTTTTGAAGCCTGCTAGAATCTGAGACCCCTTTAGCTTCCTCACGGTAGGAATGACGTTCTCAGGAAACCGAATAAGAGATTAAAACGTTAGAGTTTGTCATCCATCGACGTACGAAGCAAGAAGGACGCGCCGGCCGGAGTGGCCGTGCGGTTCTAGGCGCTGCAGTCTGGAGCCGAGAGACCGCTACGGTCGCAGGTTCGAATCCTGCTTCGGGCATGAATGTGTGTGATGTCCTTAGGTTAGTTAGGTTTAATTAGTTCTAAGTTCTAGGCGACTGATGACCTCAGAAGTTAAGTCGCATAGTGCTCAGAGCTATTTGAACCATTTTTTTTAAGAAGGACATAATAAATAGATTTATAACTGACGATGTTGGGCGTAAGAGCTATTCGGAATTGAAGAGGTTGACACAGGAGAGGGAATCGTGGAGAGCCGAATAAAACCAGTCAAAGGATGGAAACAAAAGTGTATGTAATGTTTTAGTTATCAAACCAGTAATATTCCACCTCACCTGATCCATCAAAGAATCAAACTCCCATGTAAAAGAAAGCTTCGTTTCCAGAAAAGATAGTTATTTACAGATCTTAATGTTCATGACGTCATAGCTCCTGAACTGTATGTCTTATAATAATACTGTTATAAACTAGTTTTTGCTCATCAGATGTGTATTGTAGAACTTTCGTTACATCTTCGAGTTTCTTCTTTTTCTTTGGAGTAGGTCCACTATAGCCTTGTTCATCTGGACATGGCCCTTCTCTAACTCTGTGCTCATCCAGCGAGCACTTCTGCTGTGGGACATGACCCCTTGTTATGTTAAACGACGAATACAGATGTAAGGATACAGATATCATCCAAAAATGTAATTTGAAAAAAAAAGTGGAGATGACCGCTCTTTCAAACTCACTGATTCAACTCTATGGAATACTGAAAAATCACATTTTTGGTGGCCCCAGATGGCGTTAGATAGGCAACCTGTAAGTGGGGTAACTGACTGGGTGAGAATTTTAGCCGTTCAGCGATATAGATGAACGAGAAATTTGCGAGAAATTAGTAATATACTTAGGCAACGTCAGAATTTGCCCCTAATAGGATGCAATTATAGCTTGGAAACGAAAGATATTTCTGTCTGCGAGAGTTGTCCAGCTGTTGACCTTATACTTGCATTCCATCCCTCAGCGTCATAGTCACGGGATAAGTACAATTAGATCACATTCTTCCACTTGAATGTCATCCGCACCACTCAAGTTGCATATGCACGTGGCATGCCCCACGAAAACGACACAGTTGCTTCGCCGTAGTTTTACTGTTTGCTGAAGTCTCACAAATGCCTCACAGTTCACGGAGAATTCCAGCATTAATCTTCTATGTGAAGCGAAACACAGCTGCCGTCCATATTTCGTACACATTGGGTATTTTTGACGCATTGTCACAAGAAAGAAAACAATAGACAAAAAAATTCTTCAAAGTTCCACGCACATTAGGCGTACAAACAGACACAAACATACATGCGTAGTCACACATGCAAAATTTTGATTTTTGTTGTACTTCCATTGTCCCAGAAATAGGCTTCTCACACTCTAAGGATGGTCACTGCATAGTGTCATATTTTCTAGCGTATCATCACTTATTTTTTAGACACACATAGTACTATACTAATCAATATACTTTGATAGTGGCGAAATACTGTAGTTTGTGAGTTTATGGTGAAAGGGTTTCCTTTCGAATATGAATCTTCGGTTTACAGTGTTCCGGTCGGGTGCCATCGCATCACCACGATTACGACTGATATCGGATACAGTTAGACTGTATTTCATTAATTTCGTAAACAATTGCAGGTTTCCCTAATTTGAAGCAGAATATGGTAAAAAGGTGGCAGGTGTAAAATACAGGGAGCGAAAGGCTATTTACAATTTGTACAGAAACCAGATGGCAGTTATAAGAGACGAGGGGCATGAAAGGGAGGCAGTGGTTGGGAAGGGAGTGAGACAGGGTTGTAGCCTATCACCGATGTTATTCGATCCGTATGTTGAGCAAGCAGTAAAAGAAACAAAAGAGAAATCCAGAGTAGGAATTAAAATCCATGGTGAAGAAATATAAACTTTGAGGTTCGGTGATGACATTGTATTTCTGTCAGAGACAGCAAAGGGCCTGGAAGAGCAGCTGAACGGGATGGACAGTGTGTTGAAAGGAGGGTATAAGATGCACATCAACAAAAGCAAAACGAGGATAATGGAATGTAGTCGAATTAAATCGGGTGATGCTGAGGGAATTAGATTAGGAAATGAGGCACTTAAAGTAGTAAAGGAGTTTTGCTATTTGGGGAGCAAAATAACTGATGATGGTCGAAGTAGAGAGGATATAAAATGTAGACTGGCAATGGCAAGGAAAGCGTTTCTGAAGAAGAGAAATTTGTTAACATCGAGTATAGATTTAAGTGTCAGGAAGTCGTTTCTGAAAGTATTTGTATGGTATGTAGCCATGTATGGAAGTGAAACGTGGACGATAAATAGCTTGGACAAGGAGAGAATAGAATCTTTCGAAATGTGGTGCTACAGAAAAATGCTGAAGATTAGATTGGTAGATCGCATAACTAATGAAGAGGTATTGAATAGAATTGGGGAGAAGAGAAATACGTGGCACAACTTGACTAGAGGAAGGGATCGTGTGGTAGGACATATTCTGAGGCATCAAGGGATCACCAGTTTAGTATTGGAGGGCAGCGTGATGGGTAAAAATCGTAGAGGGAGACCAAGAGATGAATACACTGAACAGATTCAGAAGGATTTACGTTGCAGTAGGTACTGGGCGATGAAGAAGAAGCTTGCACAGGATAGAGTAGCATGCAGAGCTGCATCAAACCAGTCTCTGGACTGAAGACCACAACAACAACAACATGGTAAAAAAAAGAAAATTCCTATCTATATTCACCTAGAGAAATTGTCGTAAAATTCAATTATATGTTTCGTCCTGTTGCCCAGATAACCATCGTTAAAATCAGTGCATCGTTGCTTTCTGCATTGGTAACTATACTCGAAATTAATATTTTCCAGCACTAATGGACTGTAGTATATTTTACCCGGTACTCCGAATTCAAAATTTTTCATCGTGAAACAGTTTGTCTCTGCCCTCTGTACTTGGACATCAAATTGTACTTCTGTAAATACTCGTCGTCGAAATATTATTTGTTACGGTCGCAGGTTCGAATCCTGCCTTGGGCATGGATGTGTGTGATGTCCTTAGGTTAGTTAGGTTTAAGTAGTTCTAAGTTCTAGGGGACTGATGACCACAGATGTTAAGTCCCATAGTGCTCAGAGCCATTTTTTTTTTGAAATATTATTAAACCGAAGATATGCTTCTTACTTGCAGCACTTCTCAAAGTGCCTAGGCGCTACAGTCTGGAATCGCGCGACCGCTACGGTCGCAGCTTCGAATCCTGCCTCGGCCATGGATGTGTGTGATGTCCTTAGGTTAGTTAGGTATAAGTAGTTCTAAGTTCTAGGTGACTGATGACCTCAGAAGTTAGGTCCCATAGTGCTCAGTGCCATTTTTGAACTTCTCAAAGTAAACAACTTTTTCACTCGCATCTGACTAGTTGACTATAATTTGATAATAAACACAACAGAAATACTGTGATCTTCTTCGTAGTGCATCGCATTCAATCAATAGTTGATACGTTTCGTAAAACATTTTTACACGGACCCTTTCCACAAACAGTGTACAACGTTCGGGCACGTAATAAAAAGTCTTTTCTCATTCCATAAAGTGAATTTGATTCAAGACTGGGCAAGAAGAGACTGACTATATTTATAGAATAAATTATAGATTAAATTCATTATTCATTCACTTATTTCATTGTAAGATCATAACGGCCACAGGAGACGTGATATACAGGGTGGTCCACTGATCGTGACCGGGCCAAATATCTCAAGAAATATGCGTCAAACGAAAAAACTACAAAGAAAGAAACTCGTCTAGCTTGAAGGGGGAAACCAGATGGCGCTATGTTTAGCCCGCTAGATGGCGCTGCCGTAGGTCAAACGAATATCAACTGCGTCTTTATAAATAGGCACCTCCATTTTTATTGCATATTCGTGTAGTACGTAAAGAAATATGAATGTTTTAGTTGGACCACTTTTTTCACTTTGTGATGGATGGCGCTGTAATAGTCACAAACACATGGCTCACAGTTTTAGACGAACAGTTGGTAACAAGTAGGTTTTTTAAATTAAAATACAGAACGTAGGTACGTCTGAACATTTTATTTCGGTTGTTGCAATGTGATACATGTACCTTTGTGAACTTATCATTTCTGAGAACGCATGCTGTTACAGCGTGATTGCCTGTAAATACCACATTAATGCAATAAATGCTCAAATTGATGTCCGTCAACCTCAATGCATTTGGCAATACGTGTAACGACATTCCTCTCAACAGCGAGTACTTCGCCTTCCGTAATGTTCGCACATGCATTGACAATGCGCTGACGCCTGTTGTCAGGCGTTGTCGGTGGATCACGATGGTAAATATCCTTCAAGTTTCCCCACAGAAAGAAATCCTCGGACGTCAGATCGGCTGAAAGTGTGAGGACCAATTCACCGCACGCGAGCTATGTGTCAGACATCCGTCATGTTGGCAGTACATCATCATTCTGTCATGCAGTGAAACTTCTTGTAGTAACATCTGTAGAACATTACGTAGGAAATCAGCATACATTGCACCATTTAGATTGCCATCGATAAAATGGGGGCCAATTATCCTTCCTCTCATAATTCCGCACCATACATTAACCCGCCAAGGTCGCTGATGTTCCACTTGTCGCAGCCATCGTGGATTTTCCGTTGCCCAATAGCGCATATTATGCCGGTTTACGTTACCGCTGTTGGTGAATGACGCTTCGTCGCTAAATATAACGCGTACAAAGAATCTGTCATCGTCCCGTAATTTCTCTTGTGCCCAGTGGCAGAACTGTACACGACGTTCAAAGTCGTCACCATGCAATTCCTGGTGCATAGAAATATGCTACGGGTGCAATCGATGTTGATGCAGCATTCTCAACACCAACGTTTTTGAGATTTCCGATTCTCGCGCAATTTGTCTGCTACTGACGTGCGGATTATCCGCGACAGCAGCTAAAGCATCTACTTGGGCATCATCATTTGCTGCAGGTCGTGGGAGACGTTTCTAAGTGGCTGAACACTTACTGTTTCCTTAGATAACGTAACTACCCAGCAAACGGTCCGGACTCTTGGATGATGTCGTCCAGGATACCGAGCAACGTAGCACACGCCCGTTGAGCATTTTGATCGCAATAGCCATACATGAACACGATATCGACCTTCTCCGCAATTGGTGAACGGTCCATTTTAACAAGGGTAATGTATCACGAAGCAAATACCGTCCGCACTGGCGGAATGTTACGTGATACTACGTACTTATACGTTTGTGACCATTACAGCGCCATTTGTCACAAAGCGGAAAAAGTGAAACAACTAAAACATTCATATTTCTTTACGTACTACACGAATATGTAAAACAAAATGGGAGTTGCTATTTAAAAAAAACGCAGTTGATATTCGTTTGACCTACGGCAGCGTCATCTAGCGGACCAGCCATAGCGCCATCTGGTTTCCCCCTTCAAGTTAGACGAGTTTCATTCTTTGTAATTTTTTCGTTTGACGCTTATTTCGTGAGATATTTGGCCCGCTCACTATTAATGGACCACCCTGTATACACCGTGCAGTCACGTTAATGTGACCACCTGTCAAAAGCCTGAAGACCACCTTTTGCAGCGCCTACCACTGCGAGACATGCAGGAAGAGAGTCAGTGAGGTCCTGAAAGGATAGATTCTCAAGTGGGTTTTAATACGGACAGTTTGGAGGCCAGGGATGTATAGCAAACTCATCGTGGTGCTCCTCGAACCACGGACGTACAGTGGGAACTGAGCGACACGTTGCATTGTTCTTCTGGTAGATACCATCGTGCCGATGAAAACCCAACTGTATTTAAGGGTGGACACGGCCGCCCGTTAGGATGGATGCATACTTGTGGTGATTCATTGCGGCTTCCACAATTATGAGTTCACATAGGGAATGCCACGAAAATGAAATGATAATTAAATGGACACCCTAGCTGCAAACAGGCGTTGATGTACTTCATCGGGGACATGTTGAAAATGTGTGCCCCGACCGGGACTCGAACCCGGGATCTCCTGCTTACATGGCAGACGCTCTATCCATCTGAGCCACCGCGGGCACAGAGGATAGTGCGTCTGCAGGGACTTATCCCTTGCACGCTCCCCGTGAGATCCACATTCCCAACATGTCCACATGTAAGCAGGAGATCCCGGGTTCGAGTCCCGGTCGGGCCACACATTTTAAACATGTCCCCAATGAAGTACATCAACGCTTGTTTGCAGCTAGGGTGTCCATTTAATTATCATTTCATTTCTAGCAAAGCTGCATGGTCATCCACGGTAACTGTTCTTTCGGGAGCAGATACTACCGTCATATACAATGCCACGAAAACTTTCTCCATACCATAACTCCTCTAACTTTCCGACGATCGTTACAGGGTGTTTTCTTTCAGACGTCTCACGCCGTACACGCCACCGACCATCTGTCCGATGGAGGATAATACCTGATTCATCTGAAAAGGCAACCTGCCGCCACTCAGTGGACGTCTAGTTCCAACACTGGGGTGCAAATGCGACCAGCGTTGGAGATTTAATGATACGCGTGCTGTGGAGGCCCATGCACAGCAAGTTTCGCTGAACGGTCGTTGGGGAGACACTGCTGATTGCCCCTTAGTTCATCCGGGCGAACAGGTGCTCAAAAGTTGCACGTCTATTTGCCTGTTCTCCGCAACCGCCATTCACCCCTGTCATTCATGGCCTGTGGTGCACCAGAGTTGCCTTGGCTCCGACCAGTTTTAGATAGCGCCATTTTGGCATGCACGGTATGCGTTAACCACTGCGGCACGCGAACAGTTTACAAACTTAGGCGTTCTGGAAATACTTTTACTCTTGGCTCAAAAGCCAACGATCATGATCTTCTGGGCGTCAGATAAATCAATCCATTACCGCACCCGCCGTCTGGCCGGCCATTGTGGCCGAACGGTTCTAGATGCTACAGTCCGGAACCGCGCTGCTGCTACGGTCGCAGATTCGAATCCTGCCTTGGACATGGATGTGTATGATGTCGTTAGGTTAGTTGGGTTTAAGTAGTTCTAAGTCTAGGGGACTGATGACTTCCGATGTTAAGTCCCATAGTGCTCAGAGCCATTTGGGCCATTTGAACCTGCCGTCTGTGAGTGGATATTGCACGTTGACGTCAAACTTGGGAGGTGCTCACATTAGTTTGACTGGTCCATGTAACTTCATGCTTCTTGTTACGCTAGACTGCTGTCGACCAGCTGTGTATTGTATCCGGCGTGGTTTTATATCGCGCCGCTTATATGAAGGTTCAAGAGCGCATCCGATCTCCGCGACGTACAAGTAACAAGTAAAAATAAACAAAACTCTAGGTATTTTGCGCTGATCACAAACAATCTCATTACATTAATTATTCACTTTACCTTGCAGCGTATAGGCAGCAAAGTTGTTTGTGACAGTGTGTAACTTCTGTAACACTAGAAGTCTCGTCATATGAAGATAGTAACCGAAGGCGCTACTGCTATCCAAAATAAAGCTCTGCTTTACATACCCCGAAACCCTGCAAGCATCACTGGCTACCGCGTTCTCAAACGTTCGACGTGTGGCCCGGAACATACGCAAGGCTAAACGCGTAACCCTCATTCGCGGCTGTTTAATAAGGTGAAAGGCAGCTGTAAACCGCCGCTGTAACGCCATCACGCGCTCCGTGATTCGGCAGTAATCAAACGCCGCTGCAGCGCGCTCTTCGCGTCCGGAGATTATTAATGCCGTTTTGAAAGAGGGAAATGTAATTACTGACACACGACCGGCCTGTGATACACTGCGATAATCCACACGGCGGGTCACATTCGCCTGGGTGCTGCTTTCTGGCAGCCTGCACCAGAGCTCTGTAGCTCTTTCAAAACACTGCACTTCGACACGTTGACACCTGTACTGATTATTCGTGGTTAAAAAGCTGACGAAAAATTCGAACCCCAGTTTACTAATAGCATGCTGTTTACCTTCGAAATCAGAGACAAAAGTACGGCTCATAATTGTGATGCCTGTTAAAATCATGTCCGTATACGATAGCTTTTATTTTGTTTCCTTTCACACCGAAAATCGGTGCCTTTGCTTCGGCAACAGTTAATTAGTGGTGTTCGCATCACAGTAAGCAATTCATCCCCTTGTGTAACACTTAATATATTCAAACTAGTAGCTAGGGTGCACGGGAGTTAGTCTCTGATCGATTTCGCCCTGCAACGTCATGTGTGTGTGTGTGTGTGTGTGTGTGTGTGTGTGTGTGTGTGTGTGTGTGCGTGTTTTTTATTACTGCAGTGTAGTCGAGAAATCACCACAACTTCAGCCAAAGTTTCTTCAATTCATGGCCATACAAAACCTGCCCTCAACGTCAAGAGTCGAACAATGAGGCTCAGTGCTTAAGAAGACTTTAGAAATGTACCTAGGAGAAGACAGTTCGAATTCCTAGTCAGTAATAATGATTTCAGAAGTTCGGAAGGCAGGAAGACAGGTACTGGTGGAAGTAAAGCTGTGAGGTAGGCTTATGGGTCGTAGCGGAATAGCTCAGATCGGATGCTGTATCTGTGGGATGAATATGGTAGTAAGCGCGTACCCAGGTGGTCTGATTTTAATTGTAAATGATGACAAGTTCAGGTCAGCGCATCTGATACGCTTAGCGAGTGTTAAAGACGCACCGGTGCAGAAATTAACATGCAGAAATCGGCTTGTAATTGTCTAGGACCGAAGTCTCTATGTCGGTGACACCTATGGCTGTATATTGCACAGAGCGTGGTGGCGCAGCGGTTAGCACATTGGACTCGCATTCGGGAGGACGGCGGTTCATATCCGTGTCCGGGCATCCTGATTTAGGTTTTCCATGATTCCCCAAAACCGCCTCAGGCAAATGCCAGTGGTTCCTTTGAAAGGGAGTGGCTGACTTCCCTCCCGGTTCTTCCCTAACCCGATGGGACCGATGATCTCGCTGTCTTGTCCTACCCCGAAATCAACCAACCAATCTGCGTAGTGCTGGAAAAAAAATTGGAGCATGACCTTCACGGAAAACACCACGTGCGTTTTAAAATCAGATTGCAAAGAGAAAGTCAATGAACAAAAACGACATTAAGGTGCCAAGACTTTAGAAGTCCACGCGGAGAACAAATGGTTCAAATGGCTCTAAGCACTATGGGACTTAACAACTGAGGTCATCAGTCCACTAGACTTAGAACTACTTAAACCTAACTAACCTAAGGACATCACACACATCCATGCCCGAGGCAGGACTCGAAACTGCGACCTTAGCAGCAGCACGGTTCCGGACTGAGGCGCCTAGAACCGCTCGGCCACAACGCGGAGAACATAAGGGTTATTACATAAATATGATATCGATGTGCTTGCTGACTTCACATAAGACCAAGACTTGTCACAGATTTTAATCAGATCGCTTGGTAAAATTTTACATTCAGATTCATTGAACGCTTCTCTCATTTCTGCCCTTACTCTAATTTTCGTTCCGTATAGATTTTGAAACTACGTGGCAGACTGAAACTGTGTGCCGGATCGAGACTCAAAGTGCTCTACCAACTGAACTATCCAAGCACTACTCACGACCCCTCCTCACACCTTTACTTCCGCTAGAGCCTCGTTTCCTACCTTGCAAAAGGCAAAGGTCCCGACCTCGAATCTCTGTGCGGCACACAGTTTTAATCTGCCAGGAACTTTCATATCAGCGCACATTCTGCTGCAGAGTGCAAATTTCATTCTCGTATGGATTTTGTTTGTCAGCTAGACTATGTCTTCGCTTAAATCTGTGATGCAGCTCTCTTTGCTTTCTTAGCAACATTGGTTTGTTGCCCATCCTCTCATAATGTTCTTAGATGTTGCCCGCTTCGACCAGAAGGAATTACACCGTCCACGAACCTCCTGTAGTGCACCATATTCTGAACGTCTTACGTGCTTCACGTAAGACAGTATTACCCATACCAGAAAATTATGCAAGGCAAATGCTTTCCGTGGCAGCGTGCCGTGTATGACAGTTCAATGCGTTCAGATTGCCTTTTCTCACCACAGCTATCCTATGTATCAACGGCGGCATGGTGTTGAGAAATCCGTACCAGCATTGCATATCAATATTCCTCAAACAAAGTAGCACGATACCCAGGCAAGAAGCATCATAGAAATCAGAACAGCAGTCTGTAGTGTACAGTGGAAACTGGACCAAGCTGCAATTTGGATTTCACCTCTTGCAGTGCACTGTGTGTGTGTGTGTGTGTGTGTGTGTGTGTGTATGTGTGTGTGTGTGTGTGTGTGTGAGAGAGAGAGAGAGAGAGAGAGAGACAGAGAGAGAGAGAGAGAGAGAGAGAGAGAGAGAAAGAGAGAGAAATAACAAACCAACATAAAAAGAAAAGAAGATTTACCTCACGTAAATGGAGAACCAATCCTATGGATTTGTAATCTCACACTTTTGCACGTACCCTTCAAACCCATTTCTTTAAACATTAAGTACAGACAAGAAGGAAGAAGGATGCGATGCAGAGAAACAATGGAGTCTAGGCGTGAGTGGTTTCTTCCGATTGCGCGTTCAATGTACTCCACAGAAAACAAAAGAAAAATACACTATCTGATCAAAAGTATCCGAACACACCAGTGTAATACGGAACTGACCACTAGATGTCACGTAAGGCGAAGCCCCCAGTACAAAAGGAGGGAGGGAGTACTGTGTTGTCAGTAGAGAAACAACAGCAGCAGAACGGGTCAGTCAGGAGAGGTTAGTAGTGCCTTCAAGCGTAGACCAGTCATTAGATATCATCAGAGTAACAGATCCATGACAGACATTTCAATCCTTCTAAAGGTGCTTCAGTCGACTGTTGTAGATGTGATTGTGAAGTGGCAACGCGAAGAAACAGCCACAGACAAACCACACTGGCAGACCTCATGACTTGACGGATAGATATCGTCGAGCATAGCGGATGGTGGTTGTCAAAAATCGCGTGGAATCAGAGGAAGCAATCACTTGTGAATTCAAAATTGCTACCAGCAGTCCAGCTGGCACAATGAGTGTCAGCTGCGCCCTAAAAAGAATGAATTGCCGTTGTCAAGCAGCTGCTCCTAAGCCGTATATTTGTACAGCCGATGCAAAGCGACGCTTGAGATGGTGCTAAGAGTGACACCACTGGACAGTGAATGACGGTAAACGAAATATTTGGAGTGATGAATCACGGTATGCCTTGTGGCAGTCCCATGGAAGGGCAGGGGTTTGGAGAATGCCTGGTGAACGTTACCTGATTCGAGAATGAAATTTTCACTACGCAGAGGAGTGTACGCTGATATGAAACATCCTGACAGATTAAAACTGTATGAAAGTAGGAGACGAGGTACTAGCAAAAGTACAACTGTGAGGACAGGTCTCTTGAGTCGTGCTTGGGTAAGTCAGTCGGCAGAGCAATTGCCCGCGAAAGGCAAAGGTCCCGAGTTCGAGTCTCGGTACGGCACACAGCTTTAAACTATCAGCGCACGTTCTGGAAACATCCCCTAGGCTGTGGCTAAGCCATGTCTCCGCGATACCTTTCTTCTCCAGAAGTGCTAGCCTTGCAAGGTTCGCAGGAGAGATTCAGTGGAATTTGGAAGGTGGGAGACGAGATACTGAAGGAAGTACAGCTGTGTGGAGGGGCCCTGAGTCGTGCTTGGGTACGTCAATCAGCAGAGCATTAGCTCGCGAAACGGAAGGGTCCCGAGTTCGAGTCCCAGTCCGGCACGCAGTTTTAATCTGCCAGAAAGTTTCAACATTACTTGCCGTTATGTGTAGGGCCAAAAGTCAAGTACGCAGAAGGTGGTTGTTGAGGTACGGGTGTCTTATTCGTGGTTAGGGTGTGGTCCCCTTATTGCACTTAAAATAATGTTAAATACGGAAGGATATGAAAGAATTTTACAGTTCGGAGAGGGTGGTTTCATCAGCACGAAAATACACCCTGTCGCGAAGCAGCATCTGTGCAATACTGCTAATACATAAATTAGAGACTTCCACATGATTCAGTATTGTCCTCGATCATCTCTTCAAAGTACAAAAGTTCCAAAAAGTTAAGAGATTTATACTTCCATAGGAAACCGAGTTTGTGGTGAGTAGAAATATTTTAAACTATAGTATAAATTTAAGTGCTAGGAAGTCTGTTTCGAAAGTATTTGTCGGGAGAGTAGCCTCGTATGGAAGTGAAACGTAGACGATAAGCGATGTAGAAAAAAAAAAACAGCACAAAACTTTCGAAATGTGATGCTACTTAAGAACACCGGGGTTTACCTAGGTAGAAGAGAAAAGGACTGAAGATGTACTTAACATAATTGGGAAGGAAAAAAATTTGGTGCGGCACAAATTGACAAAAAGAAATGATCGGCTGATGGGACACGTCCTGAGGCATCAACCATTAGTCTGCTTGATAATGGAGGAATGATTGAGTAGGGTGTGAACAGCTGAGGACGACCAAAGCTGGTTGTATAATGAAAGGATTATGCAGATATAAATATACTTGCACGGGAAATACATGCGTGGAGATATGTATCAAACCAGTTCGCAAGAAGAACAGTTATTTCCTGGTTTTCTGTACATATTCGGTGACTGTAGAAGAAGGGGAGCATCTTTGCTCATGAAACTATTTCTTCTACCTTCTTAGCTGACGGCTGTAAAGTTAGGTGCGTTTACACCTGTGCCACTTGCGTCTAGTCACCGTGCGTCTGTGTTTGTCCCGTACGCAAATAGAGGCACGCATGTACACTACTGGCCATTAAAATTGCTGCACCACGAAGATGATGTGCTGCAAACGCGAAATGAAACCGAAAGGAAGAAGATGCTGTGATATGCAAATGATTAGCTTTTCAAAGCATTCACACAAGGTTGGCGCCGGTGGCGACTCCTACAACGTGCTGACATGAGGAAAGTTTCCAACCGATTTCTCATACACAAACAGCAGTTGACCGGCGTTGCCTGGTGAAACGTTGTTGTGATGCCTCGTGTAAGGAGGAGCAATGCGTACCATCACGTTTCCGATTTTGATAAAGGTCGGATTGTAGCCTATCGCGTTCGTCGATATCCAATGACTGTTAGCAGAATATGGAATCGGTGGGTTCAGGAGGGTAATACGGAACGCCGTGCTGGATCCCAACGGCCTCGTATCACTAGCAGTCGAGATGACAGGCATCTTATCCGCATGGCTGTAACGGATCGTGCAGCCACGTCTCGTTCCCTGAGTCAACAGAAGGGGTTGTTTGCAAGACAACAACCAACTGCAGGAACAGTTCGACGACGTTTGCAGTAGCATGGACTATCAGATCGGAGACCATGGCTGCGGTTACCCTTGACGGTGCATCACAGACAGGAGCGCCTGCGATGGTGTACTCAATGACGAACCTGGGTGCACGAATGGCAAAACGTCACTTTTTCGGATGGTTCCAGGTTCTGTTTACAGCATCATGATGTTCGCCTCTTTGTTTGGCTACATCGCGGTGAACGCTCAGTGGAAGCGTGTACTCGTCTTCGCCATACTGGCGTATCACCCGGCGTGACGGTATGGAATGCCATCGTTACACGTCTCGGTCACCTCCTGATCGCATTGACGGCACTTTGAACAGTGGACGTTACATTTCAGATGTATTACGACCCGTGGCTCTACCCTTCATCCGATCCCTGCGAAACCCTACATTTTAGCAGGATAATGCACGACCGCATGTTGCAGGTCCTGTACGGGCCTTTCTGGATACAGAAAATGTTCGACTGTTGCCCTGACCAGCACATTCTCCAGATCTCTCACCAACTGAAAACTGGTCAATGGTGGCCGAGCAACTGGTTTGTCACAATACGCCTGTCACTACTCTTGATGAACTGTGGTATCGTGTTGAAGCTGCATTGGCAGCTGTGCACGTACGCGCCATCCAAGTTCTGTTTGACTCAATGCCCAGATGTATCAAGGCCGTTATTACGGCCAGATGTGGTTGTTGTGGGTACTGATTTTTCAAAATGTATGTAGCTAATTGCGTGAAAATGTAATCACATGTCAGTTCTAGTATAATATATTTGCCCAATGAATACCCATTTATCATCTGCATTTCTTCTTGGTGTAGCAATTTTAATGGCCAGTAGTGTAGATATGAACTACTGAACAGTTACGTAATAACGGACAGGTAGATACTGAGGGCTTAGATGCAGTTATCGACAAGTTTAAACGTACTCATAACCAAACGTGTCCACCTGCATCCTCAGGTTGCAATGCTTTCCAAGCACCCGTCGGGAGGCAGCTAGTTAAATTGGCTCTCACGAACAAAAGTGGTTCCTGCCGTGAGGTGTTTTTTTGCGGGACTTTTGTGTCCTGTTTGCTGCATAGCGTCAGGCCCGCTGCTCGTGGCGACCTGGATGTGCACACGGCTGGGAGCGCGCCGTGCGCAGCCGGCGTGGAGAGAGAGTGCCTGGCTGGCAGCCTGCAGGTCTGGAAGATTCCAGCGAGGGGAGGGACGGCTGCTCACCTCGTCTCGTCCAGAGCTAGTATACGGGGAAATGTGTCGGCATCTGCTACTGTTTGCTTACGTGAAACACGTAAGACGTTCAGAACATGGAGCACTACGGGAGGTTCGTGGACGGTGCAATTCCTTCTGGTCGAAGCAGGCAGCGTCTAAGAGCATTGTGAGTGGATGGGCAACAAAGCAATGTTGCTAACAAGGGAACCTCCCAATCGCAGCCCCCTCAGATTTAATCATAAGTTGGCACAGTAGATACGCCTTGAAAAACTGAACACAGATCAATCGAGAAAACAGGAAGAAGTTGTGTGGAACTATGAAAGAAATAAGCAAAATATAGGAACTGAATAGTCCATGCGCAAGATAGGCAACATCAAGGATAGTGTGATCTAAGGAGTGCCGTGGTCCCGTGGTTAGCGTGAGCAGCTACGGAAGGAGAGGTCCTTGGTTCAAGTCTTCCCTCGAGTGAAAAGTTTACGTTCTTTATTTTCGCAAAGTTATGATCTGTCCGTTCGTTCATTGACGTCTCTGTTCACTGTAATAAGTTTAGTGTCTGTGTTTTGCGACCGCACCGCAAAACCGTGCGGTTAGTAGACGGAAGGACGTGCCTCTCCAATCGGAACCGAAAACATTTGACCGCAAGGTCATAGGTCAACCGATTCCTCCACAGGAAAACACGTCTGATATATTCTATACGACACTGGTGACGGCATGTGCGTCACATGACAGGAATATGCTGTCGACCCACCTAAGTTGTACACTTGGCGAATGGGTAGAAAGATTCTTCTACCTTGCCCGATTTTGGTTTTCTTGTGGATGTGATAATCACTCCCAAAAAAGTGATGAAGACATAAGAGTTTGTCACATAAACTGAAAATAAAAAATTAAACGTTTTACTCGAGGGAAGACTTGAACCTAGGACCTCTCGTTTCGTAGCTGCTCTCGCTAACCACGGGACCACGGCGCTCCGTAACTCCCATTGTTCTTGATGTTGCCTATGTTCGCATGGACTACTCAGTTTGTACATTTTACTTATTTTTTTTCATAGTTCCACACAACTTCTTCCTGTTTTCTCGATTTATCTGTGTTCAGTTTTTCTGGGCCTATCCACTGTGCCAACTAAATCTGAGGGGGGTGCGATGGGGAGGTTTCCTTGTAAAAAAGCAAACAGAGCTGCATCACAGATTTAAGCGAAGACAAAGTCTAGCTGACAAACAAAATCCATACGAGAACGAAATTTGCACTCTACAGCAGAATGTGCGCTGATATGAAACTTCCTGGCGGATTAAAACTGTGTGCCGGACCGTCGAGCTCGCTACCTTTGCCTTTTGCAAGGTAGGAAACGAGCTACTGGCGCAAGTAAAGCTGTGAGGAGGGGTCGTGAGTAGTGCTTGGGTAGCTCAGTTGGTAGAGCACTGCGAAAGGCAAAAAAGGTCCCGAGTTTGAATCTCGACCCGGCACACAGTTTTAATCCGCCACGTAGTTTCAGAATCTATGCGGAACGAAAATTAGAGTAAGGACAGCAATGAGAGAAGCCTTCAATGAATCTGAATGTAAAATTTTAGCAAGTGATCTGATTAAAATCTGTGACAAGTTTTGGTCTTATGTGAAGTCAGCAAGCACATCGAAATCATCTGTTCAGTCGCTCAGTGACTATACTGGCACCGAAGGGGAAGATAACAGAATTGCTTTTGTTCTTGTTGTGGTCTTCTATCCAAATACTGGTTTTGACGCTTCTCTCCGTGCTACTCCATCCTGTGCAAGCCCCTTCATTTCCGAATAACTACCGAAACTTACATCCTTCTGAATCTGCTTACTGTATCCATTTTTGGTCTCCCTCTACAATTTTTATCCCTCACACTTCTCTCTAACACTAAAAAGGTGATCCCTTGATTCCACAGAATATGTCCTATCAACCCAGCCCTTTTTCTAAACAAGCTGTCCTGCAACTTTCCTTTCTCCCCAGTTCTGTTTAGTACCTCCTAGTTAGTTACATGATCTACGCTTTTAATCTCCAGCATTCTTCTGTAGCGCCACATTTCAAAAGTTTCTAGGCTCTTCTTGTCTGAACTGTTCATGGTACAAGTTTCACTTCCATACAAAGCTACACTCCCGACAAATACCTTCAGGAAAGACTTCGTAACACTTAAATTTATATTAAATGTCAACAAAATTTCTCTTCTTCAGAAGCGCTTTTCTTGCCATTGCCAGACCACGTTTTACATTCTCTGTACTTTGGTTATCAGAATTTATTCTACTTCCCAGGTAGGAAAACTCGTCTACCACGTTTAGTGTCTCATTTTCTAATGTAATTCCCTCAGCATCGCCCGATTTAATTCTACAACATTCCATTATGATTGTTTTGTTTCTTCTGATGTTCATCTTTTATTGCCTTCTCTGCTGCTCTTCCAAGTCCTTTGCTGTCTCTGGCAGAATTACAATGTCATCGACAAACCTCGAAGTTTTTATTTTTTCTTCCCGAACTTCATTTTCTTCAAAATATTCTTTGGTTTCCTTCACCGCCTGCTCAGTGTGTAGACTGAATAACATGGAGCGTACACTACAACCCTGTCTCACTTCCTTCTCAACCAGGACTTCCGTTTCACGTCCCTCAATTCCCATAAATGCCGAGTGGTTTCTCTACAAGTTGTAAATAGCCTTTCGGTCCCTGTATTTTACCCCTGTTGCCCTTAGAATTTCATAGAGGACATTCCAGTCAACATTGCCAAAATCTTCTCTAAAAATACAAATGCTATAAACGTACGTTTGCGTTTCCTTAACCTATGTCTAAGACAAGTCGTAGGTTCAGTATTACCTTACTTAATGACACAGAAAAGTCTGAAATTTTGAATTCGCTCTTCCGAAATTGTTTCATCACGGAAGGTCGTAATACGTTTCCTCATTTGAATCATCGAATGAGATCCGAAAAGACAGTTATGCAGATAAGTGATCGCGGAATAGAGAAGAATCTGAATTTGACCGATGGCAGATTGTAATGGCCCAGAGGCTCGGTACGAGCATTTCGGAAACTGTACGACTCGTCGGGTGTTCAAGGAGTGCTGTGATGAGCGTCTTCAACAAAGGTGAAACAATGTCCAGGTATCGTGGCTCTTATGACAGATGTCGGACGTCGCAAGTTGGGCAGGCTGGTAAAACAGGACAGGCAGCGAACTGTGGCGATACTAACATCAGACTTTGATTGGCAGAGTACAAGTGTGTCTGAACAAACAGTGCACCGAACACTTCTAACGAAGGGCCTACACAGCCGACTATCCATGCATGTGCCAGTCGTAACACCACAACATCGGCATCTATGGCTGAAATGAGCAAGCGACCATCGTCACAGGACGCTGGCGCAGTGGCAGAGTGTTGCATCATCTGATGAAGCCCGGTACCGTACTCATCATGCCATTGGAAGGTCGCGAATCCATCATCTTCCAGGGTAACAGCTACTCGACGCCGGCCGCTGTGGTCGAGTGGTTCTAGGCGCTTCAGTCCGGAACCGCGCTGCTGCTACGGTCGCAGATTCGAATCCTGCCTCGGGAATGGATGTGTGTGATTTCCTTAGGTTAGCTATGTTTAAGTAATTCTAAGTCTAGGGGACTTATAACCTCAGTTGTTAAGTCCCATAGTGCTTAGAGCCATTTGAACCATTTTGAGCTACTCGACACCTGGACTGTGGGACGAATATAAGCTGGCTGCTGTTCCATTATGCCCTGGGAAACTTTCACAAGGGCATCCATGGGACCGATGGAGCTGGTGCAAGGCACCATGACGGCCAAGATGTATTGTACACTAGCTGTAAACCACGTACACCTCTTGGTAACGACCAAGTTTCCCGACGGTAGCGGCATTTTTCAACAGGATAGTGATGAAGTGGTTCGAGAAACACTGTGGCGAGTTCCAATTGATGTGTTGACCTCCAACTTTCCAGATCCGTACCCCATCGAACACACCTGGGATGTGATTGAACGTGACGTCTGCGCTCACCGCCCCCCTCCCTGGAATTTACGGGAACTAGGTGACTTGTGTGAGCAGAAGTGGTGCCAACTCCCTCCAGCGACCTACTAAGGCCTCGTTGTTTCCATGTCACGACGCGTCGCCGCTGTTGTCCGTGTCAAAGATGGACACACCGGCTATTAGAGGCGGTAATGGTGTTCTGGCTGATCATTGTATATCTTTTGTAGCCTTCCTCTTCAGGCTACAAACTGTTTTACGTCTGTAAATTTTATCGACAGCTGTTTCTGCCTGGGTGTTTTCATCGTGTCTCTCAAGCCCATCGGTCTTTTTAATGAAGGTCATGTTCGTGAAAATTTTGGAATTCTTAATGTTGCACGTCCATCGCGCTACACTACCTTTTAACAATTTTTGGAATCTAAAATCTTAACTTTTCTGAAGTAGCATTCTCTTTTCAGTTCGACACAGAGTAACAGCAACAGCAACGGACGACGTGTTCACCATGAAGCAAACTGGCATAAACTGAAACCTGAGCCCACCAATTACCACTCTGAGGAGGTACGGAAGGCTTTGGGCTACTACCTGCTGATACTTGACTTATTTGGGAGAATGGTTCATGCTACCTCGTAAGCCTACTGTTTACGGGAGGCTTGGGACTTGCGCGCTCTTCTTACCATGTCCCATGTGCGCACGGTGTTGAGTTTACGATATGGGGATGCGCCCTTCCTATGTAGGTAATTGACTGGTTGTCGCAAACTGTCCACCTTTCATTGGAACATAGATGCACGAAGAATATACGAAGCACTCGTAATGCTGCTCCTAATTAACGTCAAACGCCACTGTTCCTAATTAACGTCAAAACCCACTGAGAGATACAACTCTCTACCACTCTTCCTGTAGACTCGAAAGGATAATTTCGATTGCAAGATATTGCGCCATACTCACTCACGACACTAACAAGGGACCCACAGAGAGCGGGGTCACAAAAGGCCAATGCTGATTACAGCATTCGATGGCCCACATATTCTCTAAAATGCCACTACAATACTGGCTTCCAATGGCAACAGGGGGCGGCACTGGAGGTATCCAGTGGTGAGAAGAGCATGAGGCTACGGTGCGTAGTTGAACTGTTTTTAGTCGACTAGTGTTACAGCGTTAGTAGTATTGATACAAACCAGAGCAATAGCGACAATAAACAAAGCAAAAATTGCATTATATCTGTTACAACAGTTGCCGAAGTTGACATTTCGTCAGAAAGGAACCCAAGGGACTTCGCAGAGTGAGAAAGAAGTGACAGATGAAATATTAGCTTTTCTGCAAGATGAGTCAGTGGAATGTGTTGTGTCGTATACGCTCGACTCTGCGGATAACGTATATGAGGAGTACAATGATTACGATCGTGCTTAACAAGTGAAAGTGTTACTGAAACAGATGTCGAGGCACGTAGTTCATCAAACCTGTCGGACGGGGAGCCACCAATCCCGTCTCCATCAAAACGTAGTAAAGGACAATCGTTGATCAAGGATGGGTACCAGACATAATTACGTGCGTGGAAGATCATCCGCAGCACAGTAAAAAACAATAGAAAACAGATTTAGAATAATTCCTTAGCAATATGCAGCGTAGTGCACAAGAAAAACTACGGATAAAGAAACGACAGGGCACACTTGTTACAAAAACTGGTGTTTGGGCGTTTCAATGATGCTCGATACAATTTAGAGGATGTGCATGAAAGTGACCTAAACTGTGCGCGTCATAGACTACACTGATTTCAGGGGAAGCAGTGGATGGTTGCGTAACTTTAGACACTGCTACAAAATTGGAAGACGACGAAATCTGAAATAAAGCGTACACTTTACGATGCACAGCAAACTGCGGAATCGGCCCGAAAATTTGTAGATGAGATAAACAAACTTATCCAATTGTTGAGTAAGGCAATCGGGATTTGAAGCGAATATATGTGTGAAAGGAACACTGGAAATTAGAGAGATCAAGACAGTTATATCAAGATCAGCTAACATCGATGCCTCAACGCATTCGTATACAATTACGCCGACTGTTAATCTGGTTGGTAAATTGGCTGAAAAGTTATTTATTGTGCTGCGAGGAGTTGGAGGTGCTCCGCCCCCTAAGATTCTTTATCGTGTGCATGGTCTTGCCAGGGCGATAAGAAATATCTACGTCACATCAGGCAAGAGTGAGAAAATGAGAGTAATAGAACTGCAGCTGTGGTATGAGCACTGCTTTTGGCCAATAGCTGGTCAAAATGACATGCTTTCACTTGATTACTTTTTTTACGCATAAAAATCACACTCCTTTAGAGCAAAGCATCCCTCCTGAGAAGTATGTGATTGCGTGGAACCGCTGGACAAATTCAGCCTCTGGATTTCACCATTCTTCAGTGCCTGTAAAACATATTGCACTATCTGCAACTACGCCTTAGATGATAGCCAGTTTCAGATAAGCTGAAGACAGATTACCTCGCATTCGGTCGCATACCTTCACAATCCACACGTTCCAATCCCCCGTTACACCAGTTTGATTCCATACGCATTCTTTAAGAGCGAATACCTAGCTGAAAGTCCTGCACAGTTTGTGACTCCCAAGAAGTTCGCCTTCGATCTTGATGGTGCGAACCTTTGTAATCATTGTGGTACGCCATTTCTCATTTGTTGTTCACGGTGCAATTTTACTATTTGTTCTGAACATTTCCTGAATGTCGACGATATCCATTTTGCGAAGTGTGATAGATGTATCCGATAGAAGGTTGATTTCAGCTTTTGGCGCCTTCCTGATACACATTCTGAGTCATTAAAAATTAATATTTCTCCTCTCGAAGTTGTCAACACAACACTTTTAAATGAGCCTTACTAAAGATTCAACTAACTACCTCGCACTTGAGGGGTCCCTTGTAAGTTACGAAATGGGCATGCATTCTCTAGAGAACGGAAACGCCTGAATGACTGAATGCCGACATCTTTTTATTCCCTCTTAAAATTTTCTCAGAATGGGATCTCGTCGCAAATTCTCTTCTCAGCACTGGCACCACTTACGACCCGCTATGAATCTTCGAACATTGACTGCAGTTACTTTTTCAAACCGTTTTCTGAACTCATTGAAACCGATGTGCTGAAAACTCGATCACTTCCTTGTTACCTGCGGAACCAGACTGCCATAGACACGGGTTCCCAGATAGATGCCGTGTTTCTTGACTTCTGTAAGGCGTTTGATACAGTTCCCCACAGTCGTTTATTGAACAAAGTAAGAGCATATGGACTATCAGACCAATTGTGTGATTGGATTGAAGATTTCCTAAATAACAGAACGCAGCATGTCATTCTCAATGGAGAGAAGTCTTCCGAAGTAAGAGTGATTTCAGGTGTGCCGCAGGGGAGTGTCGTAGGACCGTTGCTATTCACAATATATATAAATGACCTTGTGGATAACATCGGAAGTTCACTGAGGCTTTTTGCGGATGATGCTTTAGTACATCGAGAAGTTGTAACAATGGAAAATTGTACTGAAATGCAGGAATATCTGCAACGAATTGACGCATGGTGCAGGGAATGGGAATTAAATCTCAATGTAGACAAGTGTAATGTGCTGCGAATACATAGAAAGGAAGATACTTTATCATTTAGCTACAATATAGCAGGTCAGCAACTGGAAGCAGTTAATTCCATAAATTATCTGGGAGTAGGCATTAGGAGTGATTTAAAATGGAATGACCGTATAAAATTAATCGTCGGTAAAGCAGATGCCAGACTGAGATTCATTGGAAGAATCCTAAGGAAATGCAGTCCGAAAACAAAGGAAGTAGGTTACAGTACACTTGTTCGCCCACTGCTTGAATACTGCTCACAGGTGTGGGATCCGCACCAGATAGGGTTGATAGAAGAGATAGAGAAGATCCAACGGAGAGCAGTGCGCTTCGTTACATGATCATTTAGTAATCGCGAAAGCGCTACGGAGATGATAGATAAACTCCAGTGGAAGATTCTGCGAGAGAGACGCTCAGTAGCTCGGTACGGGCTTTTGTTAAAGTTTCGAGAACATACCTTCACCGAGGAGTCAAGCAGTATTTTGCTCCCTCCTACGTATATCTCGCGAGGAGACCATGAGGATAAAATCAGAGAGATTAGAGCCCACACAGAAGCATACCGACAACCTTTCTTTCCACGAACAATACGAGACTGGAATAGAAGGGAGAACCGATAGAGGTACTCAGGGTACCCTCCGCCACACACCGTCAGGTGGCTTGCGGAGTATGGATGTAGATGTAGATGTATATGTATATGTACCCGGTGATCAAAAAGTCAGTATAAATTTGAAAACTGAATAAATCACGGAATAATGTAGATAGAGAGGTACAAATTGACACACATACTTGGAATGACATGGGGTTACAATAAAACCAAAAAAATACAAAAATTCAAAAAATGTCCGACAGATGGCGCTTCACCTGATGAGAATAGCAATAATTAGCATAACAAAGTATGACAAAGCAAAGATGATGTTCTTTACAGGAAATGCTCAATATGTCCACCGTCATTCCTCAACAATAGCTGTAGTCGAGGAATAATGTTGTGAACAGCACTGTAAAGCATGTCCGGAGTTATGGTGAGACATTGGCGTCGGATGTTGTCTTTCAGCATCCCTAGAGATGTCGGTCGATCACGATACACTTGCCACTTCAGAAAACCCCAAAGACAATAATCGCACTTGGGACCTGGGAGGCCAAGCATGACGAAAGTGGCTGCTGAGCACGCGATCATCACCAAACGACTCGTGCAAGAGATCTTTCACGCGTCTAGCAATATGGGGTGGAGCGCCATCCTGCATAAACGTCGTACGTTCCAGCAGGCGTTTATCAGCCAGGCTGGGGATGATGCGATTCTGTAACATATCGGCGTACCTCTCACCCGTCACGGTAGCAGTCACTGACGTTTTGCTGTCCAGCGCCACCTGTCGGACATTTTGTGAACTTCGTTTTTTTTTTTTTTTTTTGTTCTAGTAAAACCCCATGTCATTCCAAGCATGTGTGTCAATTTTTACCTCTCTATCTACATTATTCCGTGGTTTATTACGTTTTCAAATTTATACTGACTTTTCGATCACCCGGTATATCTCACGCAGCCCACTGCGACACTTCGAAAATTTTCCCTTGCACCGCATGGTGAAGTCAGCAAGAGCATGTGCCTATTCCATATGCCTTTCTCTTGCTATTCTGTGCTTCCAGTAGCAATTTTGTAGCGTCGTGTACAACAGCAAAGTTTGGGCCGACCTGTGTTGCCGAGTGGCGGGCGCCTGCTGGTGGGGAGGAGCCGGCCCGGCTGCTATCTCGTTCCGCAGGAAGCGCAGTAACCAGACGCGGCATGGCGCGGCGGTCGCAGCCTCCAGACGGCCAGATAAGCCACTGCCTGCAGCTACACGCCTACCAGGAAATCCCACAGGTCCGCCGGCCCAGGGCGTTTCCTCTTGGGACAGCCACTGCTTCCTGCACTCGTTTAACACAGTTTCGCCCCTGTACGCGAGTACAGTTGTCGCGAGCGCTTCTTCAGCGCCACAGTTTCACCGAGCGAGGTTCAGCTGCGATAACACATTGCGCTCACATTCGTCAGAACCTACACGAGTAGTCTCCCTATATCGCTTAAGACAAACGCCAGCACGGTATCCTTATAACGGACACGGCCGACTTCCTTGTACATACACTGAGATGACGAAAGCCATGGAATACCGATATGCACACATACAAATGGCGGTAGTATCTAGCACACAAGGTATAAAGGAGCAATGCATTGACGGAACTGTCACTGTACTCAGGTGATCCATATGAAAATGTGACCGAAGTGGTTCATCTGAATCTACATTCACACTGCGCAAGTCACGCTACGATGTGTGGCGGAGAGCACTTTACGTGCCACTGTCATTACCTCCCTTTCCTGTTCCAATCGCGTATGGTTTGCGGGAAGAACGACTGCCGGAAAGCCTCCGTGCGCGCTTGAATCTCTCTAATTTTGCATTCGTGATCTCCTCGGGAGGTATAAGTAGGGGGAAGCAATATATTCGATACCTCATCCAGAAACGCACCCTCTCGAAACCTGGACAGCAAGCTACACCGCGATGCAGAGCGCCTCTCTTGCAGAGTCTGCCACTTGAGTCTGCTAAACATCTCCGTAACGCTATCACGCTTACCAAATAACCCTGTGACGAAACGCGCCGCTCTTCTTTGGATCTTCTCTATCTCCTCTGTGAACCCGACCTGGTACGGATCCCACACTAATGAGCAATACTCAAGTATAGGTCGAACGAGTGTTTTGTAAGCCACCTCCTTTGTTGATGGACTACATTTTCTAAGGACTCTCCCAATGAATGTCAACCTGTCACCCGCCTTACCAACAATTAATTTTATATGATCATTCCACTTCAAATCGTTCCGTACGCATACTCCCAGATATTTTACAGAAGTAACTGCTACCAGTGTTTCTTCCGCTATCATATAATCATACAATAAAGGATACTTCTTTCTATGTATTCGCAATACATTACATTTGTCTATGTTAAGGGTCACTTGTCAGTCCCTGCACCAAGTGCCTATCGGCTGCAGATCTTCCTGCATTTCGCTGCAGTTTCTAATGCTGCAAGCTTATGCCGGCACGGCTAGAATTAACAGACCTTGGACGCGAAACAGTAGCAGGACCTAGACGCATGGGACATTCCATTCCAGAAATCTTTCTGAAATTCAGAATTTCCAAGATTCACAGTGTCAAGAGTGTGCTGAGAACACCAAATTTCAGGCCTTCCTTTCACCACAGGCAACACAGTTTGCGACGGCCTTCACTTATCGATCGAGAGAAACAGCGTTTGCGTAGAGTTGTCAGTGTTAACAGACAAGCAGCTGTGTGAAATAACCGCAGACATCAATGTGGGACGTACGACGAACGTATCCGTTAGGACAGTGCGTCGAAATATGATGTTAATGGGCTGTGGCCGCAGAAGACCGACGCGAGTGCCTTTGCTGACAGCACGACAACGCCTGCAGCGCCTCTCCTGGACTCGTGACTACATAGGTTGGACAGTAGACGACTGGAAAACCGTCGGTTGGTCAGATGAGTTCCGATTTCAGTTGGTAAGAGTTGATGAGTGTGACACAGACCTCACGAAGCCATGGACCCAAGCTGTCGACAAGGCACTGCAGAAGCTGGTGGCAGCTCCATAATGGTGTGGGGGCTGCGTTTACATGGATTGGGCTGGGCCCTCTGGTCCAACAAAATCGACCATTGACCAGAAACGATTATGTTCGGCTACTTGGGGACCGTTTGCAGCCATTGGGGGACTTAATGTCCCCAAACGAAGATGAAATTTTAATGGCGGACAATGCACCATGTCAGCGGCCACAGCTGTTCAACATTGGTTTGAAGAACATCCAGGACAATTTGAACGAATGATACGACCAGCCAGCTCACTCGACAAAAAGTGGCTCTGAGCACATAGGACTTAACATCTGAGGTCATCAGTCCCCTAGGCTTAGAACTACTTAAACCTAACTAACCTAAGGACATCACGCACACTCATGCCCGGGGCAGGATTCGAAGCTGCGACCGTACTAGCAGCGCAGTTCCGGACTGAAGCACCTAGAACCACTCGGCCACAACGGCCGGCTATCACTCGACACGAACCTCATTGCACGTTTCTGGAACATAATCGAAAGTTCAGTGCGTGCACCATATCCTACACCGCCTACACTTTCGCAATTATGGGCAGCTATCGAGGCAGCATGGCAGAATACTTCTGCTGGGGGTTTCCAGCGACTTGTCGAGTCCGTGCCACGACGAGTTGCTGCACTCCACCGGGCAGAAGGAGATCCGACGCGATGTTACGAGATATCCCATGACTTCTGTCTCCTTAGTGTATTTCCCCAATTCTGAGTTTGTGCTCAATTTGCTCTAAGATTTAGGAAAATACATAGTGCGGCAGAAACAATGACGTATATTAAACATTTTTTGACCATGGAGACACATAACTAGACTCTATTAGTGTGAAGTCGATCATCCCTTTTTCTCAGCAACTAGTAGAGGTATCAAGTTGAAATTTACGTCAGACAGTAAGGTCTACAGCTCCCTTGGCGTTGTGAAAATTTTAAGCTTCCAAGTTAATTCATTCAAAACATACGGCCATTTACACGTATGTCACATATATCAATGCTCGAAAATTCATTCATGAAAACCTACACGATACTTGCTGTTGACCTACAATCGAGAAATTTGACAAGAAGCGAGGTTTCACGGTATAAGTAAAGGAAAAATCAGAAAATTGTCGATATGTAATTATATGACAGACAAAAATATATTTTGACATTTTTTGTACGTCTATCTGTCCGTCTGTTGACATACTGAGGTCTACGGACCCTAGGAGGCGTAAATAACGTAAGCTTCTAAGTCAATACAATAAAAAGGATAACGCCATATATCTCACATATTATGGTACTCGCAAAGCCACTCATCAAAACTTATAGATTAACCATGTACTCCTGGTGGTCTACAGTGTGGCTTTAGTACCCGAGCAGTGCAGGCGCCCCGTATTTCCGCCTGCGAAGGGCGCGTGCTATTTCATTTACCTTCTGCGGCCGTTACTTCCGCGTCGTCTAGTACTTCAGAGCAACGGCGAACAAGTTTCTTAAAACAATACTCAGTTTCACGTTCTGCAATAACTATGCAAAACCAAAGGCGCTCGAGATAGACCGCTTTCTTCATGATGTAGCTAAAATCCAGGCAAACAACGTAGTGGGCATCCACTTATCAATACTGAACAGTGTATGTTAAAGCACCGATAATGCGACTTGCAATATGATCCTTCGGAACACGCAGCAAGGGCTCCGTTTCCGCCACGACGACGACATCCACCGCCTCACGTGCCCATCGACCCTTGACGTCTGGGAAGCCGCAAGGGGGTCGCCTGCTTTCTCCGCATTCCTCCGACCACATTGAATGTAATACATACATCTTTCCTGAGTACATATACTTCCCAGCTGCCATAATATAACGTTGGACGCTCAGCTACCTCTACGGCGACGGCGACAAATCAGACCTCGGCTGTTGGCGCAGGTTACACGACGTTCACGGCGCCTTGGACCGACGATCCAGTTACCAGACCCTGTTTCCCTACCACCTGTGTGATATATTCATGTCCCCACCCCCTCCCCCCACCGCCCAGTTGGTTCAAAAATGGCTCTGAGCACTATCGGCGTTAACTTCTGAGATCATCAGTCCCCTAGAACTTAGAACTACGTAAACCTAACTAACCTAAGGACATCACACACATCCATGCCCGAGGTACTTTTCCCGGGTTCGATTCCCGGTGGGGTCAGGGATTTTCTCTGCCTCGTGATGACTGGGTGTTGTGTGATGTCCTTAGGTTAGCTAGGTTTAAGTAGTTCTAAGTTCTAGGGGACTGATGACCATAGCTGTTAAGTCCCATAGTGTTCAGAGCCATTTGAACCATTTGAACCACCCCGTCTGGCTCCCAGTTGGTGCGCAATAGGCCCTATGACTTCTCCTCCCGCTCCCCGCTGTTCACACTGCTTCTGCGTATTTCGTCCCCGCCTTCCGAGGACGTCACAAAGGCGAGCGCATCTTCCTCCGCCCTTGGCTGCCCACATAAGGCAGCAACACGGCAATTTACTCTCTCCTCCCGCGTCATCTGAAGCGGATTGGGATTAAACAAATAAAGAAGTTTAGGGACACGGTGCTGAGATCTCAATTACGACCCTGGCACGACCAAGAGTGGCTGAAGGACGTGTTGGACGAGTGAAAGTCTTTCACACTTAGCTCCGAGAAACCAATTCTTACCAATACCAGTGACACCTGTGAGACTTTTAAGGAGACAGTTTCAACAGTATCCTTATTGTTTGCACTTATTACAAGCTCTAAAGCCTACAGACGCGATTTTCTTGGCAATTTTGCAAACGAAATGCTGCTGCATGACGAAGATTTTCTGGATCGTGTCGTCTTCAGTCAACATAAATGTCGTGTGACTAGGGCATCCCGGCGGGTAGACCGTTCGCCGGGTGCAAGTCTTTCGATTTGACGCCACTTCGGCGACTTGCCCATCGATGGCGATGAAATGATGATGACGAGGACAACACAACACACAGTCCCTGAGCGGAGAAATTGTCCGACCCAGCCGGGAATCTAACCCTGGCCCTTAGGATTGACATTATGTCTCACTGACCACGCAGCTACCGGGGACTGACGTCGTCTTCAGTGATGAGCCGACATTTCACTTGAGTACAAATGTGAACCCACATAATGTGCGCACCTGGGGTTCAGCAAATCCCCACGAGTCGGTACAGTCGCAAGAAGACTCCCCTAAATTAAATATTTTTATGTCATATCCTGGCTGAAAGTTCACGAGCCTTTCTCTTTCAGTGAAGCAGCTGTAACTGGTGTTCCTTATCTTGATGCGCTACAACTACGGCTCTTTCGTCAACTGGAAGAAGATGAACCATGAACTTGACAGCGAGATGATGCTCCGTCTCACTGGCGCAGCTCAGTACGCTATTGGTTAAATGACGTTGCACCCGACCGCTGGACTGGCCGCGAGAGGGCGGAGATTGTTGTGCATTACCTCTACTTGCACACTCGATCTGACGTTATACGACTTTTACCTTTGAGGGATCAAAGGATCACATGTACAAGCTGTCAGCATATCTACCCGACTTTAGAAACAGCATTGTCGCAACAATTACTCCAGACACAATGATTAAAGTTTGAGAAGAACTCGGCTATCGACACGATGTGTGACGAATTGTGCTGACATTGAGCACTTGTAAGAAAATCTGTTCCGGTTGCTCTTTCATTTGATGTATTATTTATAATTGTAAGTTGAAAGCAATAAATGCTATAACGCCCTAAAATCGGTATATTCATTTTGAAACACCCTGCATGGTTGGTTTAAGATTTCTTCCCCCAAGCGCAGTCGGTGATGTGTTTGTAGAGTTGCATTGTATTGCTCCCAATTACAATCAGTTACATTTTTCTGTAGACCATGTAAGTGAAGATTCCAAATTTCCCCCAAATATATGGGCCAGTACCCCGACAGATGAAATCAGAACTACAAATGGTACGGAGTCGTTTGATCGACATTTAAAACAACAATTTTACAAACCGCATTCTTCTTTCCACGAGTTTACGGAAGCTTTAAAGTAATTGCAAAGTAAAACTTACCTGTGCCTTAACACAGTGCGTTATAAAAGCAATTAATAGAGGTGACGGTGAAAATCATTGTGTTGCTATTGAACTGTGGTACAAGCATCAACGTGGTGAAATATCGTTACTGCAGTACGTAAAAACAATTGCACATCGATTGCAGCTTATATCACTGTTGGACAAGTTTTTCAACTGAGCAATCAGTGTGCTACCCTGTCAGTATTATAGGTAAGTTGTTGTACACTTTATATTTTCGGTAGTGATTTCTAATATATTGCTTTGCTGAAATGCAATCTGCCGGACAAATCGGACGAACGTGGTGGCCAGTTAACGACACCAAAGCGGGACACGAGACACCATGGAAAAGTGTAAGTAGGCTGTTTAGGTTTTCTTATTGGTAACGCCACGTAGCGCTCTGTATGAAAAATCACTGGCTGTACTGTGTGCAGTCTGTGGCTAGTTTGCATTGTTGTCTGCCACTGTAGTGTTGGGCAGCTGGATGTTAACAGTGCGTAGCGTTGCGCAGTTGGAGGTGAGCCGCCAGCAGTGGTGGATGTGGGGAGAGAGATGGCGGAGTTTTGAAATTTGTAAGACTGGATGTCATGAACTGCTATATATATTATGACTTTTGAACACTAGTAAGGTAAATACATTGTCTGTTCTCTATCAAAAACTTTCATTTGCTAACTATGCCTATTAGTAGTTAGTGCCTTCAGTAGTTTGAATCTTTTATTTAGCTGGCAGTAGTGGCCCTCGCTGTATTGCAGTAGTTCGAGTAACGAAGATTTTTGGTGAGGTAAGTGATTTGTGAAAGGTATAGGTTAATGTTAGTCAGGGCCATTCTTTTGTAGGGATTTTTGAAAGTCAGATTGCGTTGCACTAAAAAATATTGTGTGTCAGTTTAAGCACAGTCATGTATAAATTGTTCTAAGGGGACGTTCCAAAATGTTCTGCGTAGGGCTGTTACGGATCTTTGGGTTGTGTGAGGGTTGGAACTACAATGACTGCAATGGCTGTTCTTATTACGCATTTCCCGCATTACGAACTGTTCCAACCAAAAGAACATACAGCTCACACAGTAACTTTTGCACTATGAAGTGGTCTTTCGTGCATTTGATGAGGACTGGTCGGCGCCCTGTACCCAAAGTTTTGTTGGTTCGCACAGCCCGATAAATGAGAATGAGACACGTCGGACACCATGATATTGTTGAGGCAATAATTCTTCACTTAGAGTTTGTAGGGATAAAAATGAATATACATATGCAAAATCCGTCGCAGACTTCTGCCCGAGATGTTAAAAGACTTGCGAATGCCGACGAACTGGCCGAACCGCACTTCGTTGAAAAGCAGCTGTTGTAACGTTGTCTGGGGTGAGAACCGTTCATAGTCTGTTGGGTGGGAATTTATTCGTTGCTGATGCTGTTGCTCTGAACTGCTGAACCCATCTCATAATCGACTTCTGGGACGGAACTTGATGATTACGACCAACGTCAAAATGCTACCGAAACAAACGCTGCGTTCGTACAACACTGTCACCACGTGTGGAAAACGTTTCAACTGCGAGCGCACGATGTTAGCGTAACCAACGATTAACACTGATTGGTAATCCTTTGAACCGCACTACGAATTGGTGCCAACACCATATCTCCAGGAAGGCGTACTCAACAACGGCACGTAAATAATTGGCAATTGCCTTAATATCGCAGGCCTCAGACGGGATTTTATGTCCTGTATATCATAACGGCACGTAATTTCAAACAGGTGCTTATTTCTGCATTACCCTGGATAATACGATCTACCACTAACAAATGCTTCGCAGAAAATGACTTATTGCACATAAGCACCACGGATTCACAAAATATCGCTCCTGTGAAACACTGGCTCATTATTCACTCGAACTAATGAGTGTTGTCGATCTCAAGTTCATTCCATATTTCTAGGCTTTTGATATTATTCGTCACAAGCGGCTTCTAATAAAACTGCGCGCCTATGGAGCATCGCCCATGATATGCGTCTGGATTCGTGAATTCTTGTCAGAAAGGTCAGTTCGTAGTAACTGACGGGAATTGATCTACTGAAACCAAAACAACATCTGACGTTCCCCTTCTGCTGTTCTTAATTTATATAAGCGGTTTAGGAGAAAATCTGAGCAGTCCTCATAAATAATATGGAGATGGTTTTGCCTTCTACCGTTTGGTAAGGTCATCAGAAGACCAAACAAATTGCAAAATTATTTACATAAGATATCTGTATGGTACGAATAGTAGCAATTGACTCCGAACAATGAAAAATGTGAGGTCATCGACATTAGTACGAAAAGGAATCCGTTAAATTTCGGTTGCACGATAAATCAGGCAAACATAAAGGCTATATAAATTCAACTGAATACCTAGGGATTACACTTACAAACAACTTAAACTAGAACGATCACATAAAAATATGTTGTGTGTGCCGCAAATCAAAGACTGCATATTATAGACAGAACAATTATAAGATGCAACAAATCTACTGAAGAGAATTCCTACATTACGCCTGTGCGTCGTCTTCTGGAGTACTGCTTGCGGCGGCTCGTTTTGTATTATCGCGAAGCAGGTGAGAAAGTGTCACGGATGTGACACACGTGTTGGGGTGACAATCATTTTAAGAGAAGTGGGGGGTTTCGTTGCGGCGAGATCTTTTTGCGAAATTTCGATCCACTCCTTTCTCCTCCGAATATCAAAATATTTTGTTGACTACAACCTACATATGCAGAAATGACGATCGTAAAAAAATGCGAGAAATCAGAGCTCGCAAGGAAAGATTTAGATGCCCTTTTTCCCGCGAGCTAATGGAGAGTGGAATGGCCAGGAAGTAGTCTGCAAGTGGACCTAAGAACTGTCTCCAAGTCCTTAAGTGTGTATTGCAGAATATTCATACAGATGCAGGTATAGTTTTAGAGCGATCACTTAATGAATTTTCTGTTCTTTATAAAATAAGACCTTCTGCTGCCAGTCACTGTTTTCCTTTATTTATTCTCTGCACGACGCCTTTCGGAAAATGATTCCATAGGAAAAACGATACGCTTATCGCATCTCTTTGTTGTCCCTCTGTCCGTCTGTCTGTTTGTATGTCTGGATACTGAGACTCCTTTTTCTCAGGAACGGGTGGACGTATCTGTTTTAAATTTATGTCACATATCGAAGGCTGAGGTCACCTGGCAATGTAATTCATTTAAGCTTCTAAGTCAATGAAGTCAAAAGATACGGCCATTAATGTCGTATATTTTGATACTCGCAAACTCACTCCTCAAAACCGATAGTGTACTGACCGAATCATGAAATGTGGTAAGTAGCGTTTCACAGTAGAAGTAAAGGAAAAAATAAAGAAATTGTTGATTTGTAATTATGTGACTCAAAATGTTTTGTTGTTTTTATCTCCATCTGTTAAGATCCATTCTTCTGTGGAATGCAATTTATGTCACATACTTTGCAGTTATTGCAAGCTCTAAAGCCTACAGACGCGATTAACTTGGATACTTTGCAAACGAAATGCTGATGCATGACGAAGATTTTCTGGCCTGTGTTGTCTTCAGTGATGAGACGACGAGTACAAATGTGAACCCACATAATGTGCGCACTTTGGTGTCAGCAAATCTCCACTAAACGGTACAGTCGCAAGAAGACTCCCCTCAATTGAACATTTTCTTGTGTCATTTCCTAGCTGAAAGTTCATGAACCTTTCTCTTTCGGTGAAGCAGCTGTAACTGGTGTTCCTTATCTTGATGCGCTAGAACTATAGCTCTTTCGTCAAATGGAAGAAGATGAACCATGAACTTGGCAGCAAGATGGTGCTCCGCCTCACTGGCGTAGCTCAGTACGCTATTGGCTAAATGACGTTGCACCCGATCGCTGGAATGGCCGCGAGAGGGCGGAGATTGTTGTGCATTACTTCTAGTTGCACACACGATCTGACTTTATACCATTTTACCTTTGGGGGCTCAAGGATCACATGTACACGCTGTCAGCAGACCCATCCGATTTTAGAAACAGCAGTGTCGCAACAATCACTCCAGACACAATGATTAAAGTTTGAGAAGAACTTGGCTGTCGATACGATGTGTGGCGAATTGTGCTGACATTGAACACTTGTAAGAAAATCTGTTCCAGTTGCTCTTTCATTTGATGTATTATTTATAATTGTAAGTTGAAAGCAATAAATACTACAACGCCCTAAAATCGGTGTATTCATTATGAAACACCCTGTATGTTTGGTTTAAGATTTCTACCCCCAAGCACATTTTATGTCACATACTAAGTCCGTTTGCCAGACCATCATCCTTTCTTCCCATACCACACTATTTGTTGATACCTTCAGATTACATAGCGACTCTTTTAAGCTCGATTGTTTTGATGAGGTCTGCGGAGGAGACGGTTTGGCGGCAGTTAATGCAAATCCAGGTTGGGGATCTATTGCGTATGTACTCAAATTGGGAATCTATTGCGTGCGTACGTCACAATCTAAGAGACGCCGTGACAGACGCATCATGTAAATGGTATTGTTTAAATAATCTGGGCGCTGCAAACGGCCATTGTGTGTGTGTAAATTTTGAAATCTTAGAGGTCTGGTTAATTGCTTGTTAGAGGTCGCCGCATTGTCCAACCAATTTTGCTATGGAATGCACAGACACCGTGTTGTACTATAACAGCGGCAAAGGTAATATATTTCTTGTCTGATGTTGCAAGACATTTCAAGATACATTTTAAAACCAAACTCCAAAATGAAGTTTAACTATATTTCTCCTCCAAAGACATGTTACCATTATTAAACCAATGCTCTGCAAAAGCCAACACGATTATCGATAACTTCTTTTCCAAATTTGCGGAACTATTAATTCATTTTGCAGTCCTTACTTACAAATTTGGTTGAAATTTAATATTTAAGTTATCATTTCAATTTCTTTCCGATTTTCATACGAAATACTAAGCCTGTTTTTAACCGCAGTCCACCTGATTATGAGTGAACATGACGCCGAAGATGCCCTAGTCTTGTCAATACCTAATCACTCTCGCATTTAATACACCAGCGTTGCAGTTATACGTTTCAGGAACTCTTTTTTTTGAATTATTTATTAATTAAATAACTATTTATAGTTTCGGCGGGAATTTAAGTTCCTAAATTTCGAAATTCCTTGTGGTTTCAAGTGAATTACACACTTGAGTACCTATCAGTCAATTTCTGTCATAATTATATTACTCTAATTATTACAATTTAAAAAGTTAAATTATGCCTGAGCGCATAAGATCCCAAAAAAATTACGCTCGCTGATCTTTAAACCTTGATTCAGCTAACTCAAATATTATTCAGTAACAAATTTTAAAATTTTTAAATAATTGATTTTTTTAGGTAACATATCATGTTAATAAGACGATAGAACCAAGAAAATAAACTAAAAATGTCAACAGCAAATGCGAAGTTACACAACATTTTAACTTAACACATTCTCGAAAGTCTTGTTATTCTCGAGACCGATATCTTGTTAGTAGCGATACCGATAGCAAACAAAAATCAGTGAGATTCTCGATTCTCGATTCCCGGGATGGATGAACTATCTCTTTACAGAATTAAGTTTTTACGGAACTCTCAAAGCGCGAGCGCTGGTCGCACGTGACCAATTCTTGTGTATTATAGCGATTTTAGTCGTGATATTCACCATGTGTAAACTGCTTAAATATTCTTATTCTCTATTTATAAAGAAAGATAGAACGATAACTACAAAATTGCTAATATTTATATTGTACACCAGACACTAGAATAACAGAGTCGTTCACTGACCGCAAACAACGCTCTTAAAAAGTTATAATTCACAAAAAACCCAAATGATAGTGGAATTACTTACGGAATGCCTTTGTACAGAAAATAAAAAAAGGAAAATCGTGACTGGCATAGAAAATCTTATTTTATAAAAACAGAACCATTATTTCTACAGTCGTAGGCTTTCAACAAACGTTGCTAATGGATAAAACATAGTCGCGTATTGAAATTTTCATGGACGTTAATAAATGGTTCCTAATCAATTCTTTGTCCCCATATTTAAAATGATACAATAAATGCAGCTATTTTCTCAGTAGGCTACAATATGAGGGTTTCGTGGTTGTATTGTAAGGTATATTATAAAACAGATTTTATTTTTTCTTACCATTGTAAGTAGGCTGTTTATGTTTTCTTATTGGCAACGTTACGTAGCGCTCTGTATGAAAATCACTGGCTGTACTGTGTGCAGTCTGTGGCTAGTTTGCATTGTTGTCTGCCATTGTAGTGTTGGGCAGCGGCAGCTGGATGTGAACAGCGCGTAGCGTTGCGCAGTTGGAGGTGAGCCGCCAGCAGTGGTGGATGTGGGGAGAGAGATGGTGGAGTTTTGAAATTTGTAAGACTGGAAGTCATGAACTGCTATATATATTATGACTATTAAGGTAAATATATTGTTTGTTCTCTATTAAAATCTTTCATTTGCTAACTATGCCTAACAGTAGTTAGTGCCTTCCGTAGTTTGAATCTTTTATTTAGCTGGCAGTAGTGGCGCTCGCTGTATTGCGGTAGTTAGAGTAACGAAGATTTTTGTGAGGTAAGTGGTTTGTGAAAGGTATAGCTTAATGTTAGTCAGGGCCATTCTTTTGTAGGGATTATTGAAAGTCAGATTGCGTTGCGCTAAAAAATATTGTGTGTCAGTTTAAGCACAGTCATGTATCATTGTTCAAAGGGGACGTTTCACCATTATCTGTTTCGGGCATTTTGTTCGTCACCCAAAGGCTACGTTGTAATTACAGGACGAACTGTTTATAAACTGTTGAATGCTTCGAATGCCATGGTGCCCAACAGTGAAAATATTTCAAACTGATTTTCGGAAAGGAAATGAAAATTGTGTATAAATTCAAGCTGGAAGTGTATGATAAATTTATAGTACACGTACTTACCATGAATATGTTTTATTTGCATTGAAGCCTTGCATTTACCCATGTACCAAGAAATATTGTATTAATAAATTACTTATATCGATTTTACAGTTGCGATTTTCTGTGTGTGGTGTTTTTATTTAAGTACACTAGCGAAACATCTGAAGAAATTCACTGATTCACTTTGAAGTTTTTGGTTTAATATTTTATCTTCTTATTTTCTGTTATGTGACTGTATCTCCAGTTTTTCTAGCAAATCCATTTTATGTCCTTTATTTACTTGGTGGAGTACTTTGAAATTTTGCTCTATTTTTCCAAAAGGGTTTCCTGTATTATGTATGTGTGTTTCTATGGCTGATGCAGTGTGTCTGTTGTTTGTGTAGGCTTTAATGTGCTCTGTGTACCCGGCGATGTTTGTCCTAGGTAGATCATGGAGCATTTGTGGCATGTTACCCTGTTTGTTCCAGAGTATGTAAATTGTTCGTGATTACACTTTATATTATGTATTAATTTTTGTTGTAGCTTATTAGATGTAGAAAACCCAGTTTTTACTTTGTGGTTTTTGAAAATATTTGCAATTTTCTGTGGTACATTGCCAATGTATGGAATACTAGATATACATTTGTTTCTCTCTTTTTCTTCCGTGCTGCAGTTTGCGCGTGGGTCTTTTTTCACTTTGTCTAGGATTATGTCAACCATGGAATCATTGTAACCATTGGCAACTGCAATCTTTTTCACTGTGTTTATTTCTTGTTGCGTGTTTTCTTGGTTCAGTGGTAGTTTAGTTGACCTGTACGCTGCCTGTTTATGATTATTTGGATGATATGAGATTGCAGGGACTTTGGTGTCGGTCATTGTGTTTTTCTATAAATTTTGAATGTGCATGTGTGGTTGTGCCTTGTAACGTTTAGTTCCTATAAGTGGATACTTTTATTTTGCTCATGTTCCACTATAAATCTGATTTTCTCATGTAAATTATTGAATTGATTTATAATGTCTGAGATGTCTTTGGTATTCCTTTCATTAACAGTAGTGTGTCATCTACGTATCTCCAATAAAATTCAGTTTTATTTAGGTAAAGTTCTTGGCTGTTAAATGATTTTTGTTCAGAGGGATTTATGTACACTCCTGGAAATGGAAAAAAGAACACATTGACACCGGTGTGTCAGACCCACCATACTTGCTCCGGACACTGCGAGAGGGCTGTACAAGCAATGATCACACGCACGGCACAGCGGACACACCAGGAACCGCGGTGTTGGCCGTCGAATGGCGCTAGCTGCGCAGCATTTGTGCACCGCCGCCGTCAGTGTCAGCCAGTTTGCCGTGGCATACGGAGCTCCATCGCAGTCTTTAACACTGGTAGCATGCCGCGACAGCGTGGACGTGAACCGTATGTGCAGCTGACGGACTTTGAGCGAGGGCGTATAGTGGGCATGCGGGAGGCCGGGTGGACGTACCGCCGAATTGCTCAACATGTGGGGCGTGAGGTCTCCACAGTACATCGATGTTGTCGCCAGTGGTCGGCGGAAGGTGCACGTGCCCGTCGACCTGGGACCGGACCGCAGCGACGCACGGATGCACGCCACGACCGTAGGATCCTACGCAGTGCCGTAGGGGACCGCACCGCCACTTCCCAGCAAATTAGGGACACTGTTGCTCCTGGGGTATCGGCGAGGACCATTCGCAACCGTCTTCATGAAGCTGGGCTACGGTCCCGCACACCGTTAGGCCGTCTTCCGCTCACGCCCCAACATCGTGCAGCCCGCCTCCAGTGGTGTCGCGACAGGCGTGAATGGAGGGACGAATGGAGACGTGTCGTCTTCAGCGATGAGAGTCGCTTCTGCCTTGGTGCCAATGATGGTCGTATGCGTGTTTGGCGCCGTGCAGGTGAGCGCCACAATCAGGACTGCATACGACCGAGGCACACAGGGCCAACACCCGGCGTCATGGTGTGGGGAGCGATCTCCTACACTGGCCGTACACCACTGGTGATCGTCGAGGGGACACTGAATAGTGCACGGTACATCCAAACCGTCATCGAACCCATCGTTCTACCATTCCTAGACCGGCAAGGGAACTTGCTGTTCCAACTGGACAATGCACGTCCGCAGGTATCCCGTGCCACCCAACGTGCTCTAGAAGGTGTAAGTCAACTACCCTGGCCAGCAAGATCTCCGGATCTGTCCTCCATTGAGCATGTTTGGGACTGGATGAAGCGTCGTCTCACGCGGTCTGCACGTCCAGCACGAACGCTGGTCCAACTGAGGCGCCAGGTGGAAATGGCATGGCAAGCCGTTCCACAGGACTACATCCAGCATCTCTACGATAGTCTCCATGGGAGAATAGCAGCCTGCATTGCTGCGAAAGGTGGATATACACTGTACTAGTGCCGACATTGTGCATGCTCTGTTGCCTGTGTCTATGTGCCTGTGGTTCTGTCAGTGTGATCATGTGATGTATCTGACCCCAGGAATGTGTCAATAAGGTTTCCCCTTCCTGGGACAATGAATTCACGGTGTTCTAATTTCAATTTCCAGGAGTGTATATGTCAGCTATGGTACCAGATATACACGATCCCATTGCTATTCAGCTAGTGGTGTGCTGTGGTACTGTGGTGCGGTGGTTTCAGTGTGTGTCAGGACTACAGACTTGCATCTGCAAACAAACAAATAAAAAGTGGCGAGGTGCAGGTAGGACTCACGCTCAGTGAGTTCCGTACATAGTTAATTATGTATGGAGACAGTTCATCCATTCCGGGAAACTAGAATCTCGCCCATTTTTGCCAGTTATCGACAGTGATACTGGCAAGACATCGGTGATACACCTACCCATTCCTGAGAAAAGGGGTTTTAAACAGTCGGACAAATAGACAGACGGACGGAAAACAATGGAATCCTGTAAGGGTTCCTTTTTTACCGATTAAGGCATGGAACCCTAAAAAATTAATTACGAAACTTTAATTTTTCGAGGTGATGATTAAAACGTTACGACTAGCTCTTGGACTGGACTTGGCAGAGACAATTGTCCGTTATTTCCCGTGTAAATAGGAGTATCTGCGTTTACAACGTCTTTACGAACTTAAATGACCTTCCGCAATTATGTACGGGGTGTCAGTGCTTTGACTGTGGCATTTGCGAAAGTATTCATGATAGCCATCCTCTGCAGCAGATGTGAAACTGCTGCGTATACGAAGGCGGTTTGTTAACTCTCATGAATTTCTGCGAAATACCTTGAAACTAAGTTGTGGAATTCGAGTGTTGGTAACAGTGATCCTTGTATTGGTTTTCCTAAGATTTTTGGAGAGATGAAACTCGTAGTTGTTTCTTGTCCGCTACATATTGCACGTGCATAGAGCAATGATAAAGTATTTTTAATTATAACATTGTAGGCTTTACAACTAAAAAGAGGAAGTTTACGGAGGTTCTGTATCAGTATTCAAGATAGTTTACTACTGGGCAGATGATTTTGATGGCGATCCTATGAGTACTGAAACTTTTTCTCGTTCAAAACGGCCATTTGAGGCATTATCTAAACGCTTTTTTTATAGTATCGCGTGTAATTTTAGCAGATATTGTAAGTTTTTTCTGTACTTTTTCATTCTCTTCAGTGTCTAGAAGATTTTGTTATACGTTACAATATCGAGTGCTTTTTACAAATCTACAATCATAGTGAATGTACCCTGTTTCTTTCCGAAATCTTCCTTCCACAGCTAAGTCTAAGATCAGGATGATACTTTTTGTATCACTCCCGTCTCCAAAAATTGAACTGTTCGTTCTCCACTACCTTTTCGTCTTGTCGACATACGCTTTTGTACATTAATCTAATTAGTATAATCATCAACTTAGAAGCATACGATACTTTTTTATGTTTATCCGTTCGTGCTACATTTGTATGTGCAACACTAATGATTTTCGCCGCACATTAACTGTTTGTATTCTATGGGTTTGTGAATGTCAGAGACAGCGCTCATTGGCTTTGGTTTCTCGACAGACCTCATTTTCAACATGGTGCATTCCGCTTGTCGCCTTGGCCCAAATTTATCCTTCAGAATCACTTACGTGAAAATAACTGATTGTCTTCGCCTTCTTCCCGTGTGTCAGGCAACTTCCATAATACTTACAGATGTTAGTCCTCCTTGTTACCGTTAGAAAAGAGATATATGGAAACGTTAACTGGGAGTTGCCTTGTGATGCATGTGAGAGACTGCTGAATTTCGTGGGCGATGATTGATGCGAGCGACTGCTCTGCGTGACACACGCACCTATTCTAGAGTGACATACGTCAGAGGTATTATGTTAATGAACAATGAACACGGAAACTGGCACAGTTGTCACACTTACCAGATCCAGTTTTTCGACGCTATAACTGCATATGAACACCTCACACCTTAGCAGGGAATACCTCTTAGTACTAGGGCATTTGACCCACGCCAGAATAATACGGCGACACACTGGCTGGACACGTCAGTACACAACGTCAGGGCGACTCCATTTGTGGCCTTTCTCTCTGGTCTCACGTGTTCTCCAAAAACCTGCAGGGGGAGCTACTGGCAGGTACAGCTTTTAATATGCGATTGTATCTGTGCAACTACGTCTATACTACACAAGCCACCCTGTTGTATGAGGCGGTGGGTACTTTCTGTACCATTATCGCTTCTTCACTTTCCAGTTCCAGTCGCGATTGGTTCGCGGGAAGAACGACTAATCCTCAGCGTGGACTTTAATCTCTCTAATTTTATCTTCATAAAATTTTCGCAGGAGACCTTCAAGACTTCGATATTTTCCCTGCATTTTTCTTGCGTCACTGACGCTGTTCGTTCAGATGCCATTAACGGCAGATTAATTTGCACTCCTCGTTCTTTCCCTATGGTGGCGTATGGTTTCAATCATGATGGAGCCTGAAAGTTTCGTCAACAAAATTCGAGAGACAGATGTGGTAGGGGCGAGGCCTCAAACAAAAATTGTATGAGCACTGTTACCCGCCATCTCGAAGGGACATTAAACTTTGTGGCGTCATTTAGGTTATAGTAGAGCACAGGGCTTTATATTTACACTGGATTTTACCCTCCTCCTTCCTCTTTCATTCCATACCCACTCATAACACAACAACTACAATACTACACTGCAGAGTCAAACACCGCAATTATACAGATGATATTCTCTAGGTGTAAAACAGGGCTGTTGTCTTTCGCCGTTATTGTTCAATCCAGACATCGATGAAGCTAGGACAGAAATAAAAGAAGGGTCAAAGTGTCGAAATAAAATTCAAGTGGAAATGATATCGATGATAAGATTCGCTGATGACATTCCTACCCTCAGTGAAAGTGGAGAAGATTTAGAGGATCAATTGAATGGAATGAACAGTCTAATGAGTACAAAATATGGAATGAGAGTAAATCCAAGAAAGACGAAAGCAATGAAGAGTAGCAGAAACTTAACATCAGGACTGGTGATCACGGAGTTGAAGTTATGGAATTCTGCTACCTAAGCAGGAAAATAACCCATATCAGACGGAGCAAAGAGGACATAAGAAGCAGAATAGCACTGGCAAAAAGGGCATTCCTAGTCAAGAGAAGTCTACTAGTATATGACATAGGCCTTAATCTCAGGAAGAAATTTCTGCGAATGTACGTTTGGAGCAGAGTATTGTATGGTAGTGAAGCATGGAGTGTGGTAAAATTGGAACAGAAGAGAATCGAAGCATTTAATATGTGGATGCTATAGAAGAATGTTGAAAATTTAGTGGACTGATAAGCTAAGGAATGAGGAGGTTTTCCAGAGAATCGTCGAGGTAAGAAATATATGGAAAACACTGATAGGAAGAAGGGACATAATGATGGGGCATCTCTTAAGACATTAATGTGTAACTTTCGTGATACTAGAGGGAGCTGTAGAGGGTACAAACTGTAGAGGAAGACAGCGATTGGAATATATCCAGCAAATAACTGAGGAAATAGCTTGCAGATGTTACTCTGAAATGAAGAGGTTGACACAGGAGAAGAATTAGTGGCGGGCAGCATCAAATCACTCACAAGACTGAAGAAAAAAAAATTTAAATATAAATCCATCTTTGGATGACTGCGTAGCTACGGATGGCCTGATATGTGGCCGTTCGCTTTTTCATTGCCTGTACTGCAACAAAACTGAGTTACTGCTGGTGTCGCTCACCTGTCTGTAGCCAAATTCCTTATTTTATTTACAAGCGGCTCGGCCAGTGGCTTATGAAATGGAAAAACATTTGAGAGGTTAAATCGGAGTTAGTTTGTTTATAACCTCTCGATTACCGGTTCCCAATATGGTTTTTAGTATGACTATGTCTTCGCGCGTGCCACGACCTTGCTGCAGTGGATACACCTGTTCCCGTCAGATCACCGAAGTTAAGCGCTGTAGGGCGTAGCTGGCACTTGGATGGATGACCATCTGGGCCGCCATGCAGTGTTGGTATTTTTCGGGGTGCACTCAGCCTCCTGATGTCAATTGAGGAGCTACTCGACCGAATACAGCGACTCCGGTCGAAGAAACCCACCATAACGGCCGGGAGAGCGGTGTGCCCACCACACGCCCCTCCAATCTGCATCCTCATTGAGGATGACACGGCGGTCAGATGGTCCCGATGGGCCACTTGTGGCCTGAAGACGGAGTGCTGTTTCTTCGCGCGACGGTGCCATTACTTTATGAGGTAGGCGAGAGTGTTGTATCTTTGTTCACTTTTCAGAATTTTGCCTTTGTAAGTTTAATAAATTTTCTTATTCCTTTTTTAAATGATGGCATCCACCTTTTATCTGCTTCAGTCTCTTTCTCAAATTCCAAAAATAATTTACTCAAAATTAAGGCTTTTTCGATCCTGAAAACATGTTCAAAGATACAACACGGTCATTTACCTAGGAACAAATATTCCACTGAAGTCTAAAAGCGTTGCACTCTGCAACATCTACATCGATACTCCACAGTCCACCTTACAGTGCATGATGGAGGATATTCCGTACCACCACTAGCCGTTTCCTTTCTTGTTGCACTCACAAACGGAAAAAACAATTGTCTGTATGCCTCCATATAAGCCCTAATTTCTCGTACCTTATCTTCGTGGTTCCTACGTGCAATGCATGATGGAGACAACAGAATCTTTCTGCAATCAACTTCGCCGGCCGGGGTGACCGAGCGGTTCTAGGCGCTACAGTCTGGAACTGTACGACCGCTACGGTTACAGGTTCGAATCCTGCCAACGGGCATGGATGTGTGTCATGTCCGTAGGTTAGTTAGGTTTAAGTAGTTTTAAGTTCTAGGGGACTGATGACCTCAGCTGTTAAGTCCCATAGTGCTCAGAGCCATTTGAACCATTTTTTGAAAGCATTTTTCCGGAGAGAAGGTTCAGCATGGATTTCTCAGAACAGTCAAAGGAAAATAACTCGATATCAAGTTGATCAACTAATCGGTGCGTCTTGGAGTTAAGCCGCTTCTGTACGAGCAGCGCTTAGTGGATTTGAAGCCGCGGCCTTTCGTTTCCTTGAACGTAAACCAAGTACCTAAACACTTATTCTTAATCTCACGCAGAAATGAATCGTAACCATCGTCATCATCACAATAAACTCCCAGTTCTGTGGACCCCTCACCTATTCCTGCTCTATCCTCAGAACTCTACACAACCTCCCACATCCAGTACTTTAGCTGATAAAATGACGCCAACGAAACCTGTACAGAAGATAAGCCCGATACCAAAACTGCCCAAATCAACGTCAGTAAGACGGAAGCTCAACCCAAAGCTGACGGATGCTACAAACACTGAAAAGAAGCTTGGAAAACAAAGGCAAAACTAAATTAAGGAAGGAAAGCAGTAGGAAAAGGAGAAAACAATATCATACGTCACTGCACGAGTCGGGACACGACGAGCTAAGAGGACCATCTCAGAAACTAGAAAGAACCCAATAAATTCAAATGCAACCACTGCTGTGAATGGTGGGAAAATTATTTTCTAAAACTTGATCCAGAGCGTGAGTTGCAACCTGTGGCTTCGTGAAACATGCTCTACGTACGTGGACAAGTGTGTAGATTATGCCAGGAAAGGTGCTATGGAACAAAGCAACTTTGATAAAGGTCGGATTGTAGCCTATCGCAATTGCGGTTTATCGTATCGCGACATTGCTGCTCGCGTTGGTCGAGATCCAATGACTGTTAGTAGCATATGGAATCGGTGGGTTCAGAAGGGTAATACGGAACGCCGTGCTGTATCCCAACGGCCTCGTATCACTAGCAGTCGAGAAGACAGTCATCTTATCCGCATGGCTGTAACGGATCGTGCAGCCACGTCTCGACCCCTGAGTCAACAGATGGGGGACGTTTGTAAGACAACAACCATCTCCACGAACAGTTCGACGACGTTTGCAGCAGCATGGACTACCAGCTCGGAGACCATGGCTGCGGTTACCCTTGACGGTGCATCGCAGACAGGAGCGCCTGCGATGGTGTACTGAACGACGAACCTGGGTGCACGAATGGCAAAACGTCATTTTTCGGAAGAATCCAGGTTCTGTTTACAGCATCATGATGGTCGCATCCGTGTTTGGCGATATCGCGGTGAACGCACATTGGAAGCGTGCATTCGACATCGCCATACTAGCGTATCACTCGGCGTGATGGTATGGGGTGCCACTGGTTACACGTCTCGGTCATCTTTTGTTCGCCTTGACGGCACTTTGAGCAGTGGACGTTACATTTCAGATGTGTTACGACCCGTGGCTCTACCCTTCATTCGATCCCTGCGAAACCCTACATTTCAGCAGGATAATGCACGGCCACATGTTGCACGTCCTGTATGAGCCTTTCTGAATACAGAAAATGTTCAACTGCTGCCCTGACCAGCACATTCTCCAGATCTCCCACCAACTGAAAACGTCTGGTCAATGGTGGCCGAGCAACTGGCTCGTCACAATACGCCAGTCACTACTCTTGATGAACTGTGGTATCGTATTGAAGCTGCATGGGGAGCTGTACCTGTACACGCCATCCAAGCTCTGACTCAATGCCCAGGCGTATCAAGACCGTTATTACGGCCGGAGGTGGTTGTTCTGGGTACTGATTTCTCAGGATCTATACATCCAAATTGCGTGAAAATGTTATCACATGTTAGTTCTAGTATAATATATTTGTCCAATGAATACCCGTTTATCATCTGCATTTCTTCTTGGTGTAACAATTTTAGTGGCCAGTAGTGTAATTCTGTCGCATTGTCGCAATAAATGTAAAACGTGCGGCATCTGTACCGGATTTACCTTGTATGGTCTCCTTGAACCAACCCCAAATTCCTCCAATAAACCGATGTCAACCATTCACGTCCCCTACCATAGTCCTCGTATGCTCGTTTCATTTCCTTTCCAACGTAACTCCCAGATATTTAAACGACGTGGCTGTGTCAAGCAGGATGCCACTAATGATGTATCCGAACATTATGGGTTTCTTTTCACTACTTACATTTCCCTACATTTAGACAGAGCTGCCAATCATCACACCAACTACAAATTTCACCTAAGTCCTACTGTATCCAACTACCGCCACGCAACGATGACGCCTTACCGCACACCACTGCATCATCAGCATCACCGGAAAAGTCTTGTCAGTACGGTATTTAATAGTCTGTCTGTTTTATTACTGTACTACACACTAATAATCACTAAGTGAAATCCAGTTAAGCAGTAGTATTATCAAAAACCAGTTACAAGTTAAATTCACCGAGAAAGGTGGCACTGTGGTTAGCACACTGGACTCGTATTCGGGAGTACGACGGTTCAAACCCGCGTCCTGCCATCCAGATTTAAGTTTTCCGCGATTGTCCTAAATCGCTCCAGGTAAATGCCGGGATGATTCCTTTGAAATGGCACGGTCGATTTCCTTGCCCATCCTTGACACAATCCGAGCTTGTGCTCCGTCTCTAATAATCTCGATGTTGATGGGACGTTAAACATAATCTCCCTTCCTTCCTTACATGCAAGTTAAATTCATTTAAAAATATAAATTATTAGAAAATAACACAAACTGCCATTTTAAAGAATGGTCGAAAAGTTAGGACATTAAAAAAACTCAATTCATTTGCAAGTATCATACGTTCCATGGTAAAAGACTTTTTTTCTGTTTCATGGTTCAGGATGGTGTACGGCCAAAGAAGTGTGGCTTAAGTATCCACATGTTACATAAATAGTTCTAAAATATATAGCATTTTACTCAGTGTAAAATTATGTACCAGAAGAATTAACAACATATCCCAGACAGTTTTAACATACAATGAAGCGCCAAAGAAACTGATATAGGCATGCGTATTGAAATACAGAGATATGAAAACAAGCAGAACACAGCGTTGCGGTATGCAACGTCTGTATAAGACAAGTGTCTGGCGCAGTTCTTATACCGGTTACTGCTGCTACAATGGCAGGTTACCAAGATTTCAGTGAGTTTGAACGTGGTGCTATAGTCGGCGCACGAGCGATGGGACACAGCATCTCCGAGGTAGCGAAGAAGTGGGGATTTTCCCGTACGATCATTTCACGAGTGTACCGTGAATATCAGCAATCCGGTTAAACATCAAATCTCCGACATCGCTGCTGCCGGAAAAAGATCCTGCAAGAACGCGACCAGCGACGACTGAAGAGAATCGTTCGACATGACGGAAGTGCATCCCTTCCGCAAATTACAGCAGATTTCAATGCTGGGCCATCAACAAGTGTCAGCGTGCGAACCATACAACGAACCATCATCGATATGGGCTTTCGGAGCCGAAGGCACACTCGTGTTCCCTTCAAAACAGCACTCCTCGCCTGGGCCCGTCAACACCTACATTGGACTGTTGATGACTGGAAACATCTTGCCTGGTCGGACGAGCCTCGTTTCAAATTGTATCGAGTGGATGGAAGTGTACGGGTATGGAGACAAACTCTTGAATCCATGATCCTGCATATCAGCAGGGGACTGTTGAAGCTGGTGGAGGCTCTATAATGGTTTAGGGCGTGTGCAGTTGGAGTGATGTGGGGCCCCGGATACGTCAAGATACGACTCTGAGACGTGATACGTACATCAGCACCCTGTCTAATCACCTACATCCATTCATGTGCATTGTGCATTCCGACGATCTTGGGCAATTTCAGCAGGACAATGCGGCACCCCACACGTCTAGAACTGCTATAGAGTGGCTCCAGGAACACTCTTCTGAGTTTAAACACTTTCGCTGGCCACCAGACTCCCCAGACATGAACGTTATTGAGCGTATATGGGATGCCTTGTAACGTGCTGTTCTCTTACGGATTCATAGTGTCAGTTCCCTCCAGTACTACGTCAGACGTTAGTCGAATCCATGCCACGTCGTGTTGCGTCACTTCTGCGTGCTCGCGGGTGCCCTACGCGATATTAAGCAGGCGTACCAGTTTCTTTGGCTCTTAAGTGTATCACTTAAATTTGTGGAACGCGTATTATTTATAAATGCTGCACAAAACACAAGCTCATGTCGAACAGCAACAAAAATTGTAAGAACTGGTGGAAACTGTTTTTGGCGGTCTCTACTACGCATTCCTTCATATAACTCTAAAATCAGTGAGTAGATGCAAGTATCGACCAAACCACTTACTGTATTTCTAAGCACATTGTTCTGTAGATACTACACTCTCCCCTACAACCTTTCTCGGAGTTTTTCGATTCTGATGGATGAAATGAAGGGCGAGACTTTAATAAACTTACTTGTTACAGTTGAATCTGAGCCATTGTTTTGATGGACTGCTTACTTGCGAACCTTCTGTTCTATGCTGACCCATTGCTCCAGAAGAATCAGTTGGCTCCTACGGAAACTCAGCAGACAATGACTTTCAATCCTACCAATAAAGATCAAAAGTCTGCTTGGTAATCCCGGTGTGTTCAGTAAAACCCTGCAGCGCAACGTATACCGCGCGAGAGTGGGGTACCGCGTATGGGACAGGCCATACGAGCCCTCGGAAAGAGGTGCAAGGAACATTAGCGACATAGCCAACCCAAAAAAACCAAGCAATGCAGCTGTGGAACACGAAACTGCCTGAAATGTAAACATATAATGAGCTGGAACAAGATTAGTATCGTGGTCCAGGTTTCACGATTCGGGGCCGTTACAGCCTCACACCTCCAACAGAGTAATCGGGTCTCCATCTGACACACATGTGATAACGAGTTACTTACCTGGCTCTTAATGCTAAAAGGTTTCTATTTTCACTGTCAGTCACCACAGACCGCTACTCCGCGCCAACTCTCACAAAGGTCATCACAGCCGCGAAGCCTTTCTCCGTGACGGCCGCTTTCCTCCGCTCAGCTGTCATTAGCCAGAGGCTTCCAGGCGCAATTGTGTTTACTGGAATCTGCTTCCGCATCGGAGAAAAACGCCCTCAGAGGGTCTGGAAGTCTGCGCGTGTTCCATTCATATCCCGTAAGATACTCCTGTGCATCAGTAACAACAGGTCTTTGTTTCTTCTTAGAGGCGGGCATTAAAGTAACTGGATAGACAAAGTAAAAAGAAAATACGTTTTAGAAGAAGCGAGGAAAGAAATTCTTGAGAAAATAACTTTAATACAAGGAAGAAGTGATCAGAGGATAATATTCAATATCAATCAAAATCTGATGAGACATATTTGATGGTTAATTGAAGTATAGCCGTTCTCGACAAAAACAAAGAATGAAATACAGCACAGATTATTGAGAATACAGATTGCAGGAAAGCGATCAGGGCAAAGGGAAATGGTTTGATTAATTGTGGGACCCTTACATCTTTCCTAAAGCGATTTCGTTTCCTGTATTCTTTTCAGATACTAAACGAAAACAAATCAAATAGGTGATCGAAGATGTCACTCGTTATGAGAAATTAAAAGATAAGAAAAAGGAAATCTTCCTATTCTTTCATGTTTTATGCGTTTTTAGTGAGAAGTATCGCTTTCGTTTTGGGAGCTGTAACTAATCGAATTTGACAGGCCAGCTATGTAGTGTAGATTCTGAAATATTGCATTACACATAGGCCTAGGAAAGATTCGTAAGACAAAGTTCCTAAGGCACTACATACAGATCAAAGTTATGTACCTGTTGGTATGAAATTAAATTCGGACATGTGCGTATTTTACGTTACATCTGTATTAATATTCCACCAGTCTACTTGAAGTGTACACTGAAGTGTATGTTAGAGGTACTGGTATACCACTATCGTCTCTCCCTCACACTTTGCTATCTCAGCTCTCATTCATGAATGATGAGCAGCAAGAACGACAATAATATCGAAAGTCTCCGTTTTTCCGTAATGCCTGGTACTCTTTTAATCCTAAACAGAAATAAATGGGTTTCTGGACTTTTCTACAAAAGACCGCTCTCAGAATTTCTATGGTAAGACTCTCCGCAATGCCCAAGAGCTGAGTTCTAGAGTCTATGCTGGAGCTACATAAGCATCTCCATGACGCTTTCGCTCTGAATAAAAGAAATCGTGACAGAACGCTGTGCTCTTCTTAGAATGGTGTCTGCAAATTGTGTTGCGTTATAGAGTTTGTAGTAAAGAAGTAACAGAATAAAACGTCATGCCCGATACTACAGTTTTTCTGCATGAAAAGATGAGTGCTATTGGCAGGGGATGTCCAATGGTGGCCCTATTTTTACGCTTCCAGAACGCTTTTCAAACTGTTCCTTACAAGCGACATCTACTCAGACTGCTTGCCTGTTGACTATCGTCTCAGTTGCGCGACTAGATTCGCGATTTCCTTTCAGAAAGGTCACACTTCGTAGTAACTGACGGAAAGTACAACAGCAGCAATGTCTGACGTTCCACAAGGAACTGCTGTCCGTGATCAGTCTGAGCAGCACACTTGCATCATTGCAAATGATGTTGTCATTCAGTCATGTAAAGTCATGAGATGGTCAAAGCGAACTGCAGAATGATTTAGACAATGTATCTTTATGGTGCGAAAAGTGGCAATTGGCGCTAAGTGATTGAGGCTACACGATCAGCCACACAAAATCTAAAGGCTGTCAATTCAATTAAATACTTAGCGATTATAATTACGAATAACTTAAAGTAGAACCATCACACAGATAATGTTGTAGGGAAAGCGAACCAAAGACTGCGACTTATTGGCAGAACACTTAGAAAATGTAACAGGTTTACTAAAGAGACTGCTTGCACTACGCATGTCCGACCTCATCTGGAGTACTGTTGTGCAGTGTAGGATCCGCATGAGACAGGATTGACAGAGGACATCTAAGAGTTCAAAGAAGGGCAGCTCGTTTCGTACCATCGAGAAATAGGGGAAAAAAGTGCCACGGATATGATAACCGAGTTGGGGTAACAATCATTAAAACGAAGATGTATTTCGTTGCGGCAGGATCATCTCATGAAATTTCACACCTTTGTTGGCGCCCACTTACATAGGGAGGAATGGCCACAACAACAAAAGAGAAGAGAAGACAGATCTCACACAGAAAGATTTAAGTATTCGTTTTCCCCGTTCGATCTTCTAGAGTGGGACAGAGAAATGGGTTTAGGGTGGTTCGATAAACCCTGTGCTAGCCACTTAATTATGAATTGCAGGGTTATCATTTGGATGTGGATTAATCATGTAGATGTAGATGTAGATGATAGGCAAATATGTAGAGAGCGATGAACTCTTTTCCTTTCATTATTTTCTGGGAGGTAGCAGTGAGAAAGTTTCACAAAGATTTGAAATTATTTGCAAAATTTGTTGGAAGTCTGCAAGGGCTCTCATTCCCAACTACTAGGTGAATACAGTCTAGGTAATTTGCGTGCCATGACTTAGCATTGCCAACACATACTGCATATACAGCTACTAACTATAATACTTTGTGTTCAGCCTTTAGCGTAAAATTATATCTCTTACCGAGAATCAAATTTTTGTTGGAATCCGTTAGACAGGCAATCTGCTACTAGGGTTATTCACCGTGCACTGAGTAACTGCTTAGTAATATAGAGGGTGACAGTTATAGACCTGTATGAAAAAAAGGAAATTAGTTAGAAACTACTACGTGCACTCAGTTTATTCAACATGTAAACGTCACTACAGATATTCGGATTTACGTTATGACATGTTCGACATGCCTGCTGTAATTGACGATGATGTGGCGCAGACGAGTACCGAAATTCTACATGACCTGCTGAAGTGTCGGAACATCGATGCTGTCGATGACATCCTGAATGGCTGTTTTCAACTCAGCAATGGTTTTGGGGTTATTGCTGTACACCTTGTCTTTAATATAGCCCCACAAAAAGAAGTCTCATGCGTTCAGATCCGGAGAATAGGGCGGCCAATCGAGGCTCATACCAGTGGCCTCTTGGTACCCCAGAGACAGAATACGGTCCCCAAAGTGCTCCCCCGGGACATCAAACACTCTCCTGCTCCGTCTTACACGAAACACATCTTGTCGAAATCAGGTGACTTTGGATCATGGGGATGAAGCCTTCTTCCGAAACCTTCATGTACCGTTCGGTAGTCATCGTGTCATCAAGGAATATCGCACCGATTATTCCGTGAGTGGACATTGCACACCACACAGTCACCTGTTCAGGGTGAAGAAACTTCTCGGTCGAGAAATGCAGATTCTCAGTCCCTCAAATGCGCCAATTTTGCTTATTGACGAATCCATCCAAATGAAAGTTGGCTTCATCGCTAAACCAAACCATATATGCGCATACTAATTCCCATCATGCCCCGCGGCCAACCTGTAGTTTGAACATCCTAACCCAAGCCGTTCAGAAATAATGACAATTTTATTTCGTATAGTTCAATAATTATCATCCTGTAGCTACATCAACGTAAACTTACTTTCAGTAAATATCTCGGCAGGTGAATGAAAAGAAAGCTACATGTTTGATAAGAGGATTTCACAATTAATAAAAACTAAAAAAACTTTGAACAGAGATATCGACCATAACGATTTGGTCTCTAGAATTATTGCTGGTAGCTTCAGAATATAACACGAAGGATTCTTAGTAACTGTAATTGCGGTATTATGCGAAAAGTAATGTTAATAATTTCCTTTTTCGTTTCAGGTAAGCGCCTCGTCAACTACGATCGCAACTGAACAAGGCCCTCGTCATGTAAGTAAGGCTACTTGATTATGTTCATACTTAGCGAATAACAGGTTGAAACCCTTACACTCGGAAGACATGAGAGCGATACATTATTTCCAAAAACAGAAATCAGAGATGTCTCCAGTACGAATAGTTGCCTCTTAAAAGATCTTCAAAGGCTTTTTTGTTGCGTGTCTTACTATAACTGGAGGATGTACTTTAGCATTCCTTAAATCACAATTTATGTAAAATATAGCTTAAAGAATACTTCGTTCCGTTTTCGAGTCCATAATAAGTGCCAGTGTGTTTCTTCCGATATCGACGTCATTATGATGTGCGACTGTGGTTTAATTGAAGACAGGTCTTGAAAGATGCTGCAGCTGTCAATGTTTGCTTGCATTCCTGTTCATTTTATCATTAGCTACTAGATTTCAATGCTTTGGTGGCTAATCTTCAAATGCTGAATTTGTGGGAATTAGAGCATACGACATCGTTGGAAACACGATGCTACTAGCCAAAAAGTTCATGTTATCAGGTGAGTTAAAATGGACACAAATAGGCTCTGGCTTCGCGGGGACCTGCAGTAGGTTTTTTTCCCCCTTGTTTCCGATTTTGATCGATCTAGCAGGATTAACTTTACAATTGTCTCTTAAGAAACAGTCAGATTTATCACTTTGACACTGGTCGACAGGAAGGGCCGGCGAACACAGGAAATAGAACGTCAGGGTCCTATTTAGATACAATGAAGGACTGTATCACAGGTACCATATAGTAAGGGTCATGATGCAGCACGTACATTACCTAACAAACATCATTAAAATGACGACGGTAGGTACACAGAAAATGATGGAGATCTCACAACACTCTAATAGAAGAAACAAGGTGTACGATTTGAATGTTGCTTTTACACGGATTAAAGTGCACGGAGCGACATAAGAAAATGAACTGACATACCAGCTGACATCCAGATCCTAATAGGAAGCTAGCTGTGTCAAAGGTCCCAAAATTTTCGTAAAACAAATTTAACGAAAAGCACTCCTGGTAGAATGGGAAGTAGAATGGTAACAGACAACAACAGAAATCATTACAGAAGAATATTTTTCAGTTGTGAACCAAAGACAATTAAAGCGCCACTCTGTCGTCAGTTCACAGCAATGTTAATAGGGTACGGAAAAATGAAAGTTTACCGTTATCATCGATTGAGAATAACCGACGACGCCTTGTGTTCATACACTGAAGACAATCAAACAGCGGGCCACCAGTTACTGGAATGTAGCGACTCGGACATGCAGAGAGACATGAATAAAGGCCGAAACAGGACAGTTAGGAAAAGTGAATTTCAGAATTTTATTATAAACTCCGTAATCAAACAGAATTTCAAAATGCACTCGTATTGGGAGTGTACTCGTATTAATTTCAATTCCTAACGGTCAAACTCAGTTTCAAGACAGTACCGAATGTAAGACAAACTATCTAATATAATATGTAAAGCATAAGGTACAATCAACACGTTTCCGTTTGATGGCTTTACTTCAGCGTATCTGCAACGTAGCGTGACCTCGATGCAGTTCTATATAAGTACCGACATGTGGGAAAGAGATTAGTGTGCCGGCCGCTGTGGTCGAGCGATTCTAGGCGCTTCAGTCCGGCGCCGAGCGGTTGCTACGGTCGCAGGTCCGAATCCTGCCTCGGGCGTGGATGTGTGTGATGTCCTTAGGTTAGTTAGGTTTAAGTAGTTCTATGTCTAGGAGACTGATGACCTCAGATGTTCAGTCCCACAGTGCTTACTGCCATTTGAACCATTTTTTGGATTAGTGTGACATTCGTGTCTTTCCGACGCCCGTGACGTAAATGTAGAAACGTAAACCATAGCGACGTTACTACCAAATACGTTCAAACAGGACCAACGTCCTGTTAGTCTCTTCCTGCCTGTCGAAGGACAAACACTGGTACACATCCACTGGTGACGGAAAAAATGTGTGTATAGCAGCATGTCTGCCGAAAGCCACCGTTGTGGAATGCGACAGTGATGCTGCAGCTGCTTCATGATAACACACGTCACCATATCGCGAATTTTGTAACCCATTAGTTATGCCAACACGAGTGAGAGACACCCGAGCACCCGCCCTATAGTACTGATCTCTCCTCATGCGATTATCACGACTCCGGTCCCTTAAGGGGCTCCGGAAAGGCTCAAAATCATGAAAAGTTCAATTTTTACTTTTTTGCGTTTTCTGAATCTGCAGACTATTACCTTTTAATAGATATATAATTTATTCAATTCCGAGGACTACAACTATTTTTAAATTTTTTTTGAAATGTGTTCTACATGGGCGTGACCCACTGTGGCGCTGTTAAACTGCTGTCAAATGGTGTTATTATTAACGTCCGTGTTCATCAGGTACATTTTAGTGATGTGAGATAAAGTATGTGTTGTGGCTAACCTGCGATGGTTCAATATATATCGCTGGTGTGATTGTCGATTGTTTCATGTTTATTTACTCTGTCGTTATCTCGAAAATATTCGTAATTAATTCTGTTTCTTGAGTCTCTGTTTTGTTGAAGTATAATAATGAGTAAAAGTAAAGTTATTAGAAATCCTCTGAAGGCTTTTAAGAAAAGGAGAAATGTTGGAAAGCAAAAGGTATGTATTATTACTGTAAATAATAACATTCTAACATGGTACGAGCGATGATTGCTTTAGACAAGGAACGCCTTCGAGCTGCAGACAGGGCTGTAAAGAGTCTAGAAATACAAGCAAGAGTAAACAGGAGCAGGAAGCTGGAGGAGGAGTTTGCAGAGGATGAAGATAATCCATCCTATGGACCTGGAATGCACTAAAAAGTTAATCCAATCTTTGTCGCTCGATTCCCAAAACTTTTATTTTCTCATACTAATTACATGTTTTCTAAGGATCTTCCAAACATATTTGTTTCAAACTTTCAGTAAATGTTACACAGTACCTTCTGCATAATTTAACACAGCCTTTTTCCAAAAAACTGTATATTTTTGAATATATAAATAAAAAATTGCAAAAAAAATGTTGTGAATTTTCATTACAATTGAAAAAAAATCATCTTTAATAACTGAACTAAAATTTTGTAAAATCCCTGTGTTAAGTTGTAGCCCATATTCCAATAAATAATCTGTAAAAAGTTCAACTTCCTACCTCAAATACTTTGTGAGGAAAGATGTAATTTATAAGCGTTATTTTAACATTGCAAGTATAGGGCGTTCCGGAGCCCCTTAAAAGAGGCCTTGAAGGGCCAACGATTGCTGTCGGACGAGAATGTGCAGCAAGCAGTTACGAATTTGTTCAAGCAGCAAGAGACGGTGTTTTATGAAACGGCTATCTTCAATATGGTGCGTCGCTGGGACGATGGCTTCAGCGTTAGCGGTGATTTTGCCTGATTGGTATATCGATTCTGGTCTGTACTATTTCGGGCAGGAACCTTTTGATCGCCTCGTAAATATCTTCAATTATCATTACCAAACAAACCAACACATTTGGTGTTGCGGTCACGTCCTTCCATATTAAAGGAGGAAATGCAGATATGGGCTAAGCCATAGACAGTGCGTAAATTACAAATATCAGCAGTGAAAATGTGAGCAAGGTAACGTAACAACTCACCTTGTAGCGTCATTACGGCAGATATTTTTCTCTCGTATTTAATGAAATGTTTGTGTGTGACTCGCGAGTATTGGTTGCCACGAGATATAAAATGGCAGTTTACCTTGTCTTGGCCCCACAACTCGCTGCTACGGTCGCAGGTTCGAATCCTGCCTCGGGCATGGATGTATGTGATGTCCTTAGGTTCATTAGTTTTAAGTAATTCTAGGGGACTGATGACCTCAGATGTTAAGTCCCATAGTTCTTAGAGCCATTTGAACCCCACAACTTCGTGTGGAAGCACTCTGAATAAAATTTTAACCAACATGGTATCAAACTGGAGATCTTTGGTGGGTGCTCGCCGACTATACCTGCTGAATGTTTACGTATTAACAAAACCAAGGGTAATGACGAGGGAGAAAAGGAGTGCTCTCGCGGCGTCCCAGAGATACCACTAGGCCCAACCAGAAAATAAGTGACGAACAAGTACATCCATCTGAAAACGGCGTTACTATATAGCCGAGTCGCTGCTAACGTGAGTTCGGAAGGATGATGTCTGACAAGTTGCCATTGTGTGATTTACTTTACCGCCAAGACATCTCACTGCAAAGTTATGCACGTACGCCAGCGACACCTCCATCACAGAAAGACGTGCCTTGAATGGTCGTCTGCCATATCAGAGGAATTTAATACGTCCTAAACGTGTAGTGATACCGAGTAACAAAATTATCCGAAACTACAACTCTCATTGAGTCTCTGCTCGGCTTGTACGCACTCATGCGCCAGACCACTATGACCACTGCCCACTGCGAGACTGAAGGACACCTAGTGGCGATACGGGAGTTTGATGCGGTAATGAAAGTATATATGCGGTGAAGAGACGATTGGAGAATCAATGCAGCAACCAAGCAGGCCGCAAATGTGGAAGTCCACTGACACAAGAAAGTGTCATGAAATGTATTCGTAAACGTGAATACGATGCTACAACAGCTGTGCGGCTTACGGGAAAATTATGAAAATTTGTACCAGACTGGGAGTCGAACCCGGATTTCCCACTTGTCAAGAATGGTCGCTTTAACAACTTCGGCTATCCCAGCCCGCTTCTAGTAGGAACTCAAGTCTCCATATGTCCCAGTGCCTGCTCCCCGTGGTGCTCGCATAGTTATGTGTTTCCTGCAAAGGGAGAGACTTCTTTTTCTCGTCAGGTTGCCTTGGTTTCGTCATGAAATACATCAGTACAGTACCTGCACCTGGCGGTGTCTGTATTGTTCAGTGCGCTGTTCCTTCGGACAAGCCGTATGAAATCGTGACATGTATTCGCAGTTCCTTACTCACAATTTGCGAATAAATTTCATGATTTAATGCGGCTATCGATCGTCGGAAGAGTCCGTTCCTTCGGATAAGCATGCATGTCGCGAGCAATAGGGTGCAGCGAACTATACAGACACTGTCAAATAAACATTCTACGATAATGTACAAGCGACTGTGTCAAAGATTGTTATGATCCGGTTCCTGGGAACGAGCACGTCGGAAACGGCAAAGTCTGTCGGTTGTTGGCGTGCTGCCGTCGTGAGCATTTAGATAAAGTGTTTTAGGGACGTCGAAACGACTAGTAGGCAGCAAATTTTGGACGTCAAAGCCTCATCACATAACATGGAGATCAGAGGTTAGTTCGTTCTGTGAAGTAGGGTAGGTTGCTATGTGTGATAGATCTGACACAGAGTACAATGTTGGAGCATGCACAGGAGGTTCGGAAAAATTTAGCAATGCGTGAAGATTCATAACGAAATTCAGTTAAAAATCAAATTTCGTTATGGGCAATGCTAAATTTCCACATTTTGATGGCAGGTCAGCAACGGTAATCCAGTATGACTGCTCTGAACGTTGACACAGACCGTTTCGCTGCGGAATGCCCATAATACTGTATTTTGCTAATTCGTAACAAACTGGGCTACTTTGTCTTACTAAAACAGTTATATTATCTCGATAAGCTGGTCATTTTTATTAGTACAGTTCATACTAATTAGCGTTTCTTCTTTCATTTATATCTTATATTTGCGTGTTGTGTTTAACACACTAATCAGCATTAATATAGTCTTACACACGATTGGAAACAGTCTGATTAAGTTCGGATAGTTTTTCAATTTCACTCCTGTGCATAGTATGTTGGTAGCACTTCGTCGCCTTGCCTGTTATGCTGTGTAGCAGGCTTTAAAGCTGTGCGGATCAGCATAAGGAAAAGGCGAGGGGTCTCGCTCGTTTTGTTCAAGACTGTACAGTGTTCAACATGGGACACACAACAGACGGCCCTTGCATGTTCCTATGACATCGTCAGTTACGACTGCAGTGGGCACGGAATCATCGAGATCGCTTCACGCTTGATGTTTTCCCCAACAGCGACAGCGTCTTCCAGCAGGATGACTATGCGTGTCACAATACCAGAATCGTGAAACAGTACTTTGAGGAACACGATAATTAACTAACGTTGATGCCTTGGTCACCAGTTTCACGTGATATGAAAACGCAATAGAACGCTTGTGGGACGCTATCGGGCTCCAGCTTCTCACAAACAAAGCACCTTTCCTTGACAAGTTTGTTTATGACATTCAAACACAAACTCAAACATAAAATCACCGACTTTCCCCATAGACGGGGCATAAACATAGTATACACAAAAGACAGTTATAAGCAAAAATACACCCCAAAACTGACAAAAGACATAGACACTTTCTAGAAAGCAGGTATATATCAATTACAATGCACGAGTTGTGATGGCAGATACGTACGACAAACAAGCAGAACATTTGATGTCACATGAAAAGTAGACATGAGAGCCTGGAAGTATGGGACAGACCACTCCACATTAGTAGAACAACTAAAAGAACACAATCACAAGCCAACTTCTAGAGAGGAAGACATGTAAATAGTTAAAATAAACAATGAAAACGCCTTCAAACCTTACAAGAAAATTACTACATACAAAGAAAAACAAAACAGGCAAGGAAACCCTGCTGGAGTATGTATTACAAACAACTCGTTGTTTACATTAATAGATGAAATTGTAGAATAACATTCCAAGAGATGATTATTATTGTAATAAAATCACCTACTCCTTTTCTTCTCACTCTTCCATGAACCCCTTCACAAAACATTTAAATCAAAACTCAAATCGACTGAACATCAAAACTTTCAACTACTCTCTGACAGCTATTACATTCTTACATTCACATTCAGCTTTCTAGAACTCACCTTGACTAACCATACACACACACACACACACACACACACACACATACAAACACCCATACGGAGAACAGGCATGAACAGACGCTAGTTTTCAGCATATACTTCGCTAGGTTGGCAACATGTACACAAACAAACCAAATAGGAAGAGACTTAACGTGAACACATAGTGGTTACGACTTTAAATCACACTTTTCAGTAAAATTTCTACAGCCAGTACTCCACAGCAATCAGCACAAAGAACACGAAAATTCTGAATAAAAAGTTCGTAACGTGAAAACGTGCTTATGTTTCGCATGCAAAGTTACAGTCGACCTCCATCATGTGACCAGATCAGAGGAAAGGCACATGCTAGCCAACAGTTCGAATAACAACAACTAATCACTTATTTACGCAAAAAATAAGACGTGAAATGATTTATAATCTACAAATATCGCGTAACAAAATAAAACTGTATCGTTCTAGATTCCAATGAAGATGCCTTAATGTGAAATGTGAACAGTGTGTGAAACAAATAAAATACATTGTAGCAAGGAAATTTACGAAACGCACATCTTTCCTTAATATACGGGAATTGCGTGACCTGTGCATAGACCTTTGTTGCCACATACTTCCGGAAGCTTACCAAGGCATTGTCGAATCCACGCCACACAGAATTCCTTCTGTATTTTGTTCCAAAGGTGCAGCATGACTAAGGAGTTCCTATTGGCTGAGTAACGTTTTAGTAGTTTTTCAGGTCGTTACTCGTTTCACCTGCAGCGGCTATGTATATTACCTATGACGTTTGTTCAGTTCATCGTGAGCTACTAGAGAGACGGATTGTAATACGCAACAAACTCTTCAGTATAGGGCACCTCATTCTCCTCTGTCGTGAGACACAGTCTAACATGCAGCAAACGCTGTTACGTCTGCTGCGAATGTAGGAATGGAGGGGAACTGTCACGGATGACAACACGCAGCTCCACCGTCGATAGACAGCGCTCTTGTCCATGTGACCGCCATACACAACCAGACACTAGCTGTCTACGCACTGACGCAAATAAATGTCCGTAATTGACAATGCCACAGCTGAGAACCGTATACAGATTGTGCCTCGGAAGGTAGAGCGCTAGAAAAGTGCGCTTCACTGGTCATGCGTTGAAACAGCGTGCTTACATAATCGTTACGGCACTTGGGTTCAAAAATGGCTCTGAGCACTATGGGACTTAAAATCTATGGTCATCAGTCCCCTAGAACTTAGAACTACTTAAACCTAACTAACCTAAGGACATCACACACATCCATGCCCGAGACAGGATTCGAACTTGCGACCGTAGCGGTCGATCGGTTCCAGACTGAAGCGCCTAGAACCGCTCAGCCACACCGGCCGGAACGCCACTTGGGATTCGTATCTTAAGGAAACAGCGGAACTAAACAGCAGTTGATATGTATCCTGTCACACAGTTAACAATAAAAAAAAAGAGTGGCGTACAGATTTGCGTCTGATCTTACTCCCTCCCGCTTTATATGTCAACGTTTATCACACTCGCAATGGCCATCGTGGAAGATCCTAGGTCTTCGGACTGCTTCGGCTCAACAAGTTCCAGAGTGAATCTGACTCGTTCAGTACGCTACCGGCTCTCAACACCTTACTAATAAAGCTAGGACAACAATGCCCACTTCAGGAAAACAAAGCAGAACGTGGTGCAGCTGTAGCTATATGGAATTTATATGAACTTCTGATGATGCAAAATTTTTACTGAAACAATCACCAGATCGAAACATATTAACATAGCTCACTCTCAGGGAAGTACATTTGAACCAGTTCTGTTCTTAATATACATGAATAACTTTTCAGACAGTATAAGGGGCGAAGAAAAAATTCTCTTTCTTGATGACTGCAACATTATAGTCACAGATAAAAAAACCAGAACTCCTAGCTGAGAAAGGCAAGGGTTTGTACAAATGGCCGGCATGTAATAAATTAACACTGACCGTAAATAACGCAAATAGCATGAATTTCAGCTTAAAAAGGAAAATTATCTCACGCTCTTTAAACAAAAATGACAGATCTAAAGACTGAATAGCAAAAGCGTTTAAGGATGAATATTGACTACCAAATGATGCAACGAACATACAAAGATAATGGATAAGAGAAGCCACAGGCGTGTGATTCCCTTAGCGTTCTCTCGTCAGTGTGTAATAGCCAGTGCCTTGTGGTGACATTCTGTTTCCATGTTCGCTCATTTCCTTGCTGAAGGATTTGAGGTCAAATACACAATACATAATTATAATTTTCCATCTGCGAAAATCGCTGTAAGGATAATAACGAAAACTAGCAGTCGGATTCGCTGTACGTAAATATTGAAAAAAAGTTTCGTTACTGCGTCAAGTGAATTCATCTACCAATCTGTTATGCACGTCAGGAAAATCATTAGAAAGCGTGTCACAAATATCTCGACACACGATAGTGGGGCATAACCCGTTCTGGACTTACACATGCCAAAGAAAAACAAGCAAAAAACTCTAAACGGCATTAGCTATTAGGAATTCTAATTATATAATAATTTAGCTCAAGGGCATGAAAGAAATAACTGCAATACACAAATTTAAAAATGCAGTCAATGCGGCCTAATAAATATTGAATTCTACACTGTACAAGACTGCTTAAGGAATTCAGAGTTGGTTTTAATAATAAGAAAGTGATTAGTGGTGCATAATACCCTCCACCAAGTGGCGTGAGGAATATTGATGCAGATATAAATGTAGATCCTGACGAACAAGTCGGAGAGTCTGTGACGTCTATTCTACTGTGGTGACTGGGTAGTATTTCGTGATGGAGGCACATCCTTTTATTGGGCGTTAGGTACCGTCTGTGGCATTTCCAGTCCGATAATCACGATCTTATGGAGCAATAGGATGTTGGTTGTAGTACTGGTGGCTTCTCTGTCGTCCGGTTCCTTCCCATTCTTCTTTCCACGTATTATATGTAACCGCGGGTAAGGTTCGCGATGAGATCGGATGCATTGTAGTCAGGGTTAAGCAAGAACTGGTTTTTGCCGCTCCCCCTTGCCTTTTGTTAACAGCATTGGCCCACCAGGCGGCTAGTATGAAACCAGCACACCACAGTTTGCAGAGGTGGCAAAGATCAACAGGCCTCCACGATTCTAATAACTATTACCTATTCAGTCCCTGCCGTGTAAGGCATCGGAAACTACCTAGCCGAGGGCTGCCGACACCAACTTCAAGCATTGCTGAAGAATAGTATATAATTAGGAAGCTTAGCTAAAGTGCACAGAAATTACACAACTCGATGCAAATGTACATACGCTATACACTGAGGTGAGAAAAGTCATGGAATACCTCAAAATATTGCGTCGGACTTCATTTTCCCCAGCGTAGTGCAGCAGCTCGACGTGGCATGGACTCAACAAGTTGTTGGAAGCTCCCTGCAGAAATACTGAACCATGCTGCCTCTATAGCCGCCCATAACTGAGAAAAAGTTGGCGGTGCAGGATATTGTGCGCTAACTAATCTCTCGATAGTATCCTACAAATGTTTGATGGGATTCATGTCGGGTGATCTGGGTGGCCAAGTAATTCGCTCGAATTGTCCAGAATGTTCTTCAGATCAAAAGCCTACATTTGTGCCCGGTGATAAGGCGCATAGTCATCCATAAAAATTCCCTCATTCTTTGGAAACATGAAGCCCATTAATGTCTGCAAATGGTCACCAAGTAAAATATTTCCAGTCAGCGATCGGCTCAGTTGGAGCAGAGGACCTAGGCCATTCAATGTAAACACAGACCGCACCATTATGGAGCCATCACCAGTTTACACAGTGCCTTGTTACCAACTTCGGTCCATTACTTCGTGGGGTCTGCGCCACACTCGGACCCTATTATCATCTCCTACCAACTGAGATCAGGACTCATCTGACCAGCCCACGGTTTTCCAGTCATGTAGGGTCCAACCGGTATGGTCAAGAGCCCAGGAGAGGTCACGCAGGCGATGTCGTGCTGTTAGCAAAGGCACTCGCGTCGATCGTCTGCTACCATAAACCATTAACGCCATATTTCGCCACACTGTCCTAACGGATACGTTCATCGCACGTCCCAAATTAATTTCTCTGGTTAATTTATACAGAATTGCTTGTCTGTTAGCACTGACAACTCTACACATACGCCGCTGCTCTCGGTCGTCAAACGAAGGCTGTAGCCACTGCTTTGTCCGTGGTGTGAGGTAATACCAGAAATTTGGTATTCTCGGTACACTGTTGACAGTGTAAATCTCGGTATACTGAATTCCCTAACGATTTACGAAATGGAATGTGCCATGCGTATCGCTCCAGCTACCATTCCGCATTCAAAGTCTATTAATTCCCGTAGCGCGTCCATAATCACGTCGGAAACCTTTTCGCATGAACCACCTGAGTACAAGTGACAGCTCCGCCAACGCACTGCCCTTTTATACTCAGTGTACGCGATACTAGCGCCATCCGTATACATGCACATCGCTGTCCCTTCACTTTTGTTACCTGAGTGTACATTCGCATCGACTGCTCGAAAAGGAAAATGCTGGAAGCGGTTCGTTATAGCCAGAGAGAGAATATTGAACTAAACTGTGAGATACCAATTCAGGTGACAAGAGGAATGATCATGGTAAATGTGAGGTCATCCACATGAGTGCTAAAAGGAACTCGTTAAACTTCGGTTACACGATAAATCAGTCTAATCTAAAAGCTGTAAATTCAACTAAATACCTAGGTATTACAATTACGAACAACTTAAATTGGTAGGAACACATAGAAAATGTTGTGAGAAAGGCTAACCAAAGACTGCGTTTTATTGGCAGGACACTTAGAAAATCTAACAGACCTACTGAGGAGACTGCCCACACTACGCTTGTCCGTCCTCTATTAGAATACTGCTGCGCGGTGTGGGATCCTTACCAGATAGGACTGACGGAGTACATCGAAAAAGTTCAAAGAAATATGGGAGAGAGTGTCACAGAAATGATACAGGATTTGGGCTGGAAATCATTAAAAGAAAGGTGTTTTCCGTTGCCACGGAATCTTCTCACGAAATTCCAATCACCAACTTTCTCCTCCGAACGCGAAAATATTTTGTTGACACCGACCTACATAGGGAGGAACGATCACAACGATAAAATAAGGGAAATCAGAGCTTGTGCGGAAAGATATAGGTGCTCATTCTTTCCGCGCGCTATAAGAGATTGGTATGCAGTAAATGAAGCAGGCAAAAAGGAATACAAACGTCTCAAATATGAGATCGACAGGAAGTGCAAAGTGGCTAAGCAGGGATGGCTAGAGGACAAGTGTAAGGATGTAGAGGCCTATCTCACTAGGGGTAAGATAGATACTGCCTACAGGAAAATTAAAGAGACCTTTGGAGATAAGAGAACGGCTTGTATGAATATCAAGAGCTCAGATGGAAACCCAGTTCTAAGCAAAGAAGGGAAAGCAGAAACGTGGAAGGAGTATATAGAGGGTCTATATAAGGGCGATGCACTTGAGGACAATATTATGGAAATGGAAGAGGATGTAGATGAAGATGAAATGGGAGATATGATACTGCGTGATGACTTTGACAGACCACTGAAAGACCTGAGTCGAAACAAGGCCCCCGGAGTAGACAACATTCCATTGGAACTACTGACGGCCTTGGGAGAGCCAGTCCTGACAAAACTCTACCATCTGGTGAGCAAGATGTATGAAACAGGCGAAATACCCTCAGACTTCAAGAAGAATATAATAATTCCAATCCCGAAGAAAGCAGGTGTTGACAGTTGTGAAAATTACCGAACTATCAGTTTAATAAGTCACAGCTGCAAAATACTAACACGAATTCTTTATAGACGATTGGAAAACCTAGTAGAAGCCAACCTCGGGGAAGATCAGTTTGGATTCCGTAGAAACACTGGAATACGTGAGGCAATACTGACCTTACGACTTATCTTAGGAGAAAGATTAAGGAAAGGCAAACCTACGTTTCTAGCATTTGTAGACTTAGAGAAAGCTTTTGACAATGTTGACTGGAATACTCTCTTTCAAATTCTGAAGGTGGCAGGGGTAAAATACAGGGAGCGAAAGGCTATTTACAATTTATACAGAAACCAGATGGCAGTTATAAGAGTCGAGGGACATGAAAGGGAAGCAGTGGTTGGGAAGGGAGTAAGACAGGTTTGTAGCCTCTCCCCGATGTTGTTCAGTCTGTATATTGAGCAAGCAGTAAAGAAAACAAAAGAAGGATTCGGAGTAGGTATTAAAATTCATGGAGAAGAAATAAAAACTTTGAGGTTCGCCGATGACATTGTAATTCTGTCAGAGACAGCAAAGGACTTGGAAGAGCATTTGAATGGAATGGACAGTGTCTTGAAAGGAGGATATAAGATGAACATCAACAAAAGCAAAACAGAGATAATGGAATGTAGTCTAATTAAGTCGGGTGATGCTGAGGGAATTAGATTAGGAAATGAGACACTTAAAGTAGTAAAGGAGTTTTGCTATTTAGGGAGTAAAATAACTGATGATGGTCGAAGTAGAGAGGATATAAAATGTAGACTGGCAATGGCAAGGAAATCGTTTCTGAAGAAGAGAAATTTGTTAACATCGAGTATAGATTTAAGTGTCAGGAAGTCGTTTCTGAAAGTATTTGTATGGAGTGTAGCCATGTATGGAAGTGAAACATGGACGATAAATAGTTTAGACAAGAAGAGAATAGAAGCTTTCGAAATGTGGTGCTACAGAAGAATGCTGAAGATAAGGTGCGTAGATCACTTAACTAATGAGGAGGTATTGAATAGGATTGGGGAGAAGAGAAATTTGTGGCACAACTTGACTAGAAGAGGCGATCGGTTGGTAGGACATGTTTTGAGGCATCAAGGGATCACAAATTTAGCACTGGAGGGCACCGTGGAGGGTAAAAATCGTAGAGGGAGACCAAGAGATGAATACACTAAGCAGATTCAGAAGGATGCAGTAGGTACTGGGAGATGAAGAAGCTTGCACAGGATAGATTAGCATGGAGAGCTGCATCAAACCAGTCTCAGGACTGAAGACCACAACAACAAGAGATTGGAATAATAGAGAATTGTGAAGGTGGTTCGATGAACCCTCTGTCAGGCACTTGAATGTGATTTGCAGCGTATCCATGTAGATGTAGATGTACCGACGTCAGTCTATGGCTTGCATACGCGAACGACAGTGCCTAGTTCATTTCAAACTGGTGAATAGCTAAACCGTTACTAAATTCAGAGTGGGAAATAGCTCCAGCAAAACGCGTCTGCGACAGAGACGAAGCTCCGTCTGTTGGTTTGTATTGAAGCTAAAACTCAATGTGTATGAGGTGTCGGTTTGCAGGTGCCCCGCCCCCTCTACTGAGGTTCCCACACCGAAAAATAAGGCCATTGCCAACTTACGTAGATTGGCTCTGAGCACTATGGGACTTAACATCTGAGGTCATCAGTCCCTTAGAACTTAGAACTACTTAAACCTAACTAACCTAAGTACATCACACACATCCATGCCCGAGGCAGGATTCGAACTTGCGACCGTAGCAGTCACGCGGATCCGGACTGAAGCGCCTAGAATCGCTCGGCCACCATGGCCGGACAACTTACGTAGAGAAGAAGGGTTTAAAGCCTACCTGCTGTGACGTTGGGAACAGAGCACGTCTTTTGCCATCAGAAGTTTCAGGTTCTGCACCCAAATGAAAAAAGACTATCTTGTCACGATGCAGAATTAATGGAAGTAAACAATGTAGCCGTTTCTGTCTGACGGAATTACAATGTCACCGGCAGATCTCAAAGTTTTCATTTATTCTCCCTGAACCTTCATTCCTGCTCCAAATTTTTGTTTGTTTCCGCTTGCTGCTGGCTCATTGTCAAGATTGAGTAACACCGGGGATAGGCTACAACACTGTCTCACTCCCTTCTCAGCCACTGCTTCCCTTTCACGTCCACCGACTCTTATAACAACAATATCGCTTCTGTAGAAGTTGTAAATAGCCTTTCATTCCCTGTATTTCACCCCTGCTACTTTCAGAATTTCAGAGAGAGTATTCCAATCGACATTGTCAAAATCTTTCTCTAAGTCTTCAAGTGTTACAAACGTAGGTTTGCCTATGTTTAATCTTTCTTGTAAGAGAAGTCGTAGGGTTAGTATTGCCTCGCGTGTCCCTACATTTCTCCAGAATCCAAATTTATCTTCCCCGAGGTCGGCCAGTTTTTCCGTTCTTCTGTATAGAATTGTTGTTAGTCTTTCGCAACTATATCTCATTAAACTGATACTTCGGTAACACACCTGTGACCATCTCCTTTCTTTGGAACTGAAATTATTACATTCTTCTTGAATTCTCTGGGTATTTCACCTGTCTCATACATCTTGCACAGCAGATGGAATAGTTTTGTCCTGGCAGGCTCTCCCAAGACTATCTGTAGATCTTAGGGAATGTCGCCTACTCCAGAGGCCTTGTTTCGGCGTAGGTCTTTAGTGCTCTATCAAATTGTTCTCGAAGCATCATATCTCCCGTCGCATCCTCATGTATGACCATTTCCCTTCCAGTAAATTGCCTTCAAGTTCATCTTCCTTGTATAAACCGTCTATATACCCCGTCCACCTTTTAGCTTTCCCTTCGTTGCTTAGTGCTGGTTTTCCCTCTGAGCTCTTGATATTCATACAGCTGCTTCTGTTTTTTGCAAATGCCTCTTTAATTTTCCTGCAGGTAATATCTTTCTTTCTTCTAGTGATATATGCTTCTAAATCCTTAGATTTATCATCTAACCTTTCTTGCTTAGCCATTTTGCACTTCCTACCTGTCTTATGTTTCAGACGTTTGTGTTCACTTTCACCAGCTTCATTTGTTGCATGTTTATATTTTCCCCCTTCATCATCTAAATTCAATATGTCCTTTGATATACAGATTCCTACTAGGCCTTTTTTTACCTATTTGATCCTCTGCTGCCTTCACTATATCTTCTCATTCGTCTTCTAAACTATTCCTTATGCCTGTTCTTGTCGTCGTTGTCTAATGCTCCCTCTGAAAGTCCCAGCGACCTCTGGTTCTTTCAACAAATCCAGGTCCAATGTCCTTAATTTCCTACCATTTTGCAGTTTCTCCAGTTCAGCCTACAGCTCATAAACAACTAATTCTGGTCAGAGTCCTCGTCTGCCCCTGGAAATCTCTTACAATTTAAAATCTGGTTACGAATTCTTTGCCTTACCGTTACATAATCAGGCCTCTTTCAGGTACACCACTATCTTTCATGATTCTTAGACTAAGTCGCCCGGCATACGCCCCGTCGACCAGAAATGACGGTCTGGGGAGCCATTTCCTTTCATAAGAGGTCCTCCTTGGTTGTCTTCCGCGGCAGCCTTTCAGCATAGCGGTACGACGACTGTATTCTACGTCCCGTTTTGTTGCCGTTCATCGCCAAGACATCCTGGGCTTACATTTCGGCAAGATAATGCCCGCCGGCACACGGCAAGATTTTCTACTGTTTGTCTTCGTGCTTGCCAAACTTTATCTTGGCCAGCAAGGTCGTGGATCTCCCTAACTGAGAACGTTTGGAGCATTATGGGTAGGGCGCGCCAACCATCTTGGGGTTCTAATGGTCTGACTCGCCAACTGGACGGCACTTGACATGATGTCGCTCACCACGACATCGAACAACTCTGTACATTAGTGCCAATCCGAATAACTGTTTGGATAAGGGCCAGAGGCTGACCAACGTGTTATTGACTTGCTAAATTTGTGAAGTTTTATGAATCATCTGTGGTTCATGGTGTGGGTTCCTGTAGTCATGTCCTAGTTCATGAACCACGGGCAACGTATGAGTGGCCAAGTAAGTGGGCCCGACAGTCGGGATACCAGTTACTTTGGAATAAGGCTGCGCATCTCGGACATATTCTGAGTCGTGGTCACCTTTTTGCTCATACGGCAAAGACTACCAAATCCACCGGTTAGTCCCTCAGCCGTTAGGGGTAAAACCCAATGGGACTCGGAGCAAGTAAGGCTAGCAACCTGCTTCCCTGGTACTTTAAATATGATGCTGGCAATGAAAATCAGTGTGGGTTTAGGCCACGTAGAGGTTGTCAGGACCAGATCTTTAGCTTACGGCAAATAATGGAGAAGTGTTATGAGTGGAACAGGGAATTGTATCTATGCTTTATAGATCTAGAAAAGGCATATGACCAGGTTCCTAGGAGGAAGTTATTGCCTGTTCTACAAGATTATGGAATAGGAGGCAAACTTTTGCAAGCAATTAAAGGTCTTTACATGGATAGTCAGGCAGCAGTTAGAGTTGAGGGTAAATTGAGTTCATGGTTCAGAGTAGTTTCAGGGGTAAGACAAGGCTGCAACCTGTCTCCCCTCTTGTTGATATTATTTATGGATCATATGTTGAAAACAATAGACTGGCTGGGTGAGATTAAGATATGTGAACACAAAATAAGCAGTCTTGCATATGCGGATGATTTAGTTGTGATGGCAGATTCGATTGAAAGTTTGCAAAGTATTATTTCAGAGCTAGATCAGAAATGTAAGGACTATGGTATGAAGATTAGCATCTCCAAAACGAAAGTAATGTCAGTGAGAAAGAAATATAACGGATTGAGTGCCAAATAGGAGGAACAAAGTTTGAACAGGTGGACGGTTTCAAGTACTTAGGATGCATATTCTCACAGGATGGCAACATAGTGAAAGAACTGGAAGCGAGGTGTAGCAAAGCTAATGCAATGAGCGCTCAGCTACGGTCTACTCTCTTCTGCAAGAAGGAAGTCAGTACCAAGACTAAGTTATCTGTGCACCGTTCAGTCTTTCGAGCAACTTTGTTGTATGGGAGCGAAAGCTGGGTGGATTCAGGTTACCTTATCAACAAGGTTGAGGTTACGGATATGAAAGTAGCTAGGATGATTGCAGGTACTAGTAGATGGGAACAATGGCAGGAGGGTGCCCACAATGAGGAAATCAAAGAAAAACTGGGAATGAACTCTGTAGATGTAGCAGTCAGGGCGAACAGGCTTAGATGGTGGGGTCATGTTACACGCATGGGAGAAGCAAGGTTACCCGAGAGACTCATGGATTCAGCAGGAGAGGGTAGGAGGAGTCGGGGCAGACCGAGGAGAAGGTACCTGGATTCGGTTAAGAATGATTTTGAAGTAATAGGTTTAACATCAGAAGAGGCACCAATGTTAGCACTGAATAGGGGATCATGGAGAAACTGTATAAGGGGGGCTCTGCTCCAGACTGAACGCTGAAAGGCATAATCAGTCTTAAATGATGATGATGATGATGATGAATCATCTAGTTTTTCTGAAATTTAAATCATTTACTTGTCTGCACATGTATATCACGTCTACCAATATTCTTCTCATTCGGATAATTCGAACGTGATGCGTCGTTTTTTTTCTTACAATGTAATTCTATATAAAACAAAATTACAGTACAATAAATAGTTAAGTACAAAATATCTATACAGCAACCTAATGTCATCGCTTTCACTGAACTACAGTAGCGATATAGCCAATATTAAGTTGTGTCTGCTACAGACAACACTGTACAGAACGTAAATATTCAGCTGTTGTGTTACAAGCTTATGGAAGTTTCCAATGAAGGTGCTATCGGAAGTAAATTGTGAGGATAGGGATTGTTCCTGTATAGCTCAGTTGGGAAGAGCATTGCCCTTTGCCCGCGAAAGGCAATTTTTCTCGTTCGTGTGCAGATCCAGTACACAAATTTTAATCTGCCGGTTTCAAAATCCCGCACACTCCGCTGCAGAGTGACAAATTTTTTCTAGAAATTTCTGTCTTATATTGACAGTGCCACAGTTTATCTTCTACAGCTCCTGGTCTCTATCTCAATACAATTTTGCTGTCTTCCTTAAGATATGAAAATACTTCTCGTAAAGGATGGAAAAACCGTATACAACATTCGAAAATAAAATTTTCCAACTAGAAGCCAGTATTCTACAACGGACCAAGCTATCTATCAATTTAAATGCAGTAATTACGTTCGTTCGAAAGGTATTGCAAGTAGGCTGCTTAGGTTTTTATGCTGGCAACGCCACGTAGCGCTCTATATGAAAATCACTGGCTGTGCTGTGTGCAGTCTGTACCTGGCCAGTGTTGCCAACTCTAAAAAACCCGAGTCGCTAGATTCAATATCAAAAGTCGCTAGAAAGTCGCTAAAACTGATTTTACTAGGGGTGTGCTGAAAATTTCGTGCTGTGAATGGTGCAATAAGCCAGTGGAGAAGGGGGGGGGGGGGAAATATTAATAAAAGCTCTCATACGTAATTGCTATATTGTCTTAATTAAATGACGCATCGCTTGCAACAACATATATATAAAATACGCTAACGTTTAATTAAACTTGTTATCATAATTGATGCAACACATAAATTGTTGTTTCAATCACAGTAGTCAAATATACTAGAAATATACAACTATATTTGTAACAAAAGAAAGCAAGAAAACAAATTAAGTTACAAAATATATACATACCGTTATGTGAGCTATTCATCATCGTCACTCAGAAGATCGAATAACTCTTCTGTTTCATGCTCTGACAGAACTGTAGTTGATGTAGAGCGTTGAACGTCGCTCAACAGATGATGCAGTTCGACTGGTTTTGTCGCAAAAGGGTAACTTTTATTCGTTCCAACAAGCTCCAATACGTCTGACGGTATGTCAAAAGATGCACAATCTTTATTTTGTTTCTTCAGCTGGTCTCTCAATATGATCAAAGCATTAATTGTCTTTAACGATAAACTGTTACGTTGTTTAGTTTTTATAATGTTCATAGAACTGAATATTCTTTCCATTTCTGCATTTTAAGGCGGTGGGCATAGAACAGTCATTGCTAGCTGTGAAATCAAAGAAAAAGGATTCTTCTCTGCGGTATTTTCATACAGCAAAACCTCACTCCAAAATAAAACAGTGCTAGTAGTGTTATTCCACCTAATGAAGTTTATATTATGCCATTCTTGCAACATACAGTCTATGAAATCGCCACTAAAACCCAGTTCCTTGACTACATCCGCTACAGCATTATTTTTATTCACTTGTAGTGTTTCTTCAACATTCAGCATTGACTTTTTTTCAGGATCGTAACTTTACTTGGCAGTATTTGTTGAATTTCTTTTATGAGTTTCAGGCTAAACTGAATGCATCTCTTCTTCAAATAAACTTTATTTTGTTCAGACAAACTTGACTCAGACAATTTCTATAGTCAAAATCTTAGTTTTGTTAATGAAAATACTGGCCGAAAATAGTTTTGAGTCGTCAGTACCCCAAAAGTCGCCAGATAAGTCGCTAAATAATTTTTGTCGCTAAAAAGTTTTTTTTGTCGCTAAGACGAAGGCAAAAGTCGCCATTTCTAGCGACGAAGTCGCTAAATTGGCAACGCTTTACCTGGCTTGCATTGTTGTTTGCTATTGTAGTGTTGGGCAGCTGGATGTGAACAGTGCGTAGCGTTGCGCAGTTGGAGGTGAGCCGCCAGCAGTGGTGGATGTGGGGAGAGAGATGGCGGAGTTTTGAGAGCGGATGATCTGGACGTGTGAACATCACAGACAGTAAATTTGTAAAACTGGATGTCATGAATTTATATATATATATATATATATATATATATATATATATATATACACATTATGACTTTTGAACACTATTAAGGTAAATACATTGTTTGGTCTCTATCAAAATCTTTCATTTGCTAAGAATGCCTATCAGTAGTTAAAGCCTTCAGAAGTTAGAATCTTTTATTTAGCTGGCAGTATTGGCGCTCGCTGTATTGCAGTAGTTCGAGTAACGAAGATTTTTGTGAGGCAGGTGATTCATGAAAGGTATAGGTTATTGTTAGTCAGGGACATTCTTTTGTAGAGATTATTGAAAATCACATTGTGTTGCGCTAAAAATATTGTGTGTCAGTTAAGTGTTGATCAGAATAAGCAAAGAGCGAAATGTCTGAGTACGTTCAGTTCTGCTCAGCTGTTTGAAAATCAAATAATGTAAGAGGTTTATCAGCACAGTAATTCATAAATTTTTCGAAGGGGGCGTTCCAGTATCATTACGCTGATAAACGTCAACAGATCGCTAGATTTTGGATCTCGTTAACAGTTACCTTTTTGCATATGAAATGTTTATAATCGCGGCAGCAGCAAATGAAGCCTAATTGGCATCGAAATAATTAGAAATGGAGAAAAAAAAAAACATTACGACAACTGTGGGTAAATAATTCGTTTGTGACCTCGTCGAAGGTCAACCAACTGCGCGTATTCACCTGAAGTGATGTCATAAACTGTATCGGGCTAACGTGTTTGAACCTGGCTCCTCGCACATACGAGCACAGTTTATAGCACAGAAAAATCCTCAAGAGCGCACTGGCTGGGCCTAACCGACTCGGAGCAGCTCTTTAACATCGGTACCGCCGCGCTGTAAACGAGTAGATTACCGGCAGCAACCCTTCCCGCGTTTGAATACGGCCATGTGACGTACAGTTTATGGAGGGCAGCCACCTTTCGTAATTCACTTTACGGCTGGCAGTGCTTATCTGGCGGCGCCTGGCACCGCCTCTGATGCCCCGATATGGGCGCGCGCAGTGTGCTCGCCAAGGACTGCTGCCTATGATGAGCTCCGAGCATCAAACAGCCAATGATAAACGGAAGTGCTCCGAGGCGACTGCACATACAGTCGATCAATGTAATCTAGGAGCTGCTCACCATCTCCCTCTCTGAGCTCTCTCTCTCTCTCTTTCCCCGCTAACTTTATGCATCTTCTCAGTCCTTTCCACTCTTCTCTCGCTCTTCCTCTCTCTTTGTTCCCTTACACAAGCTCTTTCTGTCACTCTCTCTGAGCCTCTCCCCCCCCCCCTCTCTCTCTCTCCCTCTGTCTCTCTCTCTCAAATTTGTCTCTCTCCATCCCTCTCCATCTGTCTCTCAATTTTCACTATGTCCTCTCTCCCTCCCCCCCTCCCACTCTGTCTCTCTCTCTACGTCTCTCAAATTTCTCTCTCTCCTTCCTCTCCGTTTCTCTCCCTCAATTTTCACTGTCCCCTCCTCCTTTCCTCTCTCTCTCTCTCTCTCTCTCTCTATCTCTCTCTCTTTCTTTCTTTCTTTCTGTGTGTGTGTGTCTCTCTCTCCTCCACTCTGTATCTCTCTTTTTCTCTTAATTTCACTATTTGTTGACTCTTATTCCTTATCCCTCCTTCTTGATATTTCTCTGCATTTTATCTCTACTTGTTTCTCCCCTCCCTCTCTCTCACTATCAACTCTTTTTCCGCTATCTTTACGTATCTTCTCACTCTTTTCCACTCTTCTCTCGCTCTCCCTCTCTCTTTGTTCGCTTACACACGCTCTTTCTGTCACCCTCTCTGAGCCTCTCCCTCTCTTTCTTTCTCCCTTCTCTCTCTCTCTCTCTCTCTCTCTCTCTCCCTCTCTCTCACACACATACACACACAAACTTTATGTGTGGGAAGGTGTTTGAAAAATAGAGGGACAGAGAACAAGGGAGAGAGACGGGGAGGGAGAGAGGGAGGAAAGATGGGTAGAGTGTGAAAACGGCTGTACGAATTACTCACATAGGTTTGCTAAAACTGGAATTTGTCACTTACTTCCTCATGTTATGGATGACTTCCTGAATTCCCTAATTCCGAATCATCGCTAGAATATGCGCTAGTAAATAGATTATAAACTGAGTAAGACAGGAAAAATTAATTACAGGCTCGAGGCAAATGCAGAACTCTTTTTGCAGCCTATAAACGATGGCTCAGATATATCTTTCGATCAAAGGCGAAGTATCTTAACGTTAATTCGGAAAAGAAGCAGCTAACGTGTCAACTGAGTCTCTTTCTTCCCACCCTGAAAAGTTTGTCTGATAATGATTTATCAGGTTTTGTGTTGTATAATAGTTGTAAAATTATAATCCCTTTCCACACAATTCACCATTCCGCAAATTCGTAATACTTTCTCTATAATATAGCGTCGTAATCTTGTGAAGAGGTACGTAACCTTATGAAGTTGTGTTTGGCGCCGGCTTCCTTTATCTAAGGAGAACAGTAACACAAACACATTGTTGCTATCGTTAATCATTTTGTTATATCTTCAGGAAAATATGAAATCCTGCTACACATTTCGTTGATACTGTTAATTCCCTGCAGTCGGCAAAACATAATTTTTTCCTCCCATTTCACTAACCACTATACAATGAATTTCAATATTTATGCCTCTCTCTTCTGGTTTTCCTATTCAAACATAGCGTTCAGATTTTGGACGTTTCAAAAGAATCAAAAGAACACTAGTTTACCTTAAGGTTTTTGGTGTACTATGTGAACAGGAGACGACTGTATTTTATGTGGATGTACTGTTGCATCTTTAATGAACTATTTCCATTACCTCGTAATTCCCCAAAAGGAAGGAAAATATGAAAATTATAGTTTAAAGTACAGTCGACGAAGAAGTAATGAGAATCAAAGAACATGACCGGATTGAAAGGACAAGAAATATCTGCCGAGTCTTTTTTCAAAGCAACAGTCCCAGTATTTTTCTTAAGTGATTTAGTAAAATCAAAGAAACTCTAATTCTGGGTGGTCGAAAAGAGATATGAACCTCCCTCCCTCGTAGTGTGAGTCCAGTGTCGTAATGCTGCACCACCTTGTTCGTTTTGTAGCCCAGCCGTCGTCAAACTGTGGAGGGTAGGGGAGGGGGAGGGGAAAGAGGGCGCAGCGATTAATAGAGGGGAGGCACCGGCTTTCATTGGAAGATTTATATTTCGTATTATGTACGAAAAAACTTCCGGTGAGTAAATGTTGATTGTGTCAGATTCTCATTTCCATGAACCAAGTTAGGAAACTCCCCAATCGTCAATTTACTGTCTTATTTCACAAGAACTGGCCGGTACAGCCTTTCAGTAGGAATGCTGAGAACAGTCGCGAGTAACATTTCATCACGCAGCCCCTGTCAACCATCACCCGCAGTGTCAACTACAGCTGCTTACCAAACGTTTAACAACCACTAATGACAATAAGCGAACATTTTCCGGGTTGGTATCAATCAAGACAAAATACCAACTTCAACTTCAGCTGGAAAGGAATCTACGAGTCGCTGTTTCAATGATCCAACCAAGACAGGATCTGATTCCTTCAGGAATTCAAACACACGCACTACATTAAGTGAGCAAATGTCACAAAATATCTTTTTTTTTTTTTTTTGAGTGATCGGTTTGGATACAACAAATTTTCACTTCTTCACGGTAAATGATGTGGCAGCCAAAACAGTTGCAGGACAAAGATTTATTATGTTTTGGCTGCCATCATTTACCGTGAAGAGTTTCAACAGTTGCTGTTTCAGCCATGTTTAGTGTTGACTGTTGTTGTATCGTCATTCGTCCTTCGTGAGCTTTCAACTATTAAAACATTCTGAATCCATTAAAAGCAATACAAATGGAAACAGTTAAGCCTTAACTAACTTACTAATTTCCGAGCTAATTTATAAAAGAAATATGTAGTGAAGTACACTTACCTGTAAAGTTACATACACAGTTCTGGTTATTTATAAAGTAGTTGTAATTATTAATATTCGCCACCTTCGAATAACACAAATGTATGATAATTTTAACAGAAATATTTAGCTCTGATGTGCTCGAAGGATACACTCTAATAATTGCTATTGCTGTAATTAATAGTTGCAATAATTAGACAGCAGTAAATAGACGTAGTGCGCCGTTTTTGTACCAAGTATGATAATTTATGAGGAGGTATAGAATAGGAGGAGGGGCAAAATGATTTATGTTTCATTAGGGAGGCGCGACGGAAGAGGTTTGGGAACATATTGTGTAGACCCAAGTAGGTGACAGGGCGGAATTTTTCCTTCTTTACTGAATATTTGATTATTGTTTGTATTATGCTCTTCATCCCGAAGACTGGTTTGCTTCTTTCCACGCTAGCCTGCCCCGTGCAAGCGTCTTCATCTCTGCGTAACTACTGCAACCTACATCCATTTTTGACGGCCGCTATGGACGAGTGGTTCTAGGCGCTTCAGTCCGGAACCGAGCTGCTGCTACGGTCGCAGGTTCGAATCCTACCTCGGGCATGGATGTGTGTGACGTCCTTAGGTTGGTTAGTTTTAAGTAGTTTTAAGTCTAGGGGCTTAGTGCTTAGCGCCATTTGAACCATTTTCTACATAGATTTGAATCTGCTTACTGTATTCATTCCCTAGTCTTCCTCTACAATTTTTACACCCCATTCTTCCTTTCAACACTACATTGCTGATTCCTTGGGGTCTCAGAATAACGTGTCCTAACAACCGATCCCTTCTTTTAGCCATTTCGTGCCATAAACTTCTTTTCCTTCCCTTCGATTCAGTACCTCCTCATTAGTTACGCGGTCTATCCGTATAATCTGGAGCAATCTTCCGCAACAGCCCTTTTGCAAAACTTCTGTTATCTTTACTGTCCACGTTTCACTGTGATAAAAGACTACAATCCGGACAAATTCTTTCAGCACTGACTTCCTAACATTTAAAATTTATACACTGATAAGATAAAACATTATGACCACTGCCCACCGCGACGTTGGCGGCGCTGCGGGGACGTGACGCGGTAACAAAAGTATGTAAGCGGAGCAGACACGGACGGTTTATCACCCTAACGAAGATACGGGCTGCAAACGGGGAAATCCGTTGAGATAAGTGACTTTGACGAAGGGCAGATTATTATTACGCAGAGCCTGTGAACGAGTATCTCGAAAATGGCGAAGCTGATCGAATGTTTACGTGCTACTGTCATGAGCATCTACAGAAAGAGACAGTTACACAGCGTGGAGTTCGGTGGCTTGGCTGCTCTGTAAAGTAGGATAGATGGTGATCTGTGACATTTCTGCCGAAAGAGCACAACGCTGGTACACGCATAGGTGTTTCCGGAGTACGCCGTTCATCGTACGTTGTTAAACATGGAGCTCCGCAGCAGACCAGCCCTACGTGCTCACATGTTGACACAACGACATCGTCAATTACGATTGCAGTGAAACGGGACCATTGGGATTCGACCATCGATCGATGGAAACGTGGCGGCTCTTCAGGTGAATCATATTTTTGCTATACTTTGTCGATGGTTGCCTCCACAAACGCCGTCATCGACGGTTCGAAAAATGCAGGACACCATGGACACAGGCTGGATGGAGTAAAAAAATGGTTCAAATGGCTCTGAGCACTATAGGACTTAACTTCTGAGGTCATCAGTCCCCTAGAACTTAGAACAACTTAAACCTAACTAACCTAAGGACATCACACACATCCATGCCCGAGGCAGGATTCGAACCTGCGACCGTAGTGGTCGAGCGGGTTCAGACTGTAGCGCCTAGAACCGCTTGGCCACGCCGGCCGGCTGGATGGAGTAGTATTATTCTGTTGGAGACATTCTCCTGCCCTTGTAAGGGACCCGTGGTAGTAATCTAAGACACATTGACAGCTGCGAACGACATGCATCCCTTACGACTAATGTCTTCCCGGACGGCGATCCCGTCTTTGAACAGTATAATTGTCTGTCTCGGAGCCAGATCAGTACTACAGTGGTTTGAAGAGCATCAGATTGAACTCAGGTTGATCTCTCCGCGACCAAATTCGCCTAATGTAAATCCTATGGAACCAGTCTGTGTCACTAGCGACCACCATCACCGCGTAAGGAAATCAGCGGCTCGTTATTTACCCGAATTACATGACCTGTGCGTAGACCTCTAATGCCACATTACTCGATAAACCCATCAACAAACTTTCGGACTCCTGATACGCAGAATCAGTGATTTATTTCGTTCCAGACAAACAAGCTATAAGTAGGTGGTCGTAATGTAATCAGTGTATTCAATATTAACAAATGTCTCTTATTCAGAATTGCTTTTCTTCCTATTCCCAGACTGTATTTTAAATCCTACCTACTTCATCCATCGTCATTTATTCATTTGGCAAAATAGCAAAGCATGTCTATTATTTTTACTTTCTCGTGTCCTTATTCAATTCCCTCGACTTCACGTGATTTAGTTCTACTTTCCATTACTTATGTTTTAATATTGTTGACATTAATCTTATGAAATGCATTATCCATTTCATTCAACTCATCTTCCAAGTTCTTTGTATCATTTTACAGCATTACAGCGTCATCGGCTAACATCGAAGTATTTAATACCCTTTCGAAATTTCTCCTTTGTTTCCCTTTACTGCTTGCGCAGTGTACAGGTACAACCCTGTCTCAGTTCCTTCTCAACCACTGCTTCCCTTTATCGTCCTTCGGTTCCTATAACCGCAGTATAATTTCTGTGGAACCTTTCGATGTCTGTGTCTTATCCGTGCTACCTTCAGAATTTCAAAAGATACGTTCCAGACAACGCCTGGGTCCGTCGATACAGACACTGGACTGTTGATGACTGGGAACATGTTGCCTGGTCGAACGAGTTCTCGTTTCAAATTGTATCGAGCGAATGGACGTGTACGGGTATGGAGACACCCTCATGAATCCATGGACCCTATATACACTCCTGGAAATGGAAAAAAGAACACATTGACACCGGTGTGTCAGACCCACCATACTTGCTCCGGACACTGCGAGAGGGCTGTACAAGCAATGATCACACGCACGGCACAGCGGACACACCAGGAACCGCGATGTTGGCCGTCGAATGGCCTAGCTGCGCAGCATTTGTGCACCGCCGCCGTCAGTGTCAGCCAGTTTGCCGTGGCATACGGAGCTCCATCGCAGTCTTTAACACTGGTAGCATGCCGCGACAGCGTGGACGTGAACCGTATGTGCAGTTGACGGACTTTGAGCGAGGGCGTATAGTGGGCATGCGGGAGGCCGGGTGGACGTACCGCCGAATTGCTCAACACGTGGGGCGTGAGGTCTCCACAGTACATCGATGTTGTCGCCAGTGGTCGGCGGAAGGTGCACGTGCCCGTCGACCTGGGACCGGACCGCAGCGACGCACGGATGCACGCCAAGACCGTAGAATCCCACGCAGTGCCGTAGGGGACCGCACCGCCACTTCCCAGCAAATCAGGGACACTGTTGCTCCTGGGGTATCGGCGAGGACCATTCGGAACCGTCTCCATGAAGCTGGGCTACGGTCCCGCACACCGTTAGGCCGTCTTCCGCTCACGCCCCAACATCGTGCAGCCCGCCTCCAGTGGTGTCGCGACAGGCGTGAATGGAGGGACGAATGGAGACGTGTCGTCTTCAGCGATGAGAGTCGCTTCTGCCTTGGTGCCTATGATGGTCGTATGCGTGTTTGGCGCCGTGCAGGTGAGCACCACAATCAGGACTGCATACGACCGAGGCACACAGGGCCAACACCCGGCATCATGGTGTGGGGAGCGATCTCCTACACTGGCCGTACACCACTGGTGATCGTCGAGGGGACACTGAATAGTGCACGGTACATCCAAACCGTCATCGAACCCATCGTTCTACCATTCCTAGACCGGCAAGGGAACTTACTGTTCCAACAGGACAATGCACGTCCGCATGTATCCCGTGCCACCCAACGTGCTCTAGAAGGTGTAAGTCAACTACCCTGGCCAGCAAGATCTCCGGATCTGTCCCCCATTGAGCATGTTTGGGACTGGATGAAGCGTCGTCTCACGCGGTCTGCACGTCCAGCACGAACGCTGGTCCAACTGAGGCGCCAGGTGGAAATGGCATGGCAAGCCGTTCCACAGGACTACATCCAGCATCTCTACGATCGTCTCCATGGGAGAATAGCAGCCTGCATTGCTGCGAAAGGTGGATATACACTGTACTAGTGCCGACATTGTGCATGCTCTGTTGCCTGTGTCTATGTGCCTGTGGTTCTGTCAGTGTGATCATGTGATGTATCTGACCCCAGGAATGTGTCAATAAAGTTTCCCCTTCCTGGGACAATGAATTCACGGTGTTCTTATTTCAGTTTCCAGGAGTGAATCATCTGGTGACTGTTCAAGCTGGTGGAGGCGTTATAATGGTGTGGGGCGTATGCAGTTGGAGTGATATGAGACCCCTAATACATCAAAATACGACTCCGATAGGTGCCACATACGTAAGAATCCTGTCTAGTCACCTGCATCCATTCATGTCCACTGTGCATTCCGACGAACTTTGGCAATTCCAGCAGATGCGACACCCCACACGTCCAGAATTGCTACAGAGTGGCTCTGGGAACAACCTTCTGAGTTTAAACACTTTCGGTGGCCACCAAACTCCCCAGACATGAAAATTATTGAGCATATCTGGGATGCCTTGCAACTTGCTGTTCGGGAAAGATCTCCACCCCCACGTACTCTTACAGATATATGGACAGCCCTGCAGGATTCATGGTCTTAATTTCCTCCAGCACTGCTTTAGACGTTAGTCACGTCCATGTCACGTCGCGTCGCGGTACTTCTGCGTTCTCGCGGTGTGCCAGTTTCTTTGGCTCTTCAGTGTAGTTCAGGGATGTACAGACCGCGGCCAGCAGGCCCCAAGTGGCACGCTATTGACCTGATGGCCCTTACAGAACTTAGTTCTTATGAGAATACGTTTTACTAATTATATTTTTTACATTAAGTCAATATCTATGAAACAAGTGATGTGAACTAATTACGTACTTGTTTGTTTTAACTTTACTTGCGACCTTTACGTAGCCACTATGAGGGGTTTGCGGCCCGCGGTACTAGCAAGTCTGTACACCCCTGTTTTCGTGTAGCTATGCTGACGTTGTGAGCTTTATAGACGGAATAATGCATCAGTTACGTAAGGCAGACGCTGTGGAGCAACTTCGCGTTCGCTTGAAGTGATTTAGAGAAACCATGAAGAACCTAAAATTGGATGGCTGTAAAATGCTTTGAACGTGGGTATTCATTCATACAAGTCAGCTGTCGTAGTTTCGCCTGGTCGGCACTTAGCCCTGGTTGATTTGTAGACCGTTCGGAAAACGGGTTGTTGGCACGCCATGGATCATCGACAAATAACAGTAGGTGGCTGGCGCGAGAAGCTGCGATGTTGTATCGAACATCCAACAGTGTCAGCTTTACGGGCAGCATCCTGTAAATAGCCCGAAGTTGTCTACGAGGTGCTCTTGCGTAGCTGTGACTGGTTCTGGAAGCAAAGCACACAGACGCACTCCGCCGTTCGTAACCTGTCCTCCCTTGCAACAAGAATGAAGAAGGGGGAAACCAGTTGCCAACAGATAGGCCTCCTCTCAGTACACACTGTTTAAGAACCGGTCCCTGTTTTTTCTAGCCGTGAGAAATCTATAGTTCTCTCGACCACTTTCTTACTTTTAGATAGTACTCATTCGATCGATAGTCAAGGGTCTATTTTATATAACCTGTTATCGCCTTAAGATTAAAAAAGTTGTTGAATATAAAGGCAGGAGTGGAAACTGTACTTCTAAGATATGTCGATATCGCCAGCTCAGGAGCTGAAAGTAAGAAGAGAAGAGGAAGAGTGTGTGAGAGAAAGAGAGAATGCAGAACAGCGTAAAGCAAAATATAAATTATGAATATGATTCTTCCAGTCACCACTCACGGTAACGACCAGATTTGGCGCAATCGTCGCTGTATAATATTAGTATAGCTCTGTTTACATTCAGTATTAACGAGCGATATTCTTTAGTGTTTATGGCACAGGGCTCGTACTCTGGAAGAATTGAATTGAATTTAGCGTTGTTCCATCGTAAAGCAGAATCAGTAAGTCTAATCAGTCGAGCGCCGGCATAGCGCCTTCAGAGAGCTCGTGGCCACCATCTCATTTCCAGTCCAAGATATTTCTCCCTCTTTAATGGCCTCGATGCTAGCGAGATGCAGCCTTTCCGCTTGCAGTCGGGTTGGGATGGTTCAGGAACGGGGGAGGGGGGGGGGCGGGGGTAACGGAGAACACTACACAAAAGATTTCCCTACCTTCATAGCATGAGGAACAAACGAGAGGAAAAGGAAAAAATAATTGTGTTCTCTACATTATACGTTGATTACATGACTGACCTCTCTCTCTCTCTCTCTCTCTCTCTCTCTCTCTCACACACACACACACACACACACAAAGAGAGAGAGACAGAGAGAGAAAAAGAGACAGAGAGAGAAAGAGAGAGAGAGAGAGAGAGATTCACGTATGTGGCACAGGACACAGCAGTGACACAAATTAGACACAAAATCAAAGACTCCAACGTTGGCGGCATAGATCCCAAATAGACAGCGACTAGTTTCGTCCCCGTCTTTCACGATCCGAGCACAGTTTTTGTCTCTAGTGTTCGTGACATCGACGAGCAGTCTTTCCTTCATACCCTTTTCAGCGCCCGAATCTTTTAATATACATCCCAGTAGCCTCCTCTTCTGCCGGTTATCCGTAGAGTTTTTCATTCCGTATTCTAGAGCGCCTCCTCAGTTTCGGGGTATTTCTAGGGAGTCACCAGTCGTCTCACTAGTTCGGTGCATCTTGTCACAAATCCCTTTCCTGTGCCAATTTTTGCTTCTAATAGTAGTGCGTACACCCAACGTCTTTAATTATTTGCTGGATACATTCCAATCACTCTCTTCCCCTGCAATTATATACCCTCTATAGCTTCCTCTAGTACCATGAATGTCTTAACAAATGCTGTATCATCCATTCCATTCTTTCTGTCAGTGTTTCTCCTGTGTCCTTCTCCTCACCGGTCTTCGGAGAACATCCACATTTCTTATTATTCCACCGAATCTTCAACATCCTTCTACAGCACCACATCTCAAACTCTTCGACACTCTTCTTTATCAGTTTTCCCACAGTGCATGATTCACTTCCATACTGCGCTGTACTCCAAATCAAAAGGTGCATTATCCTAAATTTCTTCCTCTGATACTAGAATACTGCGATTACCCGCCACTGTAGCCGAGGCCGCTGACGCACGCCCAAGGGGCGGCGCTCCCCTCAGGGTAAACTTGTTTCAGTCCTTGTGATGGGAACCTTTTGCTGCCAGTATTTGGTCGGCAAGTGGACGACATGTGGTGACGTGAAGTTCCTGATCGCTAGTGTCTGCGCCAATGTCCTGCATTAAATTCCAAACCTGTTCGCCGCGTGTCATGGAGTGACGGCACGTGATGCTGTTGATGATGCGTACGTCGAATGCGGACGTTGACCTCGGCGACTCCCTTGGAGCTATTTCAAAGGGTTAGTCTATGTGCTGGCACCCTCTCCCTTCCCATCGTCCATCACGACACAACCTTACACTACACTGTGCAAACACTCTTCACGCACATCCACACTACAGACACACACTTGGCACTTCTTAACAAGTCGGAGTAAGGTAACGCAAATTACATCCACTAGGACGTTGCCAAGAGCGACGATACAGAATTCCTGCATTTTCATTCCCTGAGTATGGGACTACTTCGATTTTGAGAGACCGTCTGTCATGGAATGCTCTCTTTCCTTGTGTTAGTGTGCGTTTTATGTGCTCATTTCGTCGTCCGTCACGTGCTATTTTGCTTCCCAGGTAGATGAATTCCTTCACTTGGTCAAGTTCGTGGACCCCAGTTCCGTTTGGTGTTAAGCTATTTCATTTCTGCGATTCCTCATTATCTTCGTCTTTTTTCGGTTTACTCTCAGTCCATAGGGAGTGCTTTAACCCTGAATTTTAATCCCACTCCCGATCGTTCCATTTATTTCCGTCATTGCTTCTACGATGTACAGAATGAACAGTACGGGGGAAAGTCTACATCGCTGTCTTATTCCGTATCTAATCTAAGCATCTCGTTCTTCGTCTTCCATTCGCTATTTGTCATTATACAGATTATGTATTACTCGTCTTTCCCCATGGCTTACAGCTACTTTCATTTCGATCATCTCGCAACATTTTACATAGTCGAAAGCTTTTCCTAAGTCGATAAAATCGATGACCGTATTTTGATTTTTCTTATGTCTTACTTCCATTATCGAGCGGAACATCAAACTGCCTCATTTATGCATTTTCCTTTCCTAAAGACAAATGGGTCGTCAAATAACAGATCCTCAATCTTCAGTTTTACTGACAACTTAGTTTGGAAGAACAGAAGTTGGCTTCAGTTCTGACTTCGTCGCGAACGCTTGCAGGATGTCCAAGGACGACAGATAAGTATTCCAGGTCACAGAAGCAAAAATGATGGTAGCGACAGACGCTCCATTACGAATGGTTTTCGAGACAGAACGCAGTTCATGTACAATCTTTCTTTTTTCGTAGCGGCGCATGGTTTCTGTCCTATCCAGTAATTTTTTACATTCCCAACGACTATGTTCCGAATATCTTTGTGCCATAACAGTGTGTCATTAAATTTGCAGTTGACTGTTGTTTGTTGAGACTATACGAGTGAAAACTATTGCAAGTGCATCGAAGTGAATCATCAGCAAATTGTTTCATTGCGCAAGCATTCGCTAAAAATGGGGCGCGTTTTCACTAACGCAAGAGATGCAAACAAGGTGCACATTTATGGCTGCTACTGTCGACACTTTCTAACGCATCGAATTCCGGCTCTTCACGTTTATTTCTCTTTTTTCTCACAGTTTTTAACACACTGCATCAAACGGGTACTCTGCATAGTAGGCACGTTTCATCAAAGCCCTCACTGAACAATTTTTTCAGGAACAGTAACGCAGTACTAGCACAGTTCAGAGTATTCCTGTAACTAGCACGTCTCCATTTTCCAAATGTACATGTATGGTGAATATACTGTGCAAGAAGACAATTCCCGTTTCATGTAGAGCGTATGCAGTATCTTCAGATTGGAGACAGCGCTGCTTGACTTGACTTTGTTAGTTTTGGAATACCAATATTGACGTGCATCTGTTAATATCATTAACCGACAAAGCGACATTTATTTTGGAAGGAACCAGTAACACACTTAATGATCATCGATGGACACAGGAGAGTCCACACGGTGTAGTAAATACGAGTTTCATGATTCATTTTCCATAAGATTGTTCTCAAAAAAGAGAGATGTCAATAGAACAATTCAAAGCCCTTATTTGTCAAATATGTCAAACAACTATTTCAACTATTATAGACTCTATTGTCAGAAGAGCGACTGCTAATCCGAGTAAAGATATTACAATAATCGCTTCAATCCCAAGATTTTTATTTGCTTTACTCACTTCACGCTTCCACACATTTACGCCATTATCATCAGCTGCGAGTTATCCTTTACATTACGTAACTTAGTAAAAAACACAGGCGATTTCTTGCAGCATCATGCAAGATGTCGAGAAGGTTACGTTGCGTAACGGGAGAATCTCTAACACGTTCACCGCACAATCTTCAGAACATACTTCCTCACATTAGACGCTACCTTTGACGATGTTTGTATGATAATAAGATCGATATGAAAAAACAATTCTGATCTTTCAACTAGCTTGATCAGTAATATCGTCATAATATTCGATTACTGAAACAATAAATGTCGGATAATCTAACCACCTACTTTCGTAGCCTTTGAAACTATCTTCTGCAGTAGAACACGAAACAATAACCAACAACAGAAACTTATTGCTGTATTAATAATTGTATTAAATTCGTAACTGGACCAAAAAGTAAATTCATCCTCAAACCAAAAGCTGATTTCAAAATCGCAATGCTTTATTAAACATAGTTTATGGGAGGTTCTACACCATTAGGTCAGTAACATTGGGCTTTCAAGGCCTGCCCGGACGGAGAGGAGTATACCTCTGCCTTCCAACGACTTCCAGACTAATCAATCCTCCCAGTGAAACTTTAATGGTGATTAAAACTGTGTGCCGGACCGGGACTCGAGATTGAAATCTTTGCCTTTCTTGGGCAGGTGTTCTATAGACTATTATCTCTCTTCTTCGTTCTTTCTGTTTTTTTTTATTGGTATTTCTTGAGGAATTATGTGTGGATTTTGCATAATATCTCATAAATTACATCGATGAAAACATAACTTTTTTTCCTACAAAGGGTGGCCAGTCTGTTGCCCGAAGATATTGAGCTAGAGCGCCGGCGGGGAGTGAGCTATTACGCAAGCGCGAATCACGACCCAACCCCACATTTCCAGCAGTACCAACCTTCCAAACAAAGAAGTTGTCCTGCTTCTGATTTCCACACGCCCTGCTTCCTTCATCGGTTTGTTGATCACTGGTGTCCTGAAAGCCTCTCCTCAAATATCGTCATTCCAAAACTGCAGTATCAGATGGGATACGACTGGCATCTAGGCTGTTCCTTTAGATTACACTACACGTTTCTCCATCTGTAACTTCTGCATTTCAGGCATACGACTCTGGAACAAACCTCTTACTAAACTGCGACTGATGTAAAACAACTCTGTATTCAAGAGGAGTTAAAGCTTTTTCTGCTGTCAGTGGCGTAGCTTCCCCCTCAGTATTACCAACTGTTCTCCTTCCATATGTCACGATGTCAACACCATCCATGCTTGTCTCATTCCCGTCTGTTTATGTTCCTTCCTCCCATCTGCCGGCCGCTGTGGCCGAGCGGTTCTAGGCGCTTCAGTCCGGAACCGCGCTGCTGCTACGGTCGCAGGTTCGAATCTAGCCTCGGGCATGGTTGCGTGTCATGTTCTTAGGTTAGTTAAGTTTAATTAGTTCTAAGCCTAGGGGACTGATTACCTCAGATGTTAAGTCCCATTGTGCTTAGAGCTATTTGAACCTCCCATCTCATCCGCTAAACTTACCATATTATTCTCGTTCTCTCTCTTCATCTTCACGTTTGATACCTTCAGCATTGCTGCCATACGTCCCTGCTGGATGTCACAACTCACATTCGACAAGAATTTCATGATGTAATCATCCAACACGATACCAATAAAATTGGCATTTCTAAAATTACATTTATTCTTTACTGTCTGTAGTTTTATATTATATCACTCATTTTGGTCGCTAATGGGCCGTGAGATGCACATAAAAAGAGCTTTCTGTTTGTTCCCGTTTACTTCCATTCTCTCAGAATAGTCTGTTTTCCACTCACCAGACCAAGTTATTTCGGTCTTCTTGGGTTTTCCTGCCTGCCCAACCGTCCAGTAGCGAATGTTTTGTTTAAAAGAATTTGTTTGGTATTTCATACTGTATTACTCCTGTTTTCTTTAAGCCTCCTTTTACAGCAACAATCCAATACATTGTCTCAGTTTTAACTTCACTATGATTTTCATACAATTACATAGACTTTCTAATTAATCCAGTTGGTTCTATTTCCTTACATAGCCGCAGAATTTTATCCTGCTATTTTTCTTATCCGAATACACCATTTGATCAAAAGTACCTGGACACCTATAAGTGGACATATGGGGTGTATCCACTCTTCGCCTTTATGGCGGCTTTAACACTGCCGGTGACGCTTCCAATAACGTATCTGAATTCCTGTGGAGGAATGGCAGCCCATTCTTCCTCCAGACTGGAGGGGGTAGTGACAATGGATGATGGGATCTGGAGCGAAGTCGTCGTTCCGTCTCATCCCGAAGGTCTTCCATTGGGTTCACGTCGGGACTCTGGGAAGCCAGCCCATTTCAGGATGTTATTGTGCACAAATCATTGACCCACAAATACTGCTTTGTGACTGAGTGCACTATTATGCTTGTGCAAAATATCACCGTCTCTGAACTGTTCCTCTGCTGGATGCAGACACAATGCTGTGAAACTATTCTTATGCTCCCACATTTCGCGTTTTCTTAAACGCAACCACGAAAAATACTTCCGTTCCGTAACCACCACCTCCTTCGTATTTCACAATTGTCACTACGCCTGATGGCAGGTTAAGTTCTCCAGGCACTCGCTAAGCACAAATCCTTCCATTGTATTGTCGAAGGGTACAGAGTGATGCATCTCTCCAAATCATTCATTTACAGTCAACCACAGCCACCTGACGTCACGCTTTGCACTGTTTCAAGTGTCGTTCAGTATTGGTTACAGAAATGTGTGGCTTATGTGGAGCTGATCGACCATTCGTTTTAACTCCCTGCGCACATTCATTGTGCTAGATGGATAGCTGGTAGAATTCTGGAACTCACGAACGATTCCTTCCGCTCAGTTCATTCGATTTCTTAGAAGTACATTCCGCAATACTAGACGACACCTTTCCGTCGGTACATGAGGTCTGTTTGGTCTTCCTTTAGCTGTGGTTATTCCTTCGTGTTCCCACTTCACAGTCACTTCACTTAGAGTCGACTTTGGCACCTTAAAAAATAATGAAATATCTCTGATGGATTTGTTACTCCAGTGACACCCAATCACTACTCCACGTTTAAGTAGGGCTATTGATAAAATATCGATATATCGATATTTTAACATGTGTCGGCGTATAATTTACACTGATGTATCGATATATCGATATCGAAATAGTAACTTTGAGAGCCGGTATGTTTTTTATATCATATTTTTTTCGCAATTTTCGAGAAATATACTTGAAATTGTTCTTTTGAAACTGTAGTACAACATACTTTTGCTTTCACTGTGCGAAGGAGTCTTACGGCTGTCTTTCTCTTTGACTGTGTCAACCAAGTAAGAATGGCACAAAGGAGAAGTCCGATTGCATTGGGCGGTGGGGTTGTGAATGGAATAACAAGACACCTGTCTTATAACTAAAACTCCCTTTTCTTGCTACAACTTAATTTATTTTTCCCAGGCGCGTTTTCGCCTTTTTCTTTGTCTAAGGCTTCTTCAGTGGGATCTATAACGATATAGTTTTATTATTTTTAGATTATCAAACAGTTCACGTCGGGTTCTTTTTATGTAAATAAGTAATTACTTACGGTTTTTTGGGATCGGTGTTTCATCTCATCTGATCTGCCAGATCGCATTACCACTTTATTTCTGAAACATAAGCACAATTTTGTATTCCGAAGTTTTTCACGATGTTCAGAATCTTTTTCCTTCTCGTTTGTGTTGTACTGTTATTCTTTTGCCACTAGTTACAGATATTTTTCCGAACTCTGTGCTTTTAATAAAAAAGAAGGAGAAACATGATGAATAGTGTGAAAAAGTTCAGAGTACAAAATTGTGCTTATGTTACGGATATAAAGTGGTAGTGCGACCTCCAGACAAGATGAGAGGAAACGCATGTCCCAGCAGACTGTAATAAATTACTTATTTACATAATAAACGCGATGTGAACTGTTTGATAATCTAAAAATGACAAAACTGCTTATTGCGGAGGGTGGCCACGCAAACAAACTTGGCATAACAAGATATTCGACGTGAGGCAATGGCACACCATTTGCGTTACAAACAATTTTTAACTAGTGTTCTATTTCTTCACATCGGGATTCATCAAAAACAGTTGCTGAAACTAATGAACAAAAATCTAAATGACAAGACTGATCTTTGCGGTTGGTGGAGGGGAAATGCTGACGTCATCAGGGGTCAGTGCTACCAACAGAAACTGCAACGTTTAACTTCGCCGCGCAATTTTGATACTACGACTGCCAGGTCGCTGGCGTTTGCAGAAATGAAAAAAACCGGGGAGGTCGATAGACAAATTCGATATGTGACGAAAGCGAACGACGGACCCATCGGACACTTACCTGCACTTGCTATTGTTAGCAAAGTTGGTATCGCCAATCGTGGAAGTGCATCGTTATCCTTTCGATCCTTACTCAGAGGGAGATAAGCAGGCTGCTAGCTTGTTGATGTACAGAATATCCAATAATAAACCAGTACTTAAATATGCAGCTCTAAAACTGGAAGTATATATGCAATGTGCAGCCGATATATTTTTTTTTGTCTGGTATGTCAATAATTTTTCCGTCGATATTTCGTTTTATAGATGATTTTTCCGGTCTACCGAGGACCGAGAATGACATTTTTTTAAACATCGATGTATCGGATTCCCGAAATTTTTTAAAATATCAACAGTCCTAGTTCGATTTCAGTAAGCACTCCTGACCAACTGTTTCTGCTGTTACTTCTGCTCTACTGACAGCTCAATACTCCCCGCCCCCTTTTATAATGGCGGGTCTGCCTCTCGTGACATCCACTTGTAACGTAACAATTACGTTACGTGGTATTATATAAATGTCTACCTCTCTATCTTTCCTGGCAAGGTTTTTCACTAGATAGAGATGTCTTTCGTATGCTCTCGTCAAAAAGAATGTGTGCTAAACACAACTATAATTATCAAACTTTTACTAATGAGAGGTGCAGATTCAGAGAGGACAGTGCACCTAAATTAAAACTGACGGTTCATTATAGTTTCGATTTCATTTTTGTATTTGTGGCCAATGTCCAATTTCCTAAGCCACCTTCTATTCTTAAGAATACTGTCCTCCAACTTCCCAAGCCATGTTCTATTCTTAAAGATACTTTTAAATAATTACAGCGTGTAATAACGACAGCAGAAGAACAGGATTATCAATGAGCGCAGTTACGACGGGACACTAATATGTCTGCGACTCAGGGACTTGTGGCGTCGTACAGACTGTAACATGGTCGTTGGCACACAGTCTGCTCTGACTAATTAACAGCGTGGCACCTGTGCACTTAAGTTACTGGACGCTGACATCTTAGCGACACTAATTATAATCCCTTCAGATTTTGATTTCACTAAAAGAAAAGCACTTTTCCAGTTACAGCGGTAGTAAGGTGGAATAAGTTAGTATTTTCAACATTCTGCCAAACCTACTACCTTCCATAATGATCATTTCCGCATTACATAGGAGTGACCAGCTACTTTTGATGAGATAGTTTAAATGTATTATACTTTTCAATTTCTTTATTATATTTCCTGATGGACCAACTAAGGACCACGTGGCAATTTCCGTTCCTTATTAGATGTTCTCTTCTTTTTTCACAGTACTCTTTCATCTGTTTTATTACTCCTTGTTTTCTGCCGGTTCATACCATTTTTTTCACTTTTTTATCTAGAAATCCCTCCATATTCAGTACTTTTTCGGTAAACCCTTCTCTCACAGCTGTTTCTTCAGCTTCTTTATTATTTTGTCTTAAATCCTTTTTTACTTCACAGTTCCAAGTTGTTGTTGACGTCTTACTCCACGAACAGTTATAGACCTTTTTGGTAAATATTTTGTTTTTCATTCCATATAAATGTCCAAAAAATTATCAGTCTTCTTTTCCTCATTACTTCTGGTATGCTTTCTAAGTTTTCAAAAATTTCATCGTTATTATATTATTTCCTACCTTCGACAGTTTTTCGTGGTTCTAATACACTCCTGGAAATGGAAAAAAGAACACATTGACACCGGTGTGTCAGACCCACCATACTTGCTCCGGACACTGCGAGAGGGCTGTACAAGCAATGATCACACGCACGGCACAGCGGACACACCAGGAACCGCGGTGTTGGCCGTCGAATGGCGCTAGCTGCGCAGCATTTGTGCACCGCCGCCGTCAGTGTCAGCCAGTTTGCCGTGGCATACGGAGCTCCATCGCAGTCTTTAACACTGGCAGCATGCCGCGACAGCGTGGACGTGAACCGTATGTGCAGTTGACGGACTTTGAGCGAGGGCGTATAGTGGGCATGCGGGAGGCCGGGTGGACGTACCGCCGAATTGCTCAACACGTGGGGCGTGAGGTCTCCACAGTACATCGATGTTGTCGCCAGTGGTCGGCGGAACGTGCACGTGCCCGTCGACCTGGGACCAGACCGCAGCGACGCACGGATGCACGCCAAGACCGTAGGATCCTACGCAGTGCCGTAGGGGACCGCACCGCCACTTCCCAGCAAATTAGGGACGCTGTTGCTCCTGGGGTATCGGCGAGGACCATTCGCAACCGTCTCCATGAAGCTGGGCTACGGTCCCGCACACCGTTAGGCCGTCTTCCGCTCACGCCCCAACATCGTGCAGCCCGCCTCCAGTGGTGTCGCGACAGGCGTGAATGGAGGGACGAATGGAGACGTGTCGACTTTAGCGATGAGAGTCGCTTCTGCCTTGGTGCCAATGATTGTCGTATGCGTGTTTGGGGCCGTGCAGGTGAGCGCCACAATCAGGACTGCATACGACCGAGGCACACAGGGCCAACACCCGGCATCATGGTGTGGGGAGCGATCTCCTACACTGGCCGTACACCACTGGTGATCGTCGAGGGGACACTGAATAGTGCACGGTACATCCAAACCGTCATCGAACCCATCGTTCTACCATTCCTAGACCGGCAAGGGAACTTGCTGTTCCAACAGGACAATGCACGTCCGCATGTATCCCGTGCCACCCAACGTGCTGTAGAAGGTGTAAGTCAACTACCCTGGCCAGCAAGATCTTCGGATCTGTCCCCCATTGAGCATGTTTGGGACTGGATGAAGCGTCGTCTCACGCGGTCTGCACGTCCAGCACGAACGCTGGTCCAACTGAGGCGCCAGGTAGAAATGGCATGGCAAGCCGTTCCACAGGACTACATCCAGCATCTCTACGATCGTCTCCATGGGAGAATAGCAGCCTGCATTGCTGCGAAAGGTGGATATACACTGTACTAGTGCCGACATTGTGCATGCTCTGTTGCCTGTGTCTATGTGCCTGTGGTTCTGTCAGTGTGATCATGTGATGTATCTGACCCCAGGAATGTGTCAATAAAGTTTCCCCTTCCTGGGACAATGAATTCACGGTGTTCTTATTTCAATTTCCAGGAGTGTATTTTCCTTATATTCGCCTTTCTGTTATTTCTAATGTAACTAAATTGTAGTTCAATGCTAGACATTCGCTTGTATACAGACTTCCTGGCTTCACTACTGTATTTTAATGTCTTATTTTCGCAGTCTTAGACAGACCTTGTTGTAATAATTATTCTTGTTATCTTTACTGTGGTTGTTGTGTATTCTTGTCATTACGTATTGCTCACGCATTGTGCATGTTCTAATGTTGGCTCACTAAGGATATCGGGTTTGATTTAAGAGAGGGAGTGAAGGCCTTATCTGGCCACGTGAAATAACTGAATAAATAAATATTTGGCTGGAAATCATTGAGAGTTCTCGAGATCAAGCAACAAGGCTGGTGCCTCATGAAATCACCTGTGTGGCGCCAGCGTAATTATGGATTAATGGAGTGGTTGTAGCTCTGCCTGCGCCGTAAAATCCGAGCAGAGTAGGGCCACGATTTGTGACGCGGTCCCCAGTGAGGGAGCAGTTAAAGAGGTGGGCCGGACTGCTCGGCGAACCTGTTGGGCGGGCTGCGTAGCGGCGCCTTCCCGGTAACAGGTCGCGCGGCGTCGCCTTGGGCCGGGCCGAGCCGAGCAGGAAGTGCCGCGGCAGCTTTTTTAAGCCGGGTGCATCCGCCTCGTAAATAGTTCTGGCGCCCGCCTGCTCTCGGACGGGAAAGACTGCCGCCGCGGAACTGTAGCCGTTTCCTCGCCGGTTCCCTCCCCTTCCCCTCCCTTCCTCCCCCCACTTCTTACGACTTCCGCGAGCCGTCTTCGGAATCCACTTCCCTGACGAGGCGCTATGTATTCATGCGTGACGCATACCTAACTTGCAGCGCCGCTACCGAGTAGGGGATGCATCACCGGCGGAGCAAAATCCCTCCGCTGGGTTGCCGCGTCACCGGCTTACCCTACTACTTTGCATGCTCTTGTGTTATTGCTCCTAGGACCAAAACGAATAAAACCTGGTATCGTATGACTGACAATCTCATTGACTCCCAGCTGGAATCAGTCAGCTCGTACAAATATCCGGGTGTTGCAGTTCGCAGGGGTATGAAATTACATGTAGCCAATGTAGACCCAGCAGCAGGTAAAGCTGGTGGCGAGACAATGAAGCCTCTCTGCAAAAGAGACTGGTTAAAAAATACTCGTCTGATGCTTGTTAGAATGTTGCTTAGTTTGAGCAGTGACACTTCCCATACTCGTCTGACGCATGTTAGAATGTTGCTTAGTGTGAGCAGTCACACTTCCCGTGCTCCATGGAGGATTGGAATGGGAATCTATGTCAATAAACTACTACCATCACCAAATTTCAGTTGCAGGTTGCATGCCTAACAACTTCCAGGTGTAACTAAAATTTGATTATTAGTATATCAAATAATAATAATAATAATAATAATAATAATTGTTCCACGTATGTTAGCTCAGTACTTAGCCATATCCGTAACTTTTCCTTTAGGAGTGGTCGGTTTCCTGACCGATTAAAGTACTCGGTAGTGAAGCCACTTTATAAAAAGGGAGACAGGGATAATGTTGACAATTATAGACCTATTTCTATGCCATCGGTGTTTGCTAAAGTTATCGAGAGGGTTGTATATACAAGGTTACTGCAGCATTTAAATTCACATAATTTGCTGTCAAATGTACAGTTTGGTTTTAGAAATGGCTTAACAAATGAAAATGCTATAGTCTCTTTTCTCTGTGAGGTTTTGGAAGGATTAAATAAAAGGTTGCGAACGTTAGGTGTTTTCTTTGATTTGACGAAGGCTTTTGACTTTGTTGACCACAAAATATTACTGCAGAAGTTGGAACATTATGGAGTAAGGGGAGTAGCTTACAATTGGTTCGCCTCCTACTTTAAGAACAGAAAGCAGAAGGTAATCCTCCGCAATATTGAGAGTGGTAATGATGTTCAGTCCCAATGGGGCACTGTTAAATGGGGCGTTCCCCAAGGGTCGGTGCTGGGGCCACTGCTGTTTCTTATTTATATAAATGATATGCCTTCTAGTATTACAGGTGATTCAAAAATATTTCTGTTTGCTGATGACACCACCTTGGTAGTGAAGGATCTTGTGTGTAATATTGAAACATTATCAAATAATGTAGTTCATGATATAAGTTCGTGGCTTGTGGAAAATAATTTGATGCTAAATCACAGTAAGACTCAGTTTTTACAGTTTCTAACTCACAATTCAACAAGAACTGACATTTTAATCAGACAGAATGGGCATGTTATAAGCGAGACAGAACAGTTCAAGTTCCTAGGCGTACGGATTGATAGTAAGCTGTTGTGGAAAGCCCATGTTCAGGATCTTGTTCAGAAACTAAATACCGCTTTATTTACCATTAGAACAGTATCTGAAATAAGTGACATTTCAACACGAAAAGTAGCATACTTCGCATATTTTCATACGCTTATGTCATATGGTATTATTTTTTGGCGTAATTCTTCTGATTCAAAAAGGGTATTTTTGGCTCAAAAACGGGCTGTTCGAGCTATGTATGGTGTAAGTTCGAAAACCTCTTGTCGACCCCTATTCAATAGTCTGGGAATTTTGACATTGCCCTCACAGTATGTATTTTCTTTAATGTCGTTTGTTGTTAGCAATATTAGCTTATTCCCAAGAGTTAGCAGCTTTCACTCAGTTAATACTAGGCAGAAATCAAATCTGCATTTGGAATGCACTTCCTTGACTCTTGTGCAGAAAGGAGTACAGTATTCTGCTGCATTCATTTTCAATAAGGTACCACAAGAACTGAAAAATCTTAGCAGTAGTCCAAACTCTTTTAAGTCTAAACTGAAGAGTTTCCTCATGGCTCACTCCTTCTATTCTGTCGAGGAGCTCCTGGAAGAGCTAAAAAATTAAGCAAATTCCAGTGTTACATTCTTGATTTTCTTTATTTAAACTAACGACTTGTCGCCTGAATATGTTTCGTATATTTCATTTTATCTGTTTCTACAATCGTGTTATAATTTCATGTATTGACTCGTTCCATGACCATGGAGACTTCTCCTAAATGTGGTCCCACGGAACAATAAATAAATAAATAAATAAATAAATAATTTACCGCATTTAAAATTTTAAAATTCTCTGATAATGTACTCATTATGAGATGTAATTTTACTTTAAAGTGTTAAGCTATGAGTCACCTTTAAAGCTAGAAACTGTGACTAGATAGGCTGTATCAGTTCTGGAACCACCTGCATTGTTGCCAGATTTCAGATGGCATCATTGATGATGTCATGTATTGCTCCAGATTTGCCCCATTGCCTCAGCCTCTATGGCACTGACCAGTTGTCCTTCTGGGAAATTTAAAAAAAAAAAATAGTGGGGAAAAAATAGCCCAGAAATGTTACAGGGTTCTCCCGCATTCCTATAATGTCACTGTGAAATGAAGGCTGTTGTTCTATGTGCATGTTGGTGGGTAATTCAAAAATACAAGGTGGAGCATTGTCCTGTTGGTGTAAAATTAAAAAAAATTCAAGACGATTGACCCGGGATACTGACACAGCTTTATGACATCAGAATCCACTATGGCGAACTCTGGATACAACTGCAAAGGATGGTGCCTTTGAGAAATGATTAGTCTGATCTAGCCTGCTATTCATTGCTTACATTCTTTCAGCGACATGAAAAATCACTTAACATGTTTTAAAAAAATGGCTCTGAGCACTATGAGACCTAACTGCTGAGAGCATCAGTCTCCTAGAACTTAGAACTACTTAAACCTAACTAACCTAAGGACATCACACACATCCATGCCCGAGGCAGGATTCGAACCTGCGACCGTAGCGGTCGCGCGGTTCCAGATTGTAGCGCCTAGAACTGCTCGGCCACCCCGACCGGATTAACATGTTTACTCGAAACAGGTGGAAAGGTTTTATTCACTCATACAAGTAGGGACATGAAGGGCTGTTTATTTATAGAAATCATGGTTGTCAGGTCCCTTCTTCTAAGTATAGAATTCAAGAGACCACTGAATTTTGTCCTGTCATCACACATACCACTTGTCCTATGTGAAAGTCTGTTAATGCTACTTTCAAACAATTCCCCTCTAATGACAGAGCCTAAACATTTATCACCCTAGGTTTGGATCTGAACTGCCCTAGGTCCACTGGTGCTGCGCTTAAACAACAGCTGCCATTGCTAGGGTGAAATAAGAGTGTTTATATCTCTAATTAAAAAAGTAACCACGCCAGGGACAGGCCCTCTCCCTTCCACGCATCCCTAGATCTCACATTAGCCAAGTACAGCTGACTTGCTCATATCACTGCTGCTACTGGAGCTCCAACCAGCAGAGTCGCCCTGCTGCTGCCACCGGCCACCTCGTTGCACTGAAGAGAGCTGCACAACACATTCTGCTGATCTGATAGCCCAAAGCAAAGTGTAGAATACCAGTTTAGATTTCTGCCACTAGTACGTTGTCTATGACAATGCTACAGTCATATCCCACATTATCCAAATTATAATGTCAGCGAAATTTGAAAAATGCAAGAAGCAGCCTTATGCTTTAATCCATATTCAAAAATTATCGTAAATTTAAAAATTCAGTTCTCTTTGCCTCTCAGAATACTTGTTCAAATACATCAGAAGCCAAAATGGAAGAACGCACTGTGTTTATTTCAAATTCATCACAAAAACTGATGTGTGATGGCCGGTGAACAATCATTAAGTTGCCTTGTTCTTAGCAGATAACCAGTTCTGTTAAAAATGTCTGAAGTTATATTGTCCAGTTATATATCAAATGTATAGAGAACAAAACAACTCCATACAAAGTGGAATGGTGAGTAGTAACTGTTACCAACACAGCAAATGCATTGACGAATCAGTGACAACTTACGAGATTCGTGGTCTGTGCCCTTCTTATTTCAACATGAAAAATTGTCACCAGAGACGGGCAGTAGACCATAGCACATCCTACTGGCATGATACGGAGACAGCAAGTGGATAAAGCCATTAAACAGCCATATAGTGGGGGATGATGCTGTCAGCTTAGTAAGTCTATGAATCACATGGTCCAGCCCAGAGTGATGGTGGCTGACGACTATAGACCGGGGAGTTCTCTTTGAGCCCAACAGCCAGCAGTAGTCAGTTACCTTAAGTTCAGGCAGCATTCACTCTCGTACGTCAGAAGATAGGAGCGTTATATCGTCTTTGTGGCTAGTTTTGTACTAATGTACCAGTGATTTTTTTTTCCAGTTCATAATAGTGAAATGGCGTGTTAAACGTTTTCAAGGTATTCAAACTCTACGAAAATGAAAGGAATTCCCGTTCAGCATTGAATAATGTGACTTCTCCTCTTCGTCTAAAGCGGAACGTTAATCTAATTTAATGCAGTTGGTTTCGTTAGCTAACTATGACAAGCAAACTGCCTTGCAGTAGCAGCGTCCGGATGCAGCCTTCCTCTTCCTCTTCCTGTTCCTCCTCACTCCACAGCTCCACTCGCCGCTGCGCTCCGAGTGGTCGGGAAGGAGCGTGACCGGAGCAATCGCGGGACGCTGCACGGACTGGCCTCTCATAGATTCACAACTAGCTCTACTGCAACGACTACACACTCTCTGCCAGATGAAAATATTGCGCTTTAACTAACACTGATTTTCGCTGTAGGGGCTCCTTGGTATGATGGAAATTTTATATAGATCAAACGTTAAACGCCAATCATCCATCCTACAGACAGAAGGTGACCTAACGTCGAGCATGCCTTTTTAAACTGATGTTTAAATGACTTTTCACAAAAATTTGTGTTTTAAGTTGTACATAAGACATGCAACATTTACATCGGATTTCTAAATGACGACACTTGAATCTGAAGATGAGAACAATGTTTTAACTTATCCGTATTTGATTTAGAGGGTAGTGGGACTTCTATTAGCAAGATTACTTCCTTCCGTAGGATTTCTAACTTATTTTCCAATGAAATCCTGCACGATTCCTCCAACAAAGTGGCCTGCGCAGGAAGTCTTTCCACTGGCCACGATAGTGGGTGTGAAGAGATTTGGTTTGAAGCGGCCATATGCATGATCTTCGGAAAATTCTACAAGCCTTCTAGGTTGCAGGACATTGAAATTTGTTCGACTGTAGTGAAATACAGGGCGTTCCGTAAGTAACTACGAAGTTCATAACTTGTCGTGTTAAAGTCATGAAAATTATAATAGATGATGGAAATGATCCCCTTGGACTTGAAGACACATTTGCACACGTTTCTGCATGTTCTTGAAGACGTTGTGCAGAACATTGGGATTGATGTTCCGAATGTGACGTGTCAGTGCATCTTGGAGTTCTTGCATGGTGTACGGATCGCCGTCGTCGCCCTTTCCCTTCAACGTACCCCATAGAAAGTAATCCGGTGAAGCCAAGTCAGGTGAACGCCGAGGCCAGAGTCCTCGAGAGATGATGCTGTTACCGAAGATATCCTTTAAAGAGTTCATTGCCTTGTGGGCGGTATTTGCGGTCACCCCATCCTGTTGGAACCAGGCATTCTCAATTTCAGTTCACCTAGGAAGGGCTCCAGAATTAAGGTAGCGTACCGTTCTGCATTTATGGTGTCCTGAAATAAGATCGGCCCAATGATGCGTTTACGAGTCACGGTGCAGCAGACGCCAACCTTTTGATCACGCAGTGGGACACCTGAAATTCACACGGATTCTCCGTAGTCCACACACGACTTATTCTGTCTATTCACGTAACCGGAGAGGTGAAACCATGCCTCATCCTTGAAAAACGTTGCGGCAACAATCCCCTCACCATTGTCCTGCAGGAAGGACAGAAAGCAATTGCAAAACTTGACACGCTTAGGGCGATCGGTGTCTCTCAAAACCGACACCGATACGTGGACAGTGACTTCCGGAGAATATTGTGAGCGGAACCCACAGACACATGGGCCTGCTGAGCTAGTCGTCGAACCTATTTCTTTGGACTTTGGAGCATCATGTCTTGCACCTCCACCACCTTCTCTTGGATGTGGGTGTGGATGTGGATGAGCCGGCCATTATGACCGAGCGGTTCTAAGCGCTTCAGTCTGGAACCGCGCGACCGCTACGGTCGCAGGTTCGAATCCTGCCTCGGGCATGGATGTGTGTGATGTCTTTAGGTTAGTTAGGTTTAAGTAGTTCTAAGTTCTAGGGGACTGATGACCTCAGATGTTAACTCCCATAGTGCTCAGAGCCATTTGAGCCATTTTTTTGGATGTGGACGGCCTGCCTGATTTTGGAGCATTATGAAAGCTTCCGGTCTTTAGAAACTTGGTTCCATACTGCATTTCGGTTAGGTATCTTCACTCCTGGGAACTCTGCTGCAAATGCAGCATCTTCTGCTGAGGTAAACTTGTCTCTGTTGCGAAACACATACTCCACAAGAAACACTCTTTGTTCAATCGTCAGCATGATGACCTGGATCACAATGATGTAACACAAGACGTTGGTCTTCAATCAAACCGGACCTGCGAACAAATACAAATACCTGGTCAAATATGGTTCAAATATATTAAACAATGGAAAATATTGTATTAATAGTTGGCAATCATATCAGTCATTACTTAGACACCACAACATGGCACTGTATGTTACTTTCTGAACACAACAATCGTCGAACTTAGAGATACTCGAGGTTATGATGAGTCTGATTGTATGAAGGCTACTCTGAAATATTTCGGACCAAGTCTGGACTCTGAGTGTTTCATATAAAGCAGAATATGTTGGTAACTGAACAATTAGTTACAAACTACGGGGCACACACACGTTATTCGACATGTAAACGGCACTACAGATATTCGGATTTAGGTTATTATATGTTCGATATGCCTGCCATCATCGGTGATGGTGTGACACAGACGAATAGCAACATTCTGCATGACCCGCTGAAATGTCGGAACATCCATGCTGTCGATGACCTCCTGAATGGCTTTTTCAGCTCAGCAACGGTTTTGGGTTTATTGCTGTACATCTTGTCTTTAATATAGACCCATAAAAAGGAGTCGCATACGGTCAGATCCGGAGAATATGGCGGCCAGTCGAGGTGGATGCCAGTGGCCTCTGGATACCGCAGAGCCAGAATGCGGGCCCCAAAGTGCTCCTCCAGGACATCAAACACTATCCTGCTTCGAAGACGTCGAGCTCATTCTTGGATGAACCACATCTTGTCGAAATCAGGACCACTTTGGATAATGGGGATGAAATCATCTTCCAAAACCTTCACTTACCGTTCGGTAGTTACCGTACCATGAAGAAATATCGCACCGCCTATTCCTGACCCCCATGAACCATGGACCTTGCCGTTGGTGGGGAGGCTTGCGTGCCTCAGCGATACAGATGGCCGTACCGTAGGTGCAACCACAACGGAGGGGTATCTGTTGAGAGGCCAGACAAACATGTGGTTCCTGAAGAGGGGCAGCAACCTTTTCAGTAGTTGCAGGGGCAACAGTCTGGATGATTGACTGATATGGCCTTGTAACATTAACCAAAACGGCCTTGCTGTGCTGGTACTGCGAACGGCTGATAGCAAGGGGAAACTACAGCCGTAATTTTTCCCGAGAACATGCAGCTTTACTGTATGATTAAATGATGATGGCGTCCTCTTGGGTAAAATATTCCGGAGGTAAAATAGTCCCCCATTCGGATCTCCGGGCGGGCACTACTCAAGAGGACGTCGTTATCAGGAGAAAGAAAACTGGCATTCTACGGATCGGAGCGTGGAATGTCAGATCCCTTAATCGAGCAGGTAGGTTAGAAAATTTGAAAAGGGAAATGGATAGGTTAAAGTTAGACATAGTGGGAATTAGTGAAGTTCGGTGGCAGGAGGAACAAGACTTTTGGTAAGGTGATTACAGAGTTATAAATACAAAATCAAATAGGGGTAATGCAGGAGTAGGTTTAATAATGAATAAAAAATAGGAGTGCGGGTTAGCTACTACAAACAGCATAGTGAACGCATTATTGTGGTCAAGATAGATACAAAGCCCATGCCTACTACAGTAGTACAAGTATATATGCCAACTAGCTCTGCAGATGATGAAGAAATTGATGAAATGTATGACGAGATAAAAGAAATTATTCAGGTAGTGAAGGGAGACGAAAATTTAATAGTCATGGGTGACTGGAATTCGTCAGTAGGAAAAGGGAAAGAAGGAAACGTAGTAGGTGAATATGGATTGGGGCTAAGAAATGAAAGACGAAGCCGCCTGGTAGAATTTTGCACAGAGCACAACTTAATCATTGCTAACACTTGGTTTAAGAACCATGATAGAAGGTTGTATACATGGAAGAACCCTGGAGATACTACAAGGTATCAGATAGATTATATAATGGTAAGACAGAGATTTAGGAACCAGGTTTTAAATTGTAAGACATTTCCAGGGGCAGATGTGGACTCTGACCACAATCTATTGATTATGACCTGTAGATTAAAACTGAAGAAACTGAAGAAAGGTGGGAATTTAAGGAGATGGGACCTGGATAAACTGAAAGAACCAGAGGTTGTACAGAGTTTCAGGGAGAGCATAAGGGAACAATTGACAGGAATGGGGGAAAGAAATACAGTAGAAGAAGAATGGGTAGCTCTGAGGGATGAAGTAGTGAAGGCAGCAGAGGATCAAGTAGGTAAAAAGACGAGGGCTAATAGAAATCCTTGGGTAACAGAAGAAATACTGAATGTAATTGATGAAAGGAGAAAATATAAAAATGCAGTAAATGAAGCAGGCAAAAAGGAATACAAACGTCTCCAAAACAAGATCGACAGGAAGTGCAAAATGGCTAAGCAGGGATGGCTAGAGGACAAATGTAAGGATGTAGAGGCTTATCTCACTAGGGGTAAGATCGATACTGCCTACAGGAAAATTAAAGAGACCTTTGGAGATAAGAGAACCCCTTGTATGAACATCAAGAGCTCAGATGGCAACCCAGTCCTAAGCAAAGAAGGGAAGGCAGAAAGGTGCAAGGAGTATATAGAGGGTCTATACAAGGGCGATGTACTTGAGGACAATATTATGGAAATGGTAGAGGATGTAGATGAAGATGAAATGGGAGATACGATACTGCGTGAAGAGTTTGACAGAGCACTGAAAGACCTGAGTCGAAACAAGGCCCCCGGAGTAGACAACATTCCATTGGTACTACTGATGGCCTTGGGAGAGCCAGTCCTGACAAAACTCTACCATCTGGTGAGCAAGATGTATGAGACAGGCGAAATACCCTCAGACTGCAAGAAGAATATAATAATTCCAATCTCAAAGAAAGCAGGCGTTGACAGATGTTAAAATTAGCGAACAATCAGTTTAATAAGCCACAGCTACAAAATACTAACACGAATTCTTTACAGACGAATGGAAAAACTAGTAGAAGCCCACCTCGGGAAAGATCAGTTTGGATTCCGTAGAAACACTGGAACACGTGAGACAATACTGACCTTAAGACTTATCTTAGAAGAAAGATTAAGGAAAGGCAAACCTACGTTTCTAGCATCTGTAGACTTAGAGAAAGCTTTTGACAATGTTGACTGGAATACTCTCTTTCAAATACTGAAGGTGACAGCGGTAAAATACAGGGAGCGAAAGGCTATTTACAATTTGTACAGAAACCAGATGGCAGTTATAAGAGTCGAGGGACATGAAAGGGAAGCAGTGGTTCGGAAGGGAGTAAGACAGGGTTGTAGCCTCTCCCCGATGTTATTCAATCTGTATATTGAGCAAGCAGTAAAGGAAACAAAAGAAAAATTCGGAGTAGGTATTAAAATCCATGGAGAAGAAATAAAAACTTTGAGGTTCACCGATGACATTGTAATTCTGTCAGAGACAGCAAAGGACTTGGAAGAGCAGGTGAATGGAATGGATGGTGTCTTGAAGGGAGGATATAAGATGACCATCAACAAAAGCAAAACGAGGATAATGGAATGTAGCCGAATTAAGTCGGGTGATGTTGAGGGAATTAGATTAGGAAATGAGACACTTAAAGTAGTCAAGGAGTTTTGCTATTTGGGGAGCAAAATAACTGATGATGGTCGAAGTAGAGAGGATATAAAATGTAGACTGGCGATGGAAAGGAAAGCGTTTCTGAAGAAGAGAAATTTGTTAACATCGAGTATAGATTTAAGTGTCAGGAAGTCATTCCTGAAAGTATTTGTATGGAGTGTAGCCTTGTATGGAAGTGAAACATGGACGGTAAATAGTTTGGACAAGAAGAGAATAGAAGCTTTCGAAATGTGGTGCTACAGAAGAATGCTGAAGATTAGATGGGTAGATCACATAACTAATGAGGAAGTGTTGAATAGGATTGGGGAGAAGAGAAGTTTGTGGCACAACTTGACCAGAGGAAGGGATCGGTTGGTAGGACATGTTCTGAGGCATCAAGGGATCACAAATTTAGTATTTGAGGGCAGCGTGGAGGGTAAAAATCGTAGGGGGAGACCAAGAGATGAATACGCTAAGCAGATTCAGAAGGATGTAGGTTGCAGTAGGTACTGGGAGATGAAGAAGCTTGCACAGGATAGAGTAGCATGGAGAAGCTGCATCAAACCAGTCTCAGGACTGAAGACCACAACAACAACAACATCTAAATGAAAGTGGGCTTCGTAGCAAAAGCAAACCGTAGTAATTCCCGTCATGTATCGCGGCCAACCGTGCAATTTGAACCTCCTAACGCAAACCGTTCAGAAGTTATGACGATTTTCTTTCATACAGTTCAATAATTGTCATACTGCATGAACAAAATGTAAGTGTAGTTGAGCCGAAATATTATCTTAAGGAAAAATAATTATTGTTTCTATGCATGGCGCCAACACCTTATCAAACAAAGACAAATTACTTTGCCAAGCATTGCTCGCTGAGATGATAACCAGTTCTTTCTTCTTTAAATTTCAAAGAGATTCATATCAGTCTTTTTCTGATTGGATATATGAGCTAAAACTATGTTCAAATTACGAAAGTGGAAAAGCAAAAGAAGGTGCACAGATTTACTTCTTTAAGTATTTGTGTCATGACATATAATAATTTTTAAATAGTTGCATAACAAAAAAATGGTTCAAATGGCTCTGAGCACTATGGGACTTAACATTTGAGGTCATCAGTCCCCTAGAACTTAGAACTACTTAAACCTAAGGACATCACACACATCCATGCCCGAGGCAGGATTCGAACCTTCGACGTAGCAGTCGCGTGGTTCCAGACTGTAGCGCCTAGAACCGCTCAGCCACTCCGGCCGGCAGTTGCATAGCAAGTTATTGCAGTACTTCTTAATTCATTGCCCAGTTATGCCGCGTTTCTTCAACCCACCGATGCGAGAGTCATAACTGCCAGACAAGGGCTAAAGAAAAGTCTTAAGCAGTAGCAACCACTTCTGAACTTAAATGCGTGAGAAATCGGACAAGTGAGAAACCACTATTGGTGAGGAAATAATGTCCCGGTTCCTTGAACGCTTACTTGCCGAGCTTTTACTGCAGGTGCAAAACAGCCAATGCGTATGATCGATAACATCATAAAACAGTTAGTTACATGAGTCACAAAATTTTTAATAATAACTACAGCGTAACGTGTTCCCAGGAACTGGATCGTATACTTTTAAAGGGGCTGAAGGCAACCTATACGCATCTGTGGGAAACTGAGAAAAACTGTTTCATTTGTGCAATAACTTTGTACGGGCATCTTTATTGGAATTGATGTGCTATGTAATCCAAATACAACTGTCGGACAAGTGACTGAATTTCTAGTGTTATATTTTCGTAATGTAGTTTGCTAATGAAACTTCCTGGCAGATTAAAACTGTGTGCCCGACCGAGACTCGAACTCGGGACCTTTGCCTTTCGCGGGCAAGTGCTCTATCATCTGAGCTACCGAAGCACGACTCACGCCCGGTACTCACAGCTTTACTCCTGCCAGTATCTCGTCTCCTACCTTCCAAACTTTACAGAAGCTCTCCTGCGAACCTTGCAGAACTAGCACTCCTGAAAGAAAGGATATAGCGGAGACATTGCTTAGCCACAGCCTGGGGGATGTTTCCAGAATGAGATTTTCACTCTGCAGCGGAGTGTGCGCTGATATGAAACTTCCTGGCAGATTAAAACTGTGTGCCCGACCGAGACTCGAACTCGGGACCTTTGCCTTTCGCGGGCAAGTGCTCTATCATCTGAGCTACCGAAGCACGACTCACGCCCGGTACTCACAGCTTTACTCCTGCCAGTATCTTGTCTCCTACCTTCCAAACTTTACAGAAGCTCTCCTGCGAACCTTGCAGAACTAGCACTCCTGAAAGAAAGGATATAGAGGAGACATGGCTTAGTCACAGCCTGGGGGATGTTTCCAGAATGAGATTTTCACTCTGCAGCGGAGTGTGCGCTGATATGAAACTTCCTGGCAGATTAAAACTGTGTGCCCGACCGAGACTCGAACTCGGGACCTTTGCCTTTCGCGGGGAAGTGCTCTACCAACTGAGCTACCGAAGCACGACTCACGCCCGGTAGTCACAGCTTTACTTCTGCCAGTATCTCGTCTCCTACCTTCCAAACTTTACAGAAGCTCTCCTGCGAACCTTGCAGAACTAGCACTCCTTCTTTCAGGATTCCTGCGTGACTGCTAATGTAATATGTTTATTTTTGTTGGGTGCAGCCCGTCGTATGCTTTGCATTAGATTGTACGCTGGAAGTATTTATCAAATGCACATGCAACATTTAATTACATATAAAACCAAAATCAGTCCACAGATCGGTCAGGTACAGAAGAGGCAATGACTAAGAAGTCGACGACTATTACTAGTATCGCGAAACTAATGCAAGGCAAAGACAATACATTTAGCAAAATGAAATTTTGTGCAGACGATGGGTTGAACCCAGTGTGAAATGCTCTGCTTAACCCGCTGGACAGGACAGATCGAATAAATTGTGGAAAGGGGCCAAAATAAGTGGCTGTCAGTTACACTCGAACATATCACTTTATTATTTAATCAAACGTTACAAGAGCCCAAAAAGTTTTAAACACACAGCTTTAATGTTTGTGACTCAATTACCAGCTAAAAGCCACTTTAATTTACCATAAAACGCAAGCATAATCAGAAATTTAAAAGGCAAGCCTTATCTTAGAACAGTTCTTTAGTTTGGCTGAAGTAAACAAGTTAAATTCAAATCGGCTGAAGGCCGAACACTTAAATCTCCAAGACTTTAATTTTTTTTCTTTTTTAAATATCAAAGTCCTTACGTGAAACAATATTTTAAACTAGGCTTAAGGCCTTAAGAGTAAAACAACTCTAATTTAAAACACAAAACGTGCTAGAAGCCATACAAGTACCAACAACAAGAACAAATTTTAAAAAAAGGCAGTCCACACAAGGACGCCCAGATGTTCGAGGGTCGGCCTGTAATTCAAACACTAACGCTCGCATAGGTGAGACAGGCAGTCGGGCCAACCATTCAAGATCCGATGACAACCCAACCGACCAACAGTCATCAGATCCACCGACAAGATAACTTCCACTTCACCCGACCAGGGCACAACAGGGAGTTCAACGGAACAACGTAGAAGATATTGGTGCCCACAACAAATCATACACGGAGCTTTCAAACTACACACCATGCTAGACAGCAACAACACGATGAGGAAACCACACTGCCCGAAATTTATGTCAACGCCCAGGGCAGGTAATCGGAATAACGGCCACAAGGCAGAAGATTCCGCTGGTACACTTCAATTCAGTTCACCAAATACAGTGAAACTCCACCGGAGGGTGGCTAGAATTTTCCAACTTGGAAAACATGTTGCTCGCGGGAATATCCCAACAGCCGACAACGAACTCCAAACGACACAATGTGTACAGTCTTGACTTGCTGGTAGGTTAAATCAAAACTAAACTGTCGTGTCCAGGCTCGGTGAGCCACGGACCTCGTAGTAATGGGAACAGCACCACACTCTCTGACACCGTGTAGAGCCCACTGTGCCGCACGGAAATTTCCTGGCTGATCCACACCAGCCGACCGACTCCTCAGAGCCAGTACGCTGACAACATTTAAAATAACTTGTCACTCAAAATCACACAAACTACACACAGTTTAACGAGCACTTGCACAAAGAACTAGACAATGCTAACGGCAGTGCCTGTACAATAACAGGGACGAATCACGAGTCGGCACACACAGCCAGCACATAAGCGATCGCCGTCCAAATACTCGTCGTCCGGCAATACGACCGACCGACGACCAACCAAATCCAATTATGTGTGTCGGCCACCGTCGGGCGAGTCATGGCGGTCCGGACCTCGCTGATGCCGCGCCCGAACTGAACTTGTGCCAGGTCCGAACTGCACTGCTAGCGCCTCCCAACTCACTAGCAGATCCCAACTAATTCCGAACACATGACAACGGGGAAGTAATAGCAGTCAGCAAAGATATTACGCCAGGGCTTATATCGATAAGCGCCGCTGCTGCCGCTCACGGGCAGGCAAGGAGGCAACTCAGTGACACCAGTAATTGAAATTAACATAAAGAGGTGGTCGTCCAGTATAAACAGGATGTCAAATGAGATATGGCACGAACACGAGCCACGCACGGCTCACAGCGGAAATACTCAAATGTATATACACTATAGAGTCACATTAATGTGGCCAACTCTCAAAAGTCTGAATAACTAACTTTTGCAGTGTGGACCGGTGAAAGGCGTGCAGGAAGAGAGCCAATGAGGTTCTGGCAGGCACCGACAGGGATGCGGAGCCATGCCGACTCCAGCGCCATGGGTAGCTGCGCTAGGCTTCTCTCTTGAGGATCCATGGTGCAAACATCCCGATCGAGGTGGACCCACAGATTCTCGAATCGGTTTTATTCTGGAGAGTTTTGTGACCGGCGGAGTATGCTGACTCATCCCGGTGCTCTTCAGACCACGCACGTACACTGTGAGCCGTGTGACACGTTGCATTGTCCTGTTGGTAGATGCCTTCATGATGAGGAAAAACGAACTGAATGCAGGGGTGTACATGGTCCCCAAAGAAAAATGTATACCTATGTTGAACAATTGTTTCTTCCAGAATGACATCACCAGGGAACGCCACGAAAACATTCGGCAGATTATAACGCTCCCTCTTCCGATCTGCGCCTTTCCGACGATTGTTCCAGGGTGTTTGCTTTCTGTCTGATGGAGCATGAAACGTGATTCATCTGAAAAGGCCACCTGTCGCTACTCAGTGGACGCCCAGCTGCAGTATTGGCGTGCAAGCCCCAGTCTACGTCACCGCTGAACAGCAGAGAGTATGGGTGCTTGAACCTGGCGCCTGCTGCAGAGGCTCAACGCAGCAACGTTCGCTGAACAGTCGTTGGCCCCTGTCATGGTCCGTGGTGCACCGTAGTTGCCTCTGCGCCAGTTTTGGATGCAGACTTTTTGTCATGCACGATATACTTTAACCATGACGGCACACGAACAGTTTATAAATTTATCTGTTTCGGAAATGCTTCCACCCTTGGTCTGAAAGACAACGATGATGCCATTTTGGATGTCAGATAAATCGCTCCGTTTCTTCGTTACGACAATGACTGCACTGTTTTCTGCCACCCCTTCTCCATTCCCGAAACACACATGCTGTATATATCCTCTGCTGCCAGTGCTGCCACCTACCGTCTGTGAGTGGTTGCTGCACATTGACGTCGAACATAGATCATCGTCACATTAATGTGACTAGACAGTGTACCTAGCCTTGTAAAAGTTGTCTGTAACCTCTGGAAACACTCTAAACGCTTAGCAGAGAATATTTTTGAACTCTCTGAGGCTATTTGCAGGCTCACAACTGTACACAAGGCAATCACGTCAGTGGGAAATTGTTGAGAAGTGCCGGGAGATTAGAGGATGACCTGTTCTTGATGGATAAATGTAACCCAGTGCACGTAAATAGCCAAGAAGACTTGGTGTTGTTTGACTTCAGTCCATAGCCAGCAAATGGCATCAGTCATGCCCGTCAAGTATCTAGGCGTATCTACTGAGCATAGAAGTGCAGTGGTCAGCACACGGGACTTGCTTTCGGGGGAAAAGGGAGTCCACAGCCCTGTCCAGTCTAAAACAATTAAGGCGAACTGTTAAGACGATTCCTTTGAAAAGAACACGACCAGTTTCGTTTCACATCGTTGCCGTATTCGAGTTAGTGCTCCCTCTCTAACGACCTTGTCATCGATGACACAGTCTTGTTAACTTCCTCTTCTAGCAGTATGTATCCTCAACAATACAAGTTGGAACAACTATATAAATGTAGCTGGAATGAGATTTGTCGGACGTATCTCAAGGAATTACAGATTTCACATACGAGTGAGGTTGTTTTTAAAACATTCGTTCGACCAATTCTTAAGTGTTGGTGGTCGTCCAGGGACCCTTACAAAAAACTATTAACGTAAAAGACAGAAAAGATTTAAAGGAAGCTGCGCGCTTTGTCCAGCTATGTTTACTCGCAGTGATGTCACAGAGACGCTTAACGAAATCCAGTGACGTACGCTACAAGAACTTGAAACTTGACCTTGAAGTAGATACAAGGAAGTGACAGAGGATTGCGGAGGGACTTAACTGTTATAATTCAGAGGGCCTATGTTCTGGTCGAAGTCAGAAACACAGCTTCCTATCATAACAGCCAGGTGTGTAAAATCATAGAAATACGAACATGTACAGATGAATACTGACTATTCTCCTCCTCGTGCACCATTGGCGAATGGAATGGAAATTTGGAAAATTATTGTTACACTATTCACCCTCCCCCCAGATATATACCTTGGCCAGCGCAGAACAGATTTATTTTATTTGTTTTATTTTAAATTATTTGATTGGCACAGAACCTCTTGTAACTTTAGTTTTAAGTATTTATTTAATGTCCAATTTCGAGCACGGTGTAGACAGTTATCCAAACAGTTAAAATTATGTTTCACATATTTTACGTATCAGTCAGAGCTGCAGGTCAGCGCATTTTCCTACCTAAAACTGAAAAATGAGGTGCGATTTTTAATCTGCAGATGCCCTCCATTAATTTAATTTCATGCAATTCGAATTTATTAACACGAATTCAGGCATGTAACTACGTACCTTTTCGTCGAGTTTTAATAATGCGAATTGTTTATAATTAAATTACGCTACTACAGGCATTCTAAAGCCCACATGAGCTCCAAATTGCACGTACCCAGTCAATCCAAAAGTTTTCATACTGGATTAATAAAAAACATAGAAAAATTAAGATGATGGTTTTAATGATTCCAGTGTTCCATATAGTAGCCCTTCAATTGACTACAACGAACACAACGTTCGTATAACTATGTGAACCTGTTTCATTTTGCGCTTTTTCGTTTTCTGGTACGTTCGTGTTGATAGTACCAACTCAGGTCACCTGTGATGATTTTTCCCAAAAAAGAATTGTCCGCGTTCTGCATTTCAGCCAGGTCGCGGCAAAATGGTCCTAACTTGTTTGTTCTACACCTCATTTTTTGTACTTACCTATCACTACTGTATTATTTAAAACTATTTCATAAATTTTTAACTAAGTTTAAAAAATGCTTGAGTAAACTACACTACTGGCCGTTAAAATTGTTACACCACGAAGATGACGTGCTACAGACGCGAAATTTAACCGACAGGAAGAATATGCTGTGATATGCAAATGACTAGCTTCTCGGAGCATTCACACAAGGTCGGAGCCGGTGGTGACACCTACAACGTGCTGACATGGGGAAAGTTTCCAACCGATTTCTCATACACAAACAGCAGTTGACCGGCGTTGCCTGGTGAAACGTTGTTGTGATGCCTCGTGTAAGGAGGAGCAATTCGTACCATCACGTTTCCGATTTTGATGCAGGGCGGATTGTAGCCGATCGCGTTCGTCGAGATCCAATGACTGTTAGCAGAATATGGAATCGGTGGGTTCAGGAGGGTAATACGGAACGCCGTGCTGGATCCCAACGGCCTCGTATCACTAGCAATCGAGATGACGGTCATCTTATCCGCATGGCTGTAACGGATCGTGCAGCCACGTCTCGATCCCCGAGTCAACAGATGGTGATGTTTGCAAGACAACAACCATCTGCACGAACAGTTCGACGACGTTTGCAGCAGCATGGACTATCAGCCCGAAGACCATAGCTGCGTTTACCCTTGACGCTGCATCACAGACACCTGCGATGGTGTACTCAACGACGAACCTGGGTGCACGAATGGCAAAACGTCATTTTTTCGGATGAATTCAGGTTCTGTTTACAGCATCATGATGGTCGCATCCGTGTTCGGCAACATCGCGGTGAACGCACCTTAGAAGCGTGTATTCGTCATCGCCATTCTGGCGTATCACCCTGCGTGATGGTATGGGGTGCCATTGGTTACACGTCTCGGTTGCAGGTCCTGTACCGGCCTTTCTGGATACAGAAAATGTTCGACTGCTGCCTTGACCAGCACATTCTCCACATCTCTCACCAATTGAAAATGTCTGGTCAATGGTGGCCGAGCAACTGGCTCGTCACAATATGCCAGTCACTACTTTTGATGAACTGTGGTATCGTGTTGAAGCTGCATGGGCAACTGTACCTGTACACGCCATCCAAGCTCTGTTTGACTCAATGCCCAGACGTATCAAAGCCGCTATTACGGCCAGAGGTGGTTGTTCTGGGTATTGATATCTCTAGATCTATGCACCCAAATTGCATGCAGATGTAATCACATGTCAGTTCTAGTACAATATCTTTGTCCAATGAATACCCGTTTATCATCTACATTTCTTCTTGGTGTAGCAATTTTAATGGCCAGTAGTGTATAACAACTCCCACTTTAACTGAGCACTTCGAATCCAGAGCTCTCACTGCATACTTCGTTCTGGTTGGTCAAGAGTTCAACGTATTGTAACGACAGGACAGTTACTGAGAATCAATGGCGCTCATACCCGGTGACAAGGGGGCCGCCACCGGCGTTATCATGGACGGGTGTGACATTCACATATGCGCGAACAAAGCGACAAAGGGTCCCCTAAGACCCCTCAGCCCGGCAACACCCTTGGTGCCAGCTTCCCGTTTGTTGAGCATTTAAAAAAAAATGTATCTGTACAGAGACAACATCTGATGGAAAAAAAAGGTTCAAATGGCTCTGAGCACTATGGGACTTAACTCCTGAGGTCATCAGTCCCCTAGAACTTAGAACTACTTAAACCTCACTAACCTAAGGACATCACACACGTCCATGCCCGAGGCAGGATTCGAACCTGCGACCGTAGCGGTCGCGCGGTTCCAGACTGTAGTGCCTAGAACCGCTCTGCCACTGCGGCCGGCCCTCTGATGGAGTCCCAGACCCTTGCAGACAGGCAACACCTTGCTACCCCTCCGATTCGCCATGCCTGCTGGCAGCAGCTAGAGCAGCAGCGTAGCCTGCCTGCATGTGCCTGGAGCTCCGTCACGGACTGTCTTTGAGGAGCAACATTTGTAAAGCGCTCAGCAAAGGACGGCAGGTGGCATCGAGGGTGTTGCCGATCTCGATGGTCTTAGAGGGACCGTCTGCCATTTTATTGATGCATCAGTGTCAAATGATGTCAGTGTCGCAACCCACCGCGATCACGCCACAGGAGCACGTGAAACAGGAGGGCTGAACAAGGATAAGCACCCTTTGGTGTTTCAGATCACTTTCAAAATCCGCCGAATGGCTTTGGACGGTCCCTTGTGGTTCCACCCTGTACACCAGAGCAAAAATTACAGTCGAGGCATACTCCAAAGCGGCGAAATCACGTTCAGTAGTGTTGCAGCTCCACGATGTCCGAAGAGAAAGGTCGACTGGAAATCAGTGCGCCAAGGAAAGGAGAAGTTTCATTGTCACCCTTCGTGCCACCCACCTGAGGCCATTTGGTGTCTAATACGAGCGACGGTGTGTTTGAAATGTTTTCCTCAGCCACTCAGAAGTAAACCGCGTGATTTCAACTCTGAGCGTTGAGGTTCTGACTTCCATCGCAGACGCGTCAGAAGAAGAGGTGAAATGTGGCTAAGAGAGGGTATGACGACTTTCCCATAGTGTGACACATCTGCGGTCGTTTTGGGCACAATTGTAATGAAATTGTTAACACACGTTTACCTCGCATGAATTCGTGAGCTCTGGCCTCTTTTCGCGTGTGTCGACATCTCGCTGTTTGAAACGTCATCGACCAAGAGAGTGATGTCGCAGGGCGCCAAGCTTTTGCATCTTTGAACCAAATTTGATAGTTCTGCGTTGCGGTCGGGACAGTTACGGCGTTTCGAAAGGGTGCTCCTTTAAATGCGTTGCGCGGTGTATGTGTATAACAGCAGAGGTAAGTAATAGAAACCAGTACGCTGTCCTCGATGGTGAGTGTTCATCGGAAGTGAGGGTATCATCTGGAGTGCCACAGGGAAGTGTGGTAGGTCCGCTGTTGTTTACTATCTGCATAAATGATCTTTTGGACAGGGTGGATAGCAATGTGCGGCTGTTTGCTAATGATGCTGTGGTGTACGGGAAGGTGTCGTCGTTGAGTGACTGTAGGAGGATACAAGATGACTTGGACAGGATTTGTGATTGGTGTAAAGAATGGCAGCTAACTCTAAATATAGATAAATGTAAATTAATGCAGATGAATAGGAAAAAGAATCCTGTAATATTTGAATACTCAATTAGTAGTGTAGTGTTTGACACAGTCACGTCGATTAAATATTTGGGTGTAACATTGCAGAGCGATATGAAGTGGGACAAGCATGTAATGGCAGTTGTGGGGAAGGTGGATAGTCGTCTTCGGTTCATTGGTAGAATTTTGGAAAGATGTGGTTCATCTGTAAAGGAGACCGCTTATAAAACACTAATACGACCTATTCTTGAGTACTGCTCGAGCGTTTGGGATCCCTATTAGGTCGGATTGAGGGAGAACATAGAAGAAATTAAGAGGCGGGATGCTAGATCTGTTACTGGTAGGTTTCGTCATCACGCGAGTGCTTCAGGACTCGGGTGGGAGTCTCTGGAGGAAAGGTGCGCTCTTTTCGTGAATCGCTACTGAGGAAATTTAGAGAACCAGCATTTGAGGCTGACTGCAGTACAATTTTGCTGCCGCCAACTTATATTTCGCGGAAAGACCACAAAGATTAGGTAAGATAGATTAGGGCTCGTACAGAGGCATATAGGCAGTCATTTTTCCCTGGTTCTGTTTGGAGGTGGAACAGGGAGAGAAGATGCTAGTTGTGGTACGAGGTACGCTCCGCCACGCACCGTGTGGTGGATTGCGGAGTATGTATGTAGATGTAGATGTAGCTTTAGGGTGGTGAGAAAACTATCCCTGTCTTATTGATCGGAACGAGGCTGATGATCCATATTTGGACCGATTTTCAGTAGTGCAGCAGAGCAGAGAATTAATGCAGGTCCTACGATAGAACCGTACGGGTATGTCTGCGGAGCAGAGCTTCGCGCAGTTTGTCTCGCGCGCACCGCACACTACCAGCAGCGCAACCTTCAGCCACGCTTGCCAAGTGCGACTTCACGCGATTCTACGGAAGTGTCGAGGACCGAGGAAAGCAATGTTTTACTGTCTGACGCTCTTTGCTCTCTGCTAGTTCGTCTTCTGTTGTTGTCAAGCGTTCTCGCAATGAACTTACATAGATTACTGTGACCGACTGTTCTATCAGAAACGTTGGCAGTGTGGGAGATACACGCTCGATTTCTCTGGCAGTAATGTCAACACAAGTACCTTTCTTGTAGCAAAAGCATTCGTCGTTCTCTTCAGATTGCAATCTTTGTAACTATTTAATGTTAATTTATTCTTCGTAACGTCCTCAATTTCGCATTTGAGACTTGACAGCAATTCTCTACACCGTTGTTCTACCTCTGTACTTTAGTGTCATGATTTTCCGGAATGTAATAACTAGTTACAGCCCTAATCTGTAACGAAACAGATAAATAAAGTTACACACCTTTCAACCCTTCGAATTTGTTTAAATTATAACCGTCCTCAAATCGACAGATATTAAGAAAGAGCCGCTAATAGTTACACCTTCGCACTGAAAATAATAATCACTTCTGCTACAAACTACAAACGTTTGCATTGTTCCTAGCAAACCATTATAACGAACTTTACTTTAGGGACAATTGCAGTAGATCTTGAAATTATTGAAAAAGTGTCATCAAAAACAAAACCTACAAAACTATACACTCATAAAACAGTTGCACATTATTCTACTTTTATTAGGTTAATGAAAAGAGTTCAGAGTTATTGTGTTTCCCTAACGCAAAATACTGGGAAGAACTAAAGCTGGTATAACAGTTTAGTATTAATGCTTCTCCATTCGTGTTTGTCATTATCTAGCTACGTGGCTTTGAAGGAAGCCCTTCTGCTCCCAGGCATACCTTCCTCAATATTTTCATCATTTGCTTATTGCATTTCTTCCTGCACTCCACTTTCTATTTCCACTACACCTTCTATCTTTTCTCAGATGAACACAGACTGTTTCGCACAAATTTAGTGCCTCAACGAGGCAGTGCTACCCACGTGTCTTCTGCTATTCTAGCTAATTGTGCCATAAAAATTATCAAATTACAAAAACAGAGAAGTCGTAACTTTGCGTTTTATTGCTGATTATAAAGGGCAATGTTGAAAAGCTGTATGCTCTTCGTGTGCTACATTCCTCATATCTTTTCGTAAGCTATTTCTTCTATGAAGAACAGTTCATCAGCGTTAAGTAAAAATGTCTCTCGTACTAACTGAACAACTATGAATAACAGTTAATAAAGAACACTAAACTGTTTGAAATGATGTCACGCACCAGATGCAAACATATATGATTTTTCGGTACTGATATGAAAAATCTCTCCATCTGTAATTCCGAGTCAACGAACACGTTATACTGTTGAAATGAAATAAGTTTAGGAGTCTAGATTAATGTGAAACTCTCAACTTGAAACGAAGCAGTTGGATAAAGTTCTTTCTCGTCCATCAATTGATCTTTCCTGGACGGCCAAGCTGCAGTTCATCTTAGGTTATCCATGTCTCACGCCTGAAATACTGTAAACATATAATCGCCTCTGAGTCAAAGGTCAGCAGCTGCACATATTTGCTGTATCGTATTTTGCTACCGCTCAAGCGATGAATCAGTTTTTCCGCTTATTGCTTTAATCCTTTTCGCGAACTGATTGCAACTAATCTGCGACATGTTCTTCCTGCAGAACACATTTGCATCATACAACAAGCGTCGTACATCGAAAACTTTCATTTAAAATTTTAGGTCCCACCGAGATTTGAACTCGGATCGCTGGATTCAAAGTCCAGAGTGCTAACCATTACACCATGGGACCCTGCCTTTACGACGGACTGGGAATGAGTACTTGTAACTGTTTAACCGGTAAGAGGTGCTGGGTTGAGTCACGCTCGCTGGTCGCGTGTCTTGTTACCACCGCTACCGCTACCGCTCCATTCATCCGACAGTGCGGTCGCACATGTAGTTTATTTTTGGATGAGATGTGAGCTTAGTCAAGCTAGAGATACATATACCACTTTGTTCTAGACTTAAATTTCTGTTCTAAACTGTATAAGACGGCGGTTTTTGATATATTAATTTCTTTTGGTTGTAAGTACGCAATCGCCCTATGAATCACTAAGGCATAACAAAAACGTTGCAATAAAACGTAACACTATTTTTCAAGTATTTTATACAGCAATCAGGATCTGTTGCGTGGTACAGAAAACGGTGGGAGTGGAAAGTGGCTAGAGGTTGTTATGTGGGCGTAAATTCTTAACATTTATTGTGTTGGTGCATAAGTTCGTAGGGTTTTTTTGTTTTTTTTGCGTGTTGCTGTGGGGTTTATTTGTCATTGTCATTTTTTATTCGTAGATCACTCTTGCTATTTCAGTTCACATATTGTCATTTTGACATTTAAAGAGGCTTGAACCCTCGAAAATGGAGTGCCAAGTGGAGGAATCGGAACATTTCCGACATACTCTTCTCTTTGAGCTCAATAGAGGGGTGGCAGCAGCGGAGGCCTCCAGAACCATTTCCTCAGTGTATGAGGATAATGCGATTGGACAGAGCTCGGCAAGAAAATAGTTTCTTCGTTTTAAGAAAGATCGCTTTGACATTGGTGACTCTACACGTTCAGGAAGACCTTCGGGTTTTTGATGAAGATTGTTTAAACGCATTAATTCACAACGATCCACGGCAGTGTAATTGAGAACTGTCAGATGTGATGAATTGTGATCATTCCACAACCGCGTGACATTTGCGTGCATTGAGGAAGGTTCAAAATTGGGTGCCGTGTGCTCTAAGTCGAAAGCACAAAACTTGAAGGCTGGCCACATATGCTTCTCTTCTTGATCGATATCAACTGGCTCGTGAACGATATTGACCATGCCTGTCCTGAATATTTACTGGTGACGAGCATTGGTGTCTTCATGATAACGTAAGGAAAAGAAAGGAATGGTTGAGCCCAAACAAAGCAGCAAATCCCCATACAAAGACCCACGCGCATTCACAAAAGATAATTTTATGCATCTGGTCATCTGGTGGAACAGCGACAATGTGATGTACTACGAATTGCTTCCCCGATGTAGGTCGATCACTGCTGATATCTGTTGTAAAGAACTGAGGCATCTGTGCAGACGCAGTCTAAGAGCAACGACCAGGCAGACTCCGTGCAGTGGTGCTGTTCATCGATGAAGCCCGCCCACATTCTGCTAGACTGACAAAGAACACTATACAGAAGTTGCGCCCTCAGATTTTCACTTTTTCGGCTCTATCGAACAACGTTGAAAGAACATTCAGTGATAATCAAAAGGCGATCTGAATATGGCTCGATGCGATCTTCACCATGAAACCATGTTATTTCTACAGTCGTGGACTCGTAAAGTTACCTCAGCGTTGGCAGACTGCTGTAACAGTGAAGGAGTATGTATTATTGTTGACTAAAGTATCTGTTACGTGTATGTGTTGTGTTTATTAAACTTTTGTAAAAACGCTACGATATTATGCATCAACCTAATAATACAGGTCTATTCAAAAGAATCGAGACACTTTCAATTGGTTGTAAAAAACTCTTTGTATTGAGTTACGTTATTATTTAATTATAATTACGTATAGAAACAGCAATTCAAGAATTTTATCATTTTGTGTTCGCAAATGTTCAATGCGTGAACCCTTAGTCACCCGGCACACGTCCAGTCTATAGTCCAGTTCGGCTCACATTCGCCCTTATACTTCCCCCTAAGTCAGCGATGTTTTGGGGATGTGAGGGTGTGTTTTTCGAACAGATTCTTTCATGTAAGCCGACATGTAAAAATCACACGATGGTCATGTTCGGTGAACCTGGCGATTATGCCAGAAACTGCAGATTTCCAGCTGATGCACATCAGATTGATCGATGTGGTCGCACAGTATCCGAGAACTCATGAACATCATTGTGGAAGTGTGGTGGAGAACCGTCGTGACGTCAAATAAAATTATCACTACCGTCTTGCAATTCCTGCATGAGCTACACTTGAAACATGTCCAGGCAATAGTGTCCATCGATCGTCGCCCCTGCAAAGGAGAAGGGACCAAACACTTTATGCCTTAACCAAGCACGAAACACGTTAACCTTTGGGGATCCACCGTGACATTCGACAGCAGTGTGGGGATTCTCTGCTCAATATACTCATACCTTGTGCCGGTTTACTGCGCCGTTCAGCTGAAAGATAGTAGCCTCATAGCTGAAAATCAGCATGCGGGTGAAATCGTCGTCTTCCATTAAGTGCCGCATATCAGTGCAAAACTGTTTCCGCAAATAGGGTTTCAGTTGGCTCTACTGAATGCATATCCCCTTGTATTCTTGTGTTAGCAGCACCGACTTTCTGGCACACTACACAAGATGCTAGACGCTTGGCAACACGGTGGTACATGTTGTCTAACACAACCTTCTCTTTTAATTTTGCAATGCACTTCTTTGCACCATAGTGCCCATACCTCAGGTGTACATAGTCGATTAGTAAATCTACATGTTGTGAGGGAAAGCACAGCTTCCATTCAGAAACACCTACCTTTTTCCTCCTAAACAGAATACCTTTATGCAGACAATAGTATTGCGAAACCTTAGGATAGTTCGCATTTCCTAAATAGTTCTTCACTAATTTCAGCTGGTCATCTGCATTCTGCTCACGTCTCAAGTTCTTAATCACTCTCTTTAATGCACTTTCTTCCTTTACTTCGCGCAACGCAAACATTCGTACTTCACTTAGTCTGTTGCTATAATTGCCGCGTCATCACAGAGCTCCGCACTTCTAGATAACCCATCAGCTACCAGATTGTCTTTCCCTTGAATATATCTAACCTCAAGGTCAAACTGCTGGACATACAATGACCATCTTACCAAACGAGCATTCCTCAACTTATAGGTCTTTAAAAAGGTCAAAGCCTAATGGGCACTGTAAACAATTATCTTGTGACCTAATAGATATTGCTCAAACTTCTGTACCCCAAATACAATTGCCAATGCTTCCAGTTCTGAGATGCCATAATTTCTCTCTGCTGCCTGTAACGATCGACTTGCGAAAGCTATAGTCTTGTGCACTTCTTGTTCGTTCTCTATTTCTACTTGGAATACCTCCACAGCTATACCATAGCCACTAGCATCAACAGACATACAGAATGGTTTTTCAAAATCAGGATGATGTAAAATAGGACTAGTAATTAAAGATTGTTTAAGCACCTCGAACGCCTGTTGACATTCTGCTGTCCAAACCCAAGGGGTAGTCTTTTTCAGCAGGAGGTGAAGACAGGGCGCATTAAAAGCCTGATCACTAACAAAACGCCTATAGAAGCCGAAAAGACCGAACATCGATCTCATCTGCCTCTTGTTTCTGGGAGCCTCAAATTTTTCAATGACTGCTAGCTTGCCTGGGTCAGGCAGAATACCTTTTCCACTTATCATATATCCCAAGAAACCTATTTCCTCTTTAACGCACTCTGTCTTTTCAATCTTTGGTTTCATACCACCTCTCTCAATAGCCTCTAACACTTCCTCTAATAAAGCTATGTGTTCTTCGCAGGTAGGAGTTGCTATTAACAGATCATCTACGTAGACTGTTATTTTATTACTTAAGGCTGGTCCTAAAACATGGCACATCACACGTACGAAGGCACAAACAGAGATTTTAAGTCCAAAAGGTACCACACGATATTGGTAACAAACTCCTTCGTACAAGAAAGCTGTGTACTTCCTTGAACTTTCCGCCAGTGGCAAATTCCAATGTCCACACGTGATGTCCATAGAAGTTAAAAATTTTACTCCCCGAAACTTTTGCAATAACTCGTCCATGTTCTGCGGTCTATCACTTTCCCTAACCACTATTTCATTCAACCAACGAGTGTCCAAGACCAATCTGACACTCCCGTCTCTTTTTGGTACAACAACAAGAGGATTATTGTACTCACTGACCGCTTTTTCAATCACACCCCACTCTAGCATTCTCTGTATCTCCTTTCGAACCGCCTCCTTCCTAGCTACATGTATTTGGTATGGCTTCCTGAAAAACACTTGGCCAGGTTGCACCTTTAATTGACATTCATAACCTTTGACCACGCCAGGTCGATTTCAAAATACCTTATGATGCCTTTTTAAAACCTGTCTCTGTTCTTCCATCTGATTAGCTGAAATTTTATCGATTTCCTTCAATTTAGCTTCTATTTTGTCCAAAATAATTGCTGCTTCTTCTTCTTCTTCTGTGTTTAGCTTACTTTTACTAAGATTGACACCTTCGTCCCAATATCTCCTATTTTTCAGAACTCGTATAGGCAGCTCCCAAGTTTCATCATTAGTTACTACATGTTTACCAATAAAAGGCACCGTAATTACTCCGGTTATCGGCAAGACCGTTTTTAACTGGCTTCTTTCAAAGTCAACAACACTCTGATATTTCGACAAGAAATCTATGCCAATTAAAACCTCAATACTGAGATTATTTACAATTAAGTATGGATGATCAATTAAATTACCATTAATGTTAAAGGGCAGCAAAGCTTCTTGCTTTACCGTTTTTGACACCTTACCAGTAGCACCAATTATTCTTAGTCCTGACACCCTTATTACTGTAAGCTTGTCTTTACCAGGTAATGCATCAAAGAAGGATTCAGATATCGCACTCACCTCACTTCCACTGTCTAAGAGACAACGTACATTGATACCCAACATATTCACTATTATTATAGGGTGGCTTATTCTAGGTTGTACAGGTGGTTCCTCAAATTCATTCAATAGTTCCTTTTGGATTTGTCTCCAACTAAAGTGATCGACATCTGTCTTCATTACATTTAGGTCAAAGTGTATAGGAGTTTCCTGAATTACATTTTCAGCTGCCTTTTCCAGTCGGTCTATTAATTTCAAATCGAAACACCGCACGACTTCATTACATTTAGTTTGCTGAATATGACCAAAATTATTGTAGTCTGAGCGATTCTGCACCTCCAGACCGGGCATAACACTAGTTACAGCTAAACAACTTTCACTATTATCGTCGGGCTCCTTCTCAAGTGACAACTGGTCACAGTAACTGGGTTCATCGACCCCCAACAGGCTACCCTCTACATTCTCACTTAACTCCTGTCCTAAATCTATTAGTACAGTATCAACATCCTGCACAGGCACTTTAGATAAAAGCACATCATCCTCATCGTAAATATAAGCATGAATTTCTTCTGCTTCTTCACCTGACAATTCAGTATGTTGTAGCTCTTCCCTACCGTTACACTGCTGCGCCTTCTCTTTCTCTTCCCACTTAGAAAGCGTCTCTAACACGGTATCTATCAAATACTGTGAGTGATCTAATATTTCTGCTGTATCCTTAGATGCTACCGACCCTTCATCCACATGTTCAGTCTGAGTATTCTGATCTGTCTTACCAATTACTGTAACTACTGGCTTAGGAAAAATAACCGCCTGGTGAGCGCCAGTGTCCTCATAGACGCGAACTAGTTTTCCTGCCTCGGCCTACTACTGCTTCCTTTATTTCCATTATAGTTAACTGGCACAGCATTGCTTTCCACACCTGCATGATTTTGTTCTGAACAAAATTACTATCATTTGGATGCCATTGTTGGTTCTGATAATTATTTCTACAATGCCTACCTCTCTTAGGATGGCGAACACCTACTGTTCTGATGTTTACATTGCCATTCTGCTCGTTCTTAAAATTACTACTAGTGTTATCAGCATTTCTGTTATTACGTGCTTGCTCCTCATTGGCAGCAACACGTTCTACACTTTCCAAATACTCAATGAAACGATCCAGATTGTCTCTATGGGCAGATATAATTCTAGTTTGCCAATACCATGGCAGTTTGGCTTCAAGACCTAGTATTATCATTTCAGGTTTTAGCTTTTCGGCCAAATGTGACAAACGTGAGATCCATGACCTAGCAAATTCTTTGATAGATTCCTTGCCTACATGAAAGCGTTTTCCACTCCAAAATTCTCTCAACACTTCATTTTGCTTATTACTAGACCAATACTCATTAATGAAAGCTGTTTTAAATTCCGCTAATGTTTTACACTTCAACATAACATCAGCTGACCAACGCATGGCGTCACCTGCTAAATGGCTTCTAATAAATGAGATTTTCTCTCGTTCAGACCAAGTTGGTGGAATCACATCTTCAAAATCGTTCCAGAAATCTAGCGGGTGGATATTTTTATCTGGATCGAACCGCAAGAACCGCCGACACCCGATAAAAGCGGCGTTTGCAGCTACAACTTGTTGCATACTACCATTACCAGAAGTTACTGAAGCTACTTTACTCTCAATGTTAGCAATGTTAGTACTAATATTTTCTACTCTTATTTCAACATTATCTACTCTTTGCACAATATGAGTAGTATCCGTTTTGATTGCATCTACTTCTGCTTGACATATGTTTACCTTTATATTAACATCTTTAAACCTATCTGAGCACAGTTTAGATTCCGCCTCGATCTTTTCTGTTAACTTGTGCTCCAGCTTCGCATCTTCCATTTGGAAGTCTTTGCGAACCTCAGCAACTTCGGATTTTACTGTTTTATACATTTCAGAAAATTGTTGAGCAACCTTTTTCTTAATATCCTCATGGTTGAAATCAATTTTATAATTCAAACTGTCCAGATCCTCTTTCAACTTATTGCAACCAGCCTTGAAGGTATCGTCCATTACCTCCAATCGTTTATTAAAATTAGTTTGGCTGGCCACAATCTCATAGTTTAATTCAGCATTATTGGATTCTAATTTATTGTCCATTGCCTCAAACCGTTTATTAAAATTGGTTTGACTGGCCACAATCCTGTTATATACCTCAATTATATCAGATTTTAATTCAGCATTCATTCTAGCATTACTGGCTGACATTTTTGCATTACTGGCTGACAATTTTTCATTACTGGCAGCTATTGCTTGTAATATAACATTTAAATCAATAGCCCCAGTATCTGGGTTGCTCACTATCTGGCTTTTTATCACACTCAGGTGACGAAAAACTAGCTCCAACACCAGAATCATCAAAACTAAATGAAACTTCTGATTGATTAGTCGTATCTAACTTCTCCTTCTTAAACTCTACCATCTCTGATGACTATTTCGTTTTTAATTCATCAGATAAACTATCATCCAATAAATTAACAATTTCTGCTTTCTGCTTTAATACAGGGGTCTCTATTATTGAATCATTGCCCCTCCTCACACTACTGTCAGGAGACAATACTTCATATTTCATTTTAACATTACTATTTTCATGCATATTTACACTTGAATCGCTGTCTGAATTTACAGTTCCCTCAACAGACATAGGTTCTGATTTGAGTTTAACCTCGGTTTCTTCAGGGTGTTCCATCGCCGACAGTCTTTTAGTGCAGGTTAGTAAAATTTTTAACAGCTTTGCACTTAACTTAGTTCCTTCTGCACGACGTATGGCGTTGCTGGCGCGGAGTACCAGGATTACTGATGCGATGCGGCGCGTTGAACTGCAGACGGCACTTTGACAGCTGCTGTGCGTTTGCGAGGCCCGCAACTGCAGGCGCGGCTCCGGTTGCTCCGGCGGACGACTGCGGTGAAGCGAAACTGGCTTCTCGCGATGCCAGCAGTGCAGCTAGACTCAGCGCCAGCTCCGTCAATCCAGATGCGTTGTTAATCCAATTGCGTCGTCCACATGCACACGTAACACTATCACTGTTCTGTCACTCAGTTGCGTGTCACATTTCACTCCCGAATTCGAATATTTAAAAATCACTTTTACTTTTATTCAGTTTAGTTCCCAGCCAATGCACCATATGTGGGGTGGCTGGTTGAAATTAATACTTGTTAATAATATATGGTTTGTAATGTAGAAAAGATGCAATTCCCTGCCGTTTAACCATATGTGGGGCGGCAGATGGAATTAATTGTTATATAAATGTTCCTATTATTTATGCTGTCTTTTGCCGTTCTCAACACTGGCTCTCTAACTACAATATTGGCAACCAGAAACTGATTAGCAAAACGTGAAGCCTGTAATTAGAATTCCTAGTGCCCACTTCATCTGAGAAATACACTTATAGCTACAGCTTATAGCTCTGAGGAATTAGGAGATTGTCTGGGATTCATCATCAAAAACGATCCTGTAAAAACGTTCGCTATATTCTGGAAGTCATAGATCAAAAAAAGGAATCCACACAATCCAACTATCAGAGCAGTTCAGAGTCTAATGCGCTGATGCAACTATAACTGTCCAAATTAAATGTTTAAGTGAATGCTCGCCATAATTTGATGATAATGTTCATCAAACACCACGCTAAATAATGGTAGAATGTTTGTCCCCCGGCGGCACGTAAAAATACGACATACGCAAACTGAAGATAGATCATTAAAGTCATCCCAGAATTAACACTTCACTCGAAAATGATGTCATGGTTACGAGTATCCCGAGTAACTTAGTACGGCATCCGAGGCTGTTTATAGCAATGATACCGACGCGACGCGACTCCCGACACAGGTGGTATGCTATTCAGCGTCTGGAGAGAACTGGGGCCTTTCTCTCTCGCGCAGCGTTCTTATATATAAAGCCGCGGTGCGGACGGCTAAGGGAACGCCCGATCAAATCGGCTCTCCCAACTAGCCGCTGGGCTAGTAAAGCACCACTTTAAGTTATTGAATAAATCATCGCTTCCTTTGCTGATGGCCGATGAAGCTCTCAATTTAAATGTGCATTCGGCAGGTAAGTAATCATAATAAAAGTCTGACGTGGCTAAGTCAATTATTTTGGGTGAGAGAATTAATTTAATCTCATTACACACAGTAGACGAGCTCTGAACTTGCCCTTTGGAGATACGCTATCGCTATAGTTATATAGTTATTGAGTTGAAACTTCTCACATCTTTATGATTATAGCGGATCTCCATTCTACTTAAATTTAAACATCCTAGCCTTATTTATTAGCCTACTTAATCTATCTTGCTTCCTTAATTTTTAAGACAAAAACCAGAAAATCATGAATTTCAACTAAAATCTTAATTTGTGAGATCCAGAACACTGTTTCTACTAAATTATTATGAAAAAGGAATCTAAATATAAATTTTTAAGTCTCTAGCTCTTTTCTGTTGCGCCAATGATTTTTACAGAAAAACGTCCAAATTTCGAAAATGGTTAAAGTTATTGAACTGATATTCAACACATATTGATTTAGTATTATTGCTGACAGGCTAGAAACGTTTCAGGTTATTTACTTGATTTTTAAAGTATTGCGCAAATATTTATGGCGTCAGAGCTAGTTACAGCGGACTAGGCTGGCACACAATGGAAAGACTGATGAGAATTTTATACGGCGTGAGTAGGCTGCTTCCCTACAAATTGTTTCATCTTAACGTGCAAACGAACAGTGTCGATGAAGTAGGCGACAGAGCTGGTAGACCACAGTCCTTCAATAAGCACACGCTGAATTTCTGCAGTTATTGAGTTGTGACCTGACGAAACTAGTATCGTCTGACCACAACTGTGGGTTCTTGTAGGGCTATAGGAGATTGTTCGTTTTTAATTACAACGAATTATTAATTCACTTTATTACATAAATGAATAATAGATTTACTTACCTTTGACACACTTCTTGGCCACAGGAGTACTGGATAATTTGCAACTGTGCTGGACTAGCAAAGCATTACTTGATGCACTAATCAACAACTGTTCTCTTGAGGTACAATGTTCAGTATTACGAAGTACATTTCGTAATTGTAACATGTAAACTTTCTCGGGCGGAAATGTCACAATTAATAAAATATTCCGGGCTACTACGCCCCAGTCGAATGGATTTCAACTTAAAACCCAACGTTTCGTCCCCATCTTCTGAGGAAATTTTCAACGGGGATCGTAGCTTATTTGAATATGCGATTCACACCCTGGCTAGTTAATGACTACATCAAAATTCCGCTTCCGCGTGCTTCTGTTCAGTGACGTGATGTCACATGTTTTGAACGCGCGAGAATAGAAAAATTAGAGGACATGCTTTAGAAACTTCGAAGAAGAAACCGAATCTTTGTTTCCGGTACATGGATGATACGTTTGTTTTGTGGCGGCTTGGCAGGGAGAAACTGGGTCGTCTTGACAAGCATCTCAACGGGATCAGTCCGAAGATTCAGTTTACCATGGAGGAGCAGGCAGGCGGAAGATTGAATTTTCTTGCTGTGGTGGTTTTCAAGAAAGAAGATGGTAGCTTTGGCCAAATGATTTACCGAAAACACACACACACAGATCGTTACCTACACCGGGATTTGAACCACCTCCCGCATCAAAAGCGAGGCATCATAGAAACATGGGCGGATAGAGTAAAGGAAAAGCTTCAAACCAGAGCTGCATGACGTGGAATTAAAACATCTCACCGACGCATTCCTCAAAAATGGTAATTCTTTCGTTGAGGTGAAAAGACGTTTAGACCATCGCGTACGTACCACTGCGATGCCCAAGCACCTATGATATCAAAATTTTTCCTGTCTTTCATTAAGGACGTTACTGACCGCATAGGAAAAATCTTCAAAAAAGCGGAACCGTGCGGTAACCTCCAAATCCACTCGGAAGATAGAACATCATCTATAATCGGCCAAGGATGTTGGTCAACCGCTGGAAAAATCAATAAATTATAGGATCCCGTATAGTTGTGTGGAGGTGTACGTGGGTACTATCAAAAGAATGGCCAAAAAAGGACTAGAAAAGGACAAGGACGACTGAGAAGAGAAAAGACTGACAGATCAGCTGTTGCGGAACATGTTTTGCAGCCAGGCGACCACCACATTTATTTTGGTGGGACATACCATGAAAGACGTTACAGAGAGGTCATAGATATTGTAAAATACCACAGCGTAATAGCCTGGAACATTTTTTTAATTGCGAAGTACTTTTCTTCAGAAACTTTAACTGGCTCTCTCCTACTCGAAAATGTTGACTGCTGTAGCTGACATCTCGAACTTTGGCAGAGCTGTTGCTAGCTCAACACTATATTGACTTCACTGTGAGGGCGAAGGCGTAGTCTTCAGGAGCACATCCCACATGTTGGTGTGGATTGCAGCAAGCCCTCGCTAGAGTCTAAGATGTCTGTTCGTGTTGCCGCCTGTGGTGTGGTAGCGTGATACCATCTATTATTATTCCGCATACAAGAATTTGGTGGGCATTATGCATTCACTGCCTCTACCCCTGTCATTTACAGTGGACTCACACCATGGCACAAGAGATGAAGCCAGACGAATGGAATTTTCTAGTTGGCTTATTGTAAATCGCTGAGAAACCTCATTAACACCCCTTGCCAGTGAAACCAGTTCCACTGATTGCAGTATTAGTACCACTCATAACTCACATCGATGAGCTGATGAAAACCTTTGTGCCTTTGTGGAGTCACGTTTTCGAGAACGCTTCTCTATGTTTATCTGGTGTGGTGTGGTAAATAATGAGTTGAGTGCAGACTGTCTTACCATAACTCCTTACAGGAACCCGTTATATAGAATTTCTTGAAAACGAGATTTCAGCATTGTGTATTGGAAGAAGTTCTGTCGGCGACAAGGATGGGTATGTTTTTGCATTATTCTAGCTGTCAGATGAGACATACCCCCGAAGATGGATAGGCAAAAATGCTCAGTTTTAATGACCACCAACGTCCCCGTTTGGTTTATATTCTAACAGCTGTATCTCTGTAACCAATAAAAACTGCACACACCTTGTACAGAATGTTTTATTGGAATGAGTCTATACTACCACCTCGTAAAATATTTACTTTCACTCCTGTAATAACCTGCATAGCAGATGAAAATTTAAAAAATCAAACGTTGTTATTCCTGCAAGTTGTTGAAATGTATCACTTTCCTCAAAGTTTCCTTGCTCTCTTTCAGTTCAAACACCGAATGTTACTCTAAGGAACACGGACGTATTCCAGTATTCGTGCTGAGCAATTCAGTTGAAAAGTATAAGTTTGTTGTTGAATGTGGTATTCAGTTTGAAGACTGATCTGATGGTGCTCTCCATGTTAGTCTATCCTGTAAATGCCCCTTCATGTCTGCATAACTGCTGCAACCAACATCCGTTGGCACTTGCTTATTGTACTCAGGCTATGGTCTGACTCAACAGTTATTATACACTTCCTTCCATAACGAAACTGACGAGTCCCTAATGATTCAGGACATGCTCTATCAACTGATCCCTTCTTTTAGTCAAGTTGTTCCGTAACTTTCTTTATTCGATGATTCGGTTCAGTACTTCTTCACTAGTTATTCGATCGACCCATCTACTCTTGGGTAACACTTTTCAGAAACTTCTACACTCTTCTTGTCTGAACTGTTTATCGTCCGCATTTAACTTCCGTACATTCCAGAACAATACTTTCAGAAAAACTTACTAACATTGCAATTTATATTCCATGTTGAAAGAGTTCTGTTTTTGAGAAACTCTTTTCTTGCTCTTGTCAATTTGCATTTTATTTCCTCTCTGCCTCAGCCATCGTCATCTACTTTGCTACCTAAATATCGAAACTCGTCTAGTACTTTAAGTATCTCATTTCCTAACCCGATTTCCTCAGCATCGCCACATATAATTCCGCAACATTGCTCTATCCTTGAGTTACTTTTGTTGATATTTGCCTTACAAACTCTTTTAAAAACGTTATCCATTCCGATCACTTGCTCTTCCGAGTCGTATGTTGTTTCTGAAACAATTGCAATGTCAGTTGTCGGACTGCAGAATATTTATTTCTTCTCACTGAACTTTAGTTACCATTGCAAATATCTCCCCCATTTTTTTCTTTTTCTTCAACTTACAGATTGAATAAGTTAACAGATAAGTTACAACACTATCTCACTCGGCCCTCAACTAATGCTTCCCTTTCATGTCTTCGATTCTTATACCTAAACAAAGCTAATGCAGTTCCAGTGGACTTCGTGGCGTATAATTTGCGAGTTCTTTGAGTGCCTCTGCAAGACACACTAGAAAGAGATAGTGTTGTACTTTTTCCCTTTTATTCATGATTGATAATATCTGCTATAGTTGTAATAGTCTTTTATAACTGCAGCATGGTTCATGTACAAGTTGTGGATAACTTTTCACTTCCTGTGTTTTATCCCCACGACCTTCAGAATTTCAAGGAATGTATTCCATTCAACAGTGTCGGCAGCTTTTTCTAAATCTACAAATGATAAAAGCCTAGGTTTTCCATTCGTCATGCTATCTCATAATAAATCTGAGTACAAGTTAAATGAATAATACATAATATTTCGCCGGCCGCGGTGGCGAGCGGTTCTAGGTGCTCAGTCCGGAACCGCGCGACTGCTACGGTCGCAGGTTCGAATCCTGCCTCGGACATGGATGTGTGTGATGTCCTTAGGTTAGTTAGGTTTGAGTAGTTCTAAGTTCTAGGGGACTGATGACCACGGATGATAAGTCCCATAGTGCTCAGAGCCATTTTTGAACATAATATTTCGCCCGCAGTAGAATCATTATCACCGCTAAACCCGTTTAGAACGCACACACTTACAAGCTGTGTCTACCTAGTGATACAAACAACAAAAGAGACAATACAGAAAAATTCATTCTGTCAGTCATTCACATATATGTAAGTTTGTACTGCCTCCATGAAACCCTAAAGTAAGAAACATTCAACGATTCCAAAGCTAATGCAGTTCGAGTGGACTTCGTGGCGTATAATTTGCGAGCTCTTTGAGTGCCTCTGCAAGACACACTAGAAAGAAATAGTGTTGTACTTTTTTCCTTTTATTCATGATTGATAATATCTGCTATAGTTGTAATAGTCTTTTATTTCCAATAAAGGCAAGCATAGGCAGGTTTCAGGACAACAGTCCCATCTTCTGGTGCATCTGGAAGATTATAAGTAAAACGTGACACCTATACAACTTGTCAAACTCTAATAAACCCATCAGAACTTGTATAAATATTCTAAAGAGGATACCACTTATATGTTTAGAATGTCCACACGAGTGAACAGGGGTTGAAATAGTGATTCTCTGGTAACTGGCACGTAAGCATATTTTGTACTCGTATGTAGTATTCTCTTTAGAATATTACCACGAGTTTTGTTGCGTTTTTTAGTGTTTTACAATAGATATAGTCGTCACACTTTAGTCGTAATTTTTTCAGATGCACCTGTAGATTGAAATTTCGTCCTGAAACCTCCTGGCCGTTTCCTTTTATTAAAAATAAAAATTTGTTACAATTGTGGTGGATGTTGATAATCATGGATAATACACACGGGAGTTATGGATGTCCTCTCAAGAGAAACATGTCTTTTTCTTGGTTATGGTAACCTAAATTTACTGAAATTATCAAGGTGCATAGAGCCACAGGTTTGTATATTTTTAAGTTTAATTGGAAGTTCAGCTGCTGTGAAGCTCGAACTTACCTTACTGAATTTTAGCTCATGTTACTAAAAGGGTATTCATAATTCCCTCGCATTTTCAAGTGATTTTATTCATTCAGTTGTAACTAATTCGCGAATGACAAGTTTTCGATAGCAATATTCTATACTTAAAATGTTAGGTCCCACCGAGATTTGAACTCGGATCGCTGGATTCAAAGTCCAGAGTGCTAACCATTACACCATGGGACCCTGACAGAATGTACTGAAAAGTATCAAGTATCTCAAGCACCGTTATGACGCTGGAGTCACAGACATTGCATGAGTCACGCACGCTACTCGCTTACGGCCCTCAGAGCGCCGTGCATCAGAAGCGATCTCCCTGAAGGCGACCAAATATCTCACTCAGATCTTACGAGATTCTTATTAATTAGGAGAGATCTTACGCTTTCTTTCGAACTACTAGTTATCTAAACTTAATAAATTCTGCGATACATTCCGAGGTAATGGTGGATTGCCTTCTGAGTGTCTGAGCGTTCATACGGGTTATACCTTAACACCGAAATAATAGGAATGAGCTGTGCTCAGAAAACGTAGTCTTTATATCACTTCCTCAGTACGTACCTCTCTGACGCCACCCTAGACCAGTGTGCTGTCGTTACAGCCCAATACCTGCAGAAGTAGGGAGTCAGATTTTAAAACGATCTTGCCATACATCAGTGCCTGAGTGCAGTTACTCTACGTCGTGACAAAATAGGAGAAATGTAGATATATCGTAATAAACAGTACTTAAATGTTCGACCTGTTCCTCACACTATGTGTTTCTAAAGGTACCTTCCTTCTTCAGGTGTGTTTAGGTGTAATATTTAGAACATTCCCATGAATATCATGATTATGTTGGCGATACTCAAGGCAATCATCTATACACTTCACTTACACCTACGCACATCTGGATATGGATCATACCATCGAAAATAAAGGCAAGAGAAGGTTGTAGAACCTTACTTTTCACAATATGTATAATCGACCTAGTGAATAACGCTGAAAGTTTCACGTGGCTTTTCGTGGATTATGTGTTGCATAAGGAGGAGTTTCAACGCTAGAAAATTCTAGCGAAATGCAGGTACACCTGCAGAGAATCGAATCTCGGTGCAGGGGTTAGTAGTTGTCTCTCTACGTAAACAAATATAATGTGCTGCAAATACGTATGCAGAAAGACACATTATTCGATGACTAAGCGATTGTAGGATAATCACTAGGAGTATGTGTAAGGAACGGTATAAGGTAGAATGACGACAAAAAAACTAATCACAGGCAAGACTGATGTCAGACTGAAAGTCATTGTAAGAGTCCTCCGGAAATTTAGTCCACCCACGAAGGAGGTATCTTACAAAACCTTCGTTGAACAAATACTTGAATACTGTTCGCCAGTCTGGGATCCGTATCAGGTAGGATTGATAGAGGAAATAGAGAGTATACAAAGAAGAGCTGCGCTTTTCCTTACAGGTACCTTCAGTAAGTGTAATAGCGTCACGGAGATGCTCAGCCAACTCCAGTGGCAGATGCTGCTAGAGATGCGTTCTGCATCACGTTATAGTCTACTGTTAAAGTTGTCTGTGACATACCGTAAGGTAGCTTGCGGAGTATAGATGTATAAATCGATGTAAGTGTGTTTGTAGAGTGAGAACGGAGTCCGGGCCAAAGTTCGAACGTCTTACTGCTTACCCGGGTTGCCACCTCATTACCATTCGATCTACAGAGATCGACAGCTGTATGGCATAAGTTAGCTTAAAGTCACATGGAGGACGTTAAAGACAAATTAAAAGCTTAGCTGGACAATAATATGAGAGGGAATCGGTCCTGAAAGTATCATCACAGCATTTGTCTAATGTTATGTAACGGAAACCACGGAAACGTAAATTTGAATGTTCAGGTGGGTATTCAATTACTTTCCGCTCAAATATCAGGCCAGACTCTTAAGCACTGTGTCACTTAGTTCGTCCATGAAATAACGTCCCCATATTCAAATGTTGCAGTGAGAACAATTATCTCTAAATCCAAAGCTTCTGGAATCCCACATTAAATACAGGTTAACGAGAGAACACCAAAAGAACACTTAAGTAAAAACACTGCTTTAGAAAAATTTCAGAGAGAAAAAATTGTCTGGATGAAAATCGAACTCTCAGAACAACGAAACAAAAAGACAAGTAGGGAGATCCAAGAGATCCAGACTTGCAAAACGCAATGAATATTATCTGCTATAAAACAGAGTAATTTTATTTAAAAATGTTCACCGGCAAACAAAATTGAAGTGTCTGTATCGAAGAAGGTTTGCCGAAAATTGTGAAGTGTCTGAATACGTATCTTTACAGACATGATATTTAGGAAAGTTTACTACTGGTTTAAAAGATGGAATAGATCGTTTTCAGTGGCCCGTTGCTATGTAACTGCATTTCGTATGACATGAACTGAACGTCTTTAAAACATTCCTTTAACATACACTCCAACAACTTTCGAGCTATATGTTGAAGATAGTTCGTACGCTTATGTTCCATGTTCTCTGCGTACACTAGATGTAGATTAATTTGACACAGTTTAAGTACATTTAAGTATATAGGACTAAATGTTCAGAGAATATAAATAAACAAGCGATTCCAGGTCGTCGCGAGCAAGAAAGCGTAAAGTTTCGCAGCGAAGATCTAATCGGGTTCAGGAAGTAAGCAACAATAACCATAAACAGCCTTGCAGACTGTGCATAAAAACCTGTTTTTTTTCATATATACTCTCACTATTGTTTTTTTTTCCTTGAAAAATTTTGATGTATTTCTCGATCCATTCTTTTCCTTTGCTAATTTTGTGGATCATCTTGACATTATAATTTATGTTACTGAATGGATAAATGTATCACACCACGCACTCCGCAGTATAGAAAATGGTATGAGCATACTCCGTACATATTGCAAAAACAAAATTAAACTGGAGTAAATACATTTTCTTACGAATAGTGTGTGTGGGGGGAGGGGAGGAAGGGGGAGGTGGGGGAGGGACGATCATCGACGAGGCTATCAGCGCTTCTTACGAATAATGCTAAAGAGAATAGTGAGATTCTTATTAAAAATTTTGCGAAAGAGACCCTACACATTTTTATAAATGCTTTTTAAACGAAATCGAAAACTGTGTTTAACATGGTGGGAAGCATTACGGTTGTCCTACAACAAATGTTGCACAAAATCTCTTTCTAATTTCCTAGGTCCTCGAGTCTTCCCTACATTGTATCTATATCCACCAAGATGAACAGTTTTCTGAAGAGGAATTTACTGACATGTTTGTCATGGTTACCAACCTAGATTAGTGTCTCGCTCCAATAAAACCCCACTGGATAGCCTTTCGTATAAAGCGCCTGCTTCGGAGACGGGGAGGCGTGATAGCGCAGTCTGAATGTGCCTGATGGATTAACGGCGAGGGCCAGTATGCCACCAGTCTGGATGTGGTTTTTAGGCGGCCTCAGATACACACTATGCAAACATTTACTACACTTTCTCCCACTTGCACAATGAATTTGCTACAGACGCAGACAGATGGGGTCCACTGGGGGGAGACAGTGAACAAGAGACTGATGACATTAGATCTTAGTCTCCATAAAGACATAATCAGCAGCAGCAGCAAGCAGCATGAAGTGCGACTTAAGTCTACAGAACCTCGAAATATCTTGTTTTCTGCGTGTATATGGGAAGTCCTATATCGGACAAACAGTTGGGTTGCTTGAAATCCGTCGTACAGAATAGCAAACACACCTAAGTCTAACACAGCCTTTCAAACTGGCAGTGGCGCAACACTGTCGCGAACCATAACGTGAGGGAACGTGTGATTTGGCTCTAGCTCTGGCTCTGGGACTTTTATCTTTTCTCCATAATTACTACCTGTTATCTGAAAAGCTGATGAAATAGGGCATACAAATCACATTTTCTTGAATAGTAATAACTTTATATATTAACTGTTTGTTTCTGATATTTATGTTTTTAGTACTACAGCTACTTCTACCACTATAAAACTACAATAAAACCGCCAATCATTTACCGAACTACTAATACTCTTGTCGGCACTAAGGAATATGTTCTGCTTTTTTTATTATTATCGTGGATCCGCCCTCTTACTACCCCCGCAATAGCTATTCTCTGCTGGATTTCTTGGCTATTGGGCCACATGTCAGCAGCATTTTCATTATAAGAAGCAATTCCACCAATCTGTGTTACGTCTTTAAGTCACGCTTCCATCATCACTATTTCATTCGATGATCGCTGACTTCAGTTCTTTATTCTCCATCTGCAGAGTATGTTGTCTAGTCAGGATGACAGCAGGTTGGCTTGTGCTTGAATACCTCGTGTAGTCTTCCTTTGCCTTCCTGGATACTGCGGCTGTAGTATCATCCAAGATGCACCAGGTCGACTCGCTCCTTAACGTGACTTTGGGATCCAACGTTGTTAAAGCCTGATGGCCATTACCAGCCACATCTTCGTAGAGTGCGGAGTCTCACAATGTGGTGAGCCCATACTGCCGTAAGCGCAGCTATCACTCAACTGTCTTTTGATTTTGTATAGATACGTAGCATATGGGTCATGGCCAGTCAGGTGTTATATGAAACCTTTCTACGGGTTCAGAAGTCTCATTTTCGGTCCCTCCCTGATGTCAGGGAGAAATTCGTATGTTCTCCTGCCTGTGCCTGAAGTGTCCCACTCGTTTTGCCACAGTTGTAATATGCGATCTTTTATTAACTTTCTCGAATCGGCCTCAGCTCCAAGCATCCTTCGTACTTTCCTCTGATCATCTTTCTGTAACTACTGAAAGGAACCCCTTTTCATAATTTCCAAGTCCATTTGGCATATTCCTAGAATTACTTACATATTCGGAGAAGTGCAGTAGGCGCTTATTAATCTTAATAACGCTCCTCGTTGAACTCTTCTCAGCAATGAGGCTGGCTTCACTAGCTGCGGTCTATGAGGCTTGTGTAACAAAATAGTTCGTAAAAATCGGGCAGGTAGAAATCCTCATTACCGCTTCAGATATCAAGACGTGCCAGCACACCTCACCCCACTCAGGTCATCCATCACACGCTCGCCTCTTGAAAGATAAATGGGACTATGAAGTTTTCGAGTGACCTTGGCATTTAAGTGACGAAAGATAAATCCGGCAATGAATTATCCTGCAACAAAATGGTTCAAATGGCTCTGAGCACTATGGGACTTAACATCTGTGGTCATCAGTCCCCTAGAACTTAGAACTACTTAAACCTAACTAACCTAAGGACATCACACACATCCATGCCCGAGGCAGGATTCGAACCTGCGACCGTAGCAGTCGCGCGGTTCCGGACTGAGCGCCTAGAACCGCTAGACCACCGCGGCCGGCTATCCTGCAACATTTGCTTCGGTAGCGTCATTGGAAAAAATCGGCTACCTCACTGCGATGGTGAAAATGTGTTGCTATTCTCCTCCTGTGATTCTTCACCTGGACGACTTGTTCTACAGTTTATTCTTCTTCCACGAATAAATTTGGAAAACGGTGCTATAGAAGGAAGTGAGTGTGCGAATAAATTACAAAAAGAACAACTTCTGTGAAGAGAAGATGTGGAATCGAACATCCTCTCCCCCCACAGTAGAGGTAGAGAGAGGATAGTGGGCCGCCTAACACGGGATCCAGAAACAATTAACCTCCAACTGTAAGGAGCAGTATGCGGTAAAGCTGTGAGTACAGACAAACAAGGTATATGTGAGACACTCTACAAAGTGCTTAGCAGGTATATAGAAAAGAAGAACGCGGAACAACGTTAGAAAGAGTAGGACATCAAACCGACCGGAAGTGTGAGGGAATGCAAAACAAGCAACTTGTAATTCAATTTCTTCTGCAGTTCAGGAGTTTTGCACTTTCGTCACCTTACTTCCCGTCATTTCATATCCATTTATGTGGATTTGCAAAGTTTTTCGGCCTCATTGCCCCTATTCTGTTTGCGACTTTTACCAATTTTAATAAAATAGGAATAGTTTTCAGAACCAGTTTCCACGGTTGTATAAATTTTGTTGGTTCCACTTCATTCCTTCAACTTTTATAAAAGTTTTATTTTTTCCCTCTCATCTTATCGCGTTTGCTTTTCTTTTTCCTGCGTTGTCTAAATAATCCAGTATCCTGCCCCTGTACAAGTTACATATACTTCTCACTTTTCTCATTCTCCTTTTTTTTCTCTCTAATCTCTCCTCTTCCTATTCTTATTCGATGTAGTCTGATTCTCTTCCGTTCTCTCTTCTTACACTATGTTCCAGTTCTAGCTGTTGCTGATGTTATTTCACCATGTCTTTGTCGGAGCTCATAGACATTCTAAACGTTTCACATTTCAAACTTCCTCCTTTTTGCTGCTATTTTCAGCTTCTGTAAATTTTAGAAATGTGACCACCACGGACATATTTGGAAATTACAACTTTATGTCGTTCTTTTTAGACCAGCGCATATACATTTATGAAAGATTATTAGATTATCTGATACCTCTTGTACTTTCAAAAAAAAAAAAAAAAAAAAAGACTTAAGTATTTTAACATTAAAATAGGAAGTATTTTCCTGGTGTTCCGCAAATATTATTTATTTGATCACTAACCGTCTTTCGGATTCTTAGACTATCGTCAGGTGATAACTGAACGTAGCAATCACAGATAAAAATGACGTGAAGGTAATATAGAAGATACATAAAATGATGAGATACCATGTGTTTGCGAATGAAAGAATTACTTTTCTATATTCAAAGAAACAAACAAATGGTTGTCTCAACCATACTACGTATTGTTTGTATCTGAAGATATTCACCTACTAAATTTACAACATAATTTACTACAGGATCAAATCAGTTATCAGCTCACTGAAAATTTGTTAGGAGATACTTTCGAATGCTGAGAACCACTAGAAACGTTTCAAGATATGGCCGCTTTTTGGTAATTGTAAGTATCCTCCACAATAACAGTAACGCTTAAAACCAAAGGAGTTAGAATTAGGCGCTTACATTAAGTGAAAGACTATAGAAGTTACAGCTATCGATAGCAGTTATGTACACAAAAAAAATTATTTATTTTGCTTCCACAGGCCAAAAATTTTGCATCAATTCTGTGAAAACGTTGCTCTGTTTAGGCATCTTAACGTAAGTATTTATGCAGTACTTCTATTGGAACGAAATAGTTTGATGCTGCATTTTCCTATGGTATAAGTCGGAATATCTGAAGCAGTCGCACAATGGTTCAGCTGCTTCACCGCTAGAGCTCCCTTACGAGTATATCAGCTTCTCGTTGAAAGGTCATCTGCTATGCACACTGGCCTTATCGCACTACAGCACACGCCAGTAATCGGCTGTTCATTGCTGTCACTACTGACCCTCTGTTGCATATATCAACAGTTTTCATTTCCTTGCAAATGGTGCGTGACTTTTTCCTTTTCTTGGAAAATCTGCATTTGACACGTTTTCCATAGCAATATCCTAAACTTAAAATGTTAGGTCCCACCGAGATTTGAACTCGGATCGCTGGATTCAAAGTCCAGAGTGCTAACCATTACACCATGGGACCCGCCACAAGAGCAAGACACATCTGAAACACTTCTATGTGTTCTAAGATGTTGCAACAGAAACTTCGTTGAGTCACGCAAGAAGATGGGCATGCGGTGGCGTTCTGTGACGCTCTGAAGACGGATGCGTCACTGTCTCTGTTTTGTAAGAAGTGGTCAGCCTGAACAACTTACAGTTTTATTGTTTTCATCACACCACAAGTTTTAGAACCATGTTCTGCTATTTCTTCTTCTTGTAGGCTGCAACTATTACAGTCTTTGACAGGTAACTCGGCTGGTCCCGATGGAGATTACAGTCCTCCCTCGGGCATGGGTGTGTGTGTTTCTCGTTAGGATAATTTAAGTTCAGTAGTGTGTAAGCTTAGGGACTGATGACCTTAGCAGTTTAGTCCCATAAGATTTCACACACAGGACAGGTGACTGTCATGGTTCATGAAATGATGAGTCGTACTTATCTGGCGCAATTCTCAAGTCACTTACGACCTCAGCGAGATATTTAATCTTTTCCAGGAGCTTCAATTACGAATGACGACGTAAACTATTCACCTCGAAATGTACCATCGGAAAAGATACTATGCGTAACACTGTTTTCCTCTTCTAATGTAACGCTCTACGGAAACATAACCTCACTTCGAGAACTCATCGTTCTTACCTTGTGCATAATTTTTTTCAAAAAGCAAAACAGCTTGCTGTGGAGGACTCATTACTTGGAAGTGGAAATAACGCTGCTGAGTCGGAAGGCTCTGAGTTGCCAGCTGATCGCCCAAAGTAGCCCAAACTCAAGATGTCCAGGACATAAAAAAAGAGTCTTCATCGCTCATAGATTCCCCCTAAATTTTGGAATGGCCGTGCATCTTGCAGTATAATGTACACCGTCTTGGAACATTTTGTGCACCATGTTAATGTGTGATTAATATGCAAAAGATGGATGCGACTTCAAATACTTGGTGAACTGCTGTAGTCAACCAAATATCAGTTAGAAGAAAATGGTCTTTCTTTTAACTCTTATGAGGTTTTCTCTCAGTTTTAAACGTACAACTAACTCAATTTATTCACCAAAATAAATCATGAATCTTTCTGCGCAGGGTCACATTTGGAAACACCAACTTAGTGGCGCATCCAGCAAATGATCCTTATCACACTTCACTGCACCTGATGATGACAGCAAGCTGCCGAAACATGTGCTGTTAAGTATCAGTAGAAAGTAACTGAAACAGTACAAATTATTTGATTAGAGATTCCACTGCGTCAGAAATCAAAAGTTTACGTCCTGTGTGCATTAGCAGTTTTTACTTATGTTTCTGAGAAGTAGGTTATCAGCAGGAAACCTCCTAAAAACTGGAGGTTTCTCAGCGAGCCATGGAAGGTACATGGTGGGACCTACAAGTAGGAACAAAAAAAAAAAACTAAACTGATTAGGGAACAGACTGGCGTGGAGGACGTAAGAATGAATATTTTTAAAAAATGAAGTAGAAGAGGCGGTATTTTTAACCAAGCGAGTGGATCATACACCGACCAACGAAGTAATCTGATGGGTTCCAGGAACTGAACGACTGAGACGACAGCGTAATGGAAGGCGGGTGGATGCCCTTCGAAGACAGGCCAGAGAAACATGGATGCATACAGCTGATGACAATAATGCATGGAAAAGCCAACAGGAAGTGATTATATAGCAGTGAATGTCGAATCGATAAAGATGATGGCATTCAAAGAGGCTATAAATCAGTCTAGTTACTTCTCTTTTATAAGAAATCATTCACAGCCTGGCCTTACATGTTTAGGAACTTAAACAATAGTTTTGTTCTAGGCTTTGAAGACTAAGTGTAGTTTTACGTACTATACTTTGATTCCTGTATTGCTCCTGCCTACATATGAACCTCATTTCGTCGCCTCAGGTGACTTGTTAGCAAGTGAGCGATATATTGGTTTAAACTTTTTTCCTTTCGTGTCGAACTGAAAGTTTTCTCTAGCAATGTTAATTTTTATTTACTTTTGATGAGTATCTGAATTTTAAGACGATTGTTTTCGTAGCGCTTTGTCGGCGTTCTTGGTAGAGCCTCGTCGTTACAGCGTAGAGCCCTCCAAACAACGGTCTGTAACGCTCTCACCTTGGGAACCACTTGACGCCTGATTAGCATGTATGCAGCCGCACGTGTCACCTCACGCTTCAGTTGGCAGCCACTTCCGAGATGTGTAAACATCGGTAATTTCGTTTCGATATGTATCGTGTTGGTATCGATACTAACAAGGGAAACTACCCATCGCACCCCTCTGAGATTTAGTGGTGTGATGGCCTATTAGACAGCCCGTCAAAAGCTGAACACAGATGAAGCATGAAAACAGGAAGAAGGTGTACTGAACTCTGAGAAAAGAAACAAAATAGGAACAGTAAACGGTCTAAGATCAACATATGCAACAACGAGCGGCTCTGAATAGCTGTGGCGTCGTAGGCATGTGGTCACGATGTTGACCTACAAAGAAAGATTTCGGGGTTCAAATCTTCCTCCTGCCCGACTTCATTTTTTTTTCCTCCACAAGATTATGAACTGTCCGTCCGATCGTTGACGTGTCTGTTCGCTGTAATCAAGTTTGTGTCTGCATCGTGGTGTAACGTGCATTTGCAACAGCGACGTGTAACAAAGGGGCCTCCAGATGTGCGTACCTCCTATTTGTTCTCCACAGGTGCCTCGTTTTATGCCTCTTGCGTTCCGTCTTGGAAGAATTGGCTCTTGAATTCTTTCGCTGTAACATAATTCACACTCGTTTATTTGTTGTTTTCATTTCTGTGAGAGGTCTGTGAGGACTCTCGCTTGCTCTCACTATTCATCACGTTTACTTTCGACGGTAATATATTTTCGCCATATGATTCATATTCTATAACCAATGTATAGAATGACAGTTCCAGAGACTACAGAAGGAGAACAGACACGTCAATGACCGGACGGACAGTTCAAAAATTTGTGAAAAACAATGGAGCGCTATGGAGGTTTGAATAAGGATCGCCTACTTCGCAATCCAACACCGCTACCGCACAACCACGAAGCCATGGCCTTTGCGAGCCGCACGATGTGGCATATCTTCAGCTTGGACCGTTCTCTGTGCATATTTTGCTTCTTTCTTCACAGTTCAGTACACTTTCTTCCTGTTCCAGTTTTTTACGGGCTATCCACTGGGGAATCTTACCACAAAATCTGAAGGACTGCGATAGGAAGTTTCCCTTGTAAGTGTTCATTAGTTCCATAGCATCAAGCTATAGATATGGGAAGTTTAGAATGGGGTTGTAAAAGTAATAATCTTTCATCATGAATGATAAAACACGCTACCTGGTTAATATTGTGCAATATTTATTATTTTAGAAATCAGTTACCAGCTTTTACGCCGTCGTCAGGTACAAAGATAAATGTGTGTGGGTTTGACATTTTTGTGGGATCAAATAGAGTTTGAAACGCTGCAACTAAAGAGTATTTCAGTTGACTTCCGTAGATGACAGTCTTTCATCCTGCAAAACTTTCACGGCTACACATATTTGTCTTTGTACTTCACAATGGCAAACAGGTGGAAATCGGTTTGTAAAAGAATAAATATTGTAGAATATTACATCAGCATCCTGTGTCTTCCCATTCATAACATGTAAAATTACCAAGAGCCGACAGAACAGCTAATTAATGCAAGATTTATCTTTCGATACGCTGCTGAACGAACGTCGACGTTACCGAAAAACCTGAAGTATATCTCGTACAAGTCGCTGCCCCGACTGGTAGTATGGTACACCACGGTAGTATGCAGGAACGTAACAGACTCTCACATCCAGCTAATAAAGCGTGCACTGCGACTTGCATACCTCTGTCTAAGGGACTTCCCGACAGCGCACCTATAGCAGCCACTCATAGGAGTTCCCCACCTCAAGGATCGTTTCCAACTGCACGGTTGTCTTACAAGGACGCGTAACAGTCTGCGCACCGCGGCCCCAGGCACTAGCGCACCGAATTCATCATTGTGTCAGTACAAACTAAACTGAACTCCTCCCGAACAGGCCTTGGAAGACCCATCGGTACCGACCGGCCGCCGTGTCATCCTCAGCCCACAGGCGCCACTGGATGCGAATATGGAGGGGCATGTGGTCAGCACACCGCTCTCCCGGCCGTATCTCAGTTTACGAGACCGGAGCCGATACGTCTCAGCCAAGTAGATCCTCAGTTTGCCTCACAAGGGCTGAGTGCATCGCGCTTGTCAACAGCGTTCGGCAGACCGGATGATCACCCATCCACGTGCTAGCCCAGCCCGACAGCGCTTAACTTCGGTGATCTGACGGGAACCTGTGTTACCACTGCGACAAGGCCGTTGGCACATTGCGTCAGTACAAGGTAGCCATAAATACCGCAATCAGCACGTAATGAATAAATAGATAAGATAATGTCATGCGCAAATCACGGACTAATCACAATGCAGGGGAAATAACCGCGAGGTTGCGGAATTCAGCACAATTGTAGGCTAGGGAAGAGGACTTCCCAAGGACGTAGCACAGATTTTAAGGTTGTTAAATACATGTTCCTGCTTCTTCGCATTGTGGTGTCGCTAATTCATTCGTGACACTCGTTTTTGCACGGGGTTTAGGAGGAGCTGTTCAACTATTGCCCCTCATTCTTTTTAACTGCCTACGCAAAATCATTGTGCTAGCTGGACTGGAAGGGTTGACCAGAAAGTAATGCATCGCATTTTTTCTTGAACAATTCTTTATTGAACATAATAAGAATTACACAGGCGAAAGAATGGTGATTTATCTACACACACTATTTTTCCAAGTAATCTCCATCCCGTTCTATGGCCTTCCTCCAGCGCGAAACAAGGGCGCGTATGTCCTGTCGCTACCAGTCCTTGTCCTTCTTGTGGAACCTGTGCTTCACTGTGTGAATCACCTCGTCATCTCCTCAAGAAGCCTTCCACGAATGGCCTACCTTAATGGCGCAAACAAGTGGAAGTCAAATGGGACTAGGTCAGGGCTGTAGGGTGGATGGAATAACACTAACCAACCTAAAAAAAAATGGCTCTGAGCACTATGGGACTTAACTTCTGAGGTCATCAGTCCCCTAGAACTTAGAACTACGTAAACCGAACTAACCTAAGGACACCACACACATCCATGCCCGAGGTAGGATTCGAACCTGCGACCGTAGCGGTCCCGCGGTTCCAGACTGTAGCGCCTGGCCGGCTAACCAACCCAGTTTTGCAATGTGTTCAGCAGTCCTCAGAGTTGTGTCGGGCCCAGCGTTATCGTGTTGCAGCAAAACAGCTCCTGGGCAGATGTGGCACCGAAGTCGCCGGAAGCGCGTCTTGAGTTTTGTGTTGACATGTGCTTCTGAATTAATGCCTCTGCCTCTTCGCATCACATCAATGAGAATCACACCTTCACAGTCCCAGAACACGGTGATCGTGACCTTACAGGCGGAAACAGTTGCTTTGAATTTCTTCTTCTGTGGTGAGTTGGAATAGTGCCTTTCCATCGATTGTCGTTTTGATTCGGGCTCAAAATGGTGAACCCAGGTTTCATCACCTGTCACAATCCGGGAGAAGAAGGCCTCCCCCTCAGCTTCAGAGCGTTGCAACAAATCAAGACAAATGCTTTTTCTGTGCAGTTTGTGATCCACCGTTAGACACCACGGAACCCATCTTGCACACTTCTGAATATCCAAGAGTACGGATAATTGCATCCACACTTCCTTTGCTGATTGACAGATGCAGCGCCAACTGCCGAGTCGTGCTAACTGTACTTCTGACGACAGCAGATGTTCCATAGACTTTGCACAAGCGTTTGTGAATATTCCCCACAGTTTCTTTCTCTGCAGTGAGAAATTCAATGACGATACGTTGCTTGTAACGTATATCACTTGCAGACGCCATTTTGATACTGTTCTGCAGCTACGCTATCTGTTCAAAGTGACAGAAACTTGACGTTCTCACACAGGGGGCTTCAAATAACACATACGTAACGTTTCTCATTCGCAACATTGTTTTGGGCTGAGAAAAAAAATGCGGTATATTACTTTCTGGGCAACCTTCGCACTAGAGCAACTTTGGAACTCACGAATGATTCCCTCAGCTGGTTTTATGCAGTTTTTTACAACTGCCCGCCGCAATGTTGGACGGTTTGCCCAGTGGTGGTTTAGCTGTAGCTCTTTCTTCGCGTTTCCACTTCACAATGACATCACTCATCACTGTCTTGGCAGCTTGAGTAAGGTTAAAATGTCCATGATAGACTGGTTACCCAGAAAACATCCAATGACTAGTCCACGTTCGAACTCATTTGGCTCCCGTGACCGTCATGGCGGGTCCGCCTCTCATCGTAACTGATGGTCAACTACGCATTACGTTAGGGTTTCCGGATACTTTTCATCAGATAGTGTAGTGCTCACCACTGTGCGTTGTAGAACAGAAGTTACTTCGAAAGAAAAGAAAAATATCTAACTACGTGATGTTATCTAGAGCTTCTCATACCCTCTAAATATCTAAGTGTTCCATTAAAATCGAAATTAAGTTGGATGAACAAGAGAAGTCAGTAGCGGAGAGGTGAAAGTATCACATAAAGAGGTCTTATGCGTGTAGTACGGTGAGTATGTAATGGAAACCACAAGCAAGACTCTTGTTTAACCTTTCTAAACTATTGCTCCAGCATTGCACGTTTTATTAAGCGCCCATGACAGTAGGGCTCCGAGGTATTCATAGGTACACTGCTGAGAACTAACAGGTCAGAAGAGCCGATACGACAGTGTGACAGAGATGTTCAAGGGACTTTAACGAGAATCATTCTATGAAAGAAGATTCGCGCGATTCCCTCTTGTATAAATTTAGGGAACAGGTAACGGGGAAAACTCGTGCAACGATTTTACAGCTGCCACAGTGTGTCAGGAGAAGAAGAAAGGAGAGATGAGGGCGCTTACCGATGTAGGTCGTAATCCATAGCTACTCGAAAGCGAAATAAATAAACAGAAAGGAGGTTAAAATTTCAGCTTTTACGGGCATATTTGCTGTCTGAAAAGCTCACAAGACTTCATTCGGTTGGCAACGTTGAAGGTCGTCGATATTTTAACGGGTGAATCCCCTGCCATTCACGCGATGGATAAAACTGGACAGTGAACCCCCCCCTTCCATTCGCGAGGCTGACATGACTGGTTATTCCAGTAGGGCCTACAAGAAAAGAAACAGGCCATCTGCTGAGCAGTATAGAAAACGATCGAAGTGTACCCGTACATGCCGTAAAACGCATAAAATACACGTTAGTAAAATACTTTTCGGTGGTATGACGCAATACTATTAAACAATTTCGATCGTCTTTGCAGCACTCTCCCTTAGGGCGACGAAACAATTTCGTTACCCCGAAGAGAACAACCGCAGAAAAGACGGTCGAAACGTCGGTTTAACATAAGTTTTAGTGTTTCATGCTAACGCGGCCTAATACTCAAAGTTATTTCTTTCAGTTTGACACTGATTATAGAAGGCCGTCACTTATAAAACAGACGTAACGGAGGAAATATATGTCTTGCAATAAATGTTACACGGAATCTGTTTCTTATTTGTAAATTCTTAGGTATTCTAAACGTTGTTGTTGCGCCGCTCAAGGTCTGCTGGATTCTCAGAAAATATGAGCCAAAAATGTTGTCTTGCCCACTTAGTAAGACAGCTGATTGCCTGACTAAAGTACAGATCTGCATTTTCTTCCATTTCGCCTTTTATCTCTGAAAATAACGTAACTTATCGATAAAAATTTCTAGAAAGGGGTAGGAAGTTGTTGCTGTTGTGGTCTTCAGTCCTGAGACTGGTTTGATGCAGCTCTCCATGCTACTCTATCCTGTGCAAGCTTTTTCATCTCCCAGTACCTACTGCAACCTACATCCTTCTGAATCTGCTTAGTGTATTCATCTCTTGGTCTCCCTCTACGATTTTTACCCTCCACGCTGCCCTCCAATACTAAATTTGTGATCCCTTGATGCCTCAGAACATGTCCTACCAACCGATCCCTTCTTCCACTCAAGTTGTGCCACAAACTTCTCTTCTCCCCAATCCTATTCAATACTTCCTCATTAGTTATGTGATCTACCCATCTAATCTTCAGCATTCTTCTGTAGCACCACATTTCGAAAGCTTCTATTCTCTTCTTGTCCAAACTATTTATCGTCCATGTTTCACTTCCATACATGGCTACACTCCATACGAATACTTTCAGAAATGACTTCCTGACACTTAAATCAATACTGGATGTTAACAAATTTCTCTTCTTGAGAAACGCTTTCCTTGCCATTGCCAGCCTACATTTTATATCCTCTCTACTCGACCATCATCAGTTATTTTGCTCCCCAAATAGCAAAACTCCTTTACTACTTTAAGTGTCTCATTTCCTAATCTAATTCCCTCAGCATCACCCGACTTAATTAGACTACATTCCATTATCTTATACTTATACTTAGAGCAGTCCGCTATCAAGGTAGCTAAAGACAATGACCAAGAGAGTTTCAAAATTTATTTTCAGCTGTTTTAGAAGGTATGTACATGAATTTATTGTAACTGTAAAGAGCAATATTTTTAACACGCCATAATCTATTCTATTTTTGTTTCAGGTAAGAGCTTCGCTTCTACGATCGCAACATAACTGGGTCCATAAACCGTAAGTAAAGGAATTTGGATGTCGCTGAAAGCATTTTTTTTTTTTTAGTTAAAAGACTTTTAAACACTGGTTACAATCTTTCCACTCGTTGTTGTTATTGTCTTCTCTTCTTCAGCGTGTGTTCATGCAACTCTCCTTGCTCTACTTCCGTCCTGAACAAGTGTCTTCGTATCTATGTAACGACCGCAAACTTATCGTTTGAAGCTGCTTACTGTACTCAAGCCTTGGCCTCCCTGCGTAGTCCTCCTTTCTCGCCCCCCCCCCCCCCCCCACCACCCTTCCACCCTTTGTGGTGCCAACTGAAAAGATCTGCAATTCGGCGGTCGAATTTACCCAGGTGGGGACTCACAGCCACTAATACCGTTCGACCATTTCCTTTATTTCAAAATCTTCTATTCTCTTCTTGTCTAAACTGTTTATCGAACTCGTTTCACGTCTCTACAAGGCTACACTTCCAGACAAATACCTTCAAAGAGGACTTCCTAACGCTTAAATTTATATCCGCTGTTATAATATTTCTCTTCTCCAGTAACGCTTGCTGCTGGCAGTCTGTATTTTATATCCTCCATATTTCGGCCTTCATTGGTTATTTTTCCGCAAAAATAGTGAAACTCACCAACTATTTTTAATGTCTCATTTCCTAATCTGCTTAATTCGGCATCGCCTGCTTGAAATCCATCAACCTTGTTTTGCTTTTTTCTTTATTAATCTTATAATCTCTTTTCAAGACAAGAGGTATTTCGTTCAGCTGATGTTCTAACTCCTTTGCCATCTCTGACTGAATTTTTACGTGTTTTGTAAACTGAAGGTTGAAAGGGGGAGAAAGGAAAGGGAAAAGGCTATTTATAACAACTGCATCAGGACTTGAGGCGAAATCAGCGCCGACGAGTGGACATGTTTGCCAGGCTGGGATTAGAACACGGTATCTCCTGCTTTCTAGGCCGTTGCGTTAACCACTGCACCACCCAGATACAGTGTTTATCGCAATTTGTGTAGACTATGTTGGCACGCCTCCCGGCCGACCCGAATTCCCACTTAGTGCCACATATCTGCATTCCCCGTCCGTGTTCTTCATGCTCACTAATTTGAGATTCCTAAAGGAGGTCGAACGTAATTGTGCATCCAGACTGGAGGAGGTGGATTCATTGCCTATCGGGGTGAATTAATTTTATTACATGTCCGAAAGACGACGCAATGGTAGAAAAAAATTAAAACTTCACTGGCAGACCTTTAAGGCTCATATTTCTCCTCCTTGAACTCTAATTTTTGCTTTCTTTTACTGCTTGCTCATTGAACACAATGAATAATTCTTAATCCTGTCTCACTCTTTTCTCAACTAAAGCGTTCCTTCATGTCCTTCAGCTCTCGTAACAGTTCTAGTTTCACCACAAATTGATAACATTTGGCTCCCTGTATTCATAATTTCAAAGAATGCGTCCCATTTAACGTCATGGAAAGCTTTCACTAAATCTACAAATTCTATAAACGGAGTTTTTGCCTTTTTACAGTTTATCTTCGAAAATAGTATAGTCTCGCGTGTACCTAAATTTCTTCAATATCCAAAGTAATATACTCCAAGGCCGGCTTCTATTAGCCTTTATATTCTTCTGCACAAAATTTCTATAAGTATTTTGCAACTGTGGCTTATTAAAGTAATGGTTCGGTCATTTTCAAACATCTCAACATATGCTTTCTTTGGAATTGGAATTGTTACATTCTTTTTTAAATCAGCCGGTCTTTTTCTTGTCTCGTATATCTTGTTTATCAAGTGACTCATTTCTGTCGTGTTAGGTCTTCGTAAGGATCTCAGTAATTCTGAGGGAATGTCGTCCACTCCAGGTGCCTTGTTTTGATTAAGATCTTCTGTTCTCTGTTTCATTCTTCTCACAGTATCGTATCTCATTTGGCCTTAATCTACTTCCTCTTCCTATTCATAATCTTGCCTTTAAGTTCGTTTCATTTCTGTAGCCCCTCTATAAATTTAGCCACCTGGTGCCTTCCCTTCATTTGACGTTTTGATATTCATGCAGCTGCTGCTCATTTTTTCAAAGTTTTCTTTAATTTTGTTATTCCAACATGTATCTTCTCCATACTCATGCATGTTTCCAAAATTTTGGATATGTCCTCTATCAGTTGCTGTTTCGATATTTTGCACTTTCTCTGAATCTCATCAAACGTCTGTATTCACTTTCGGTTGCATCATTCGTTCAATTTTCTATTTTTTACATCTATCTCAATTAAATTTAGTATCTTGCGTGTTACCGAAGGATTTCTATTGGACCTTGTCTCTTAGCCCAGTTGTTCCCCTGATCCCTTAATTATACCATATCTCAGAGTAACCATTCATTTCCTACTGTGTTCCTTTCCTCTGCTTCACTTTCCTAATGCTGCACTAGAACATCTCAACAACATGGAACTCTTTCAACTTATCTGAGTCCCATCTCCTTAATTTCATACCTTTCTGGAATTTCTTCTCTTTTATCTGCAGTTCATAATCAATATGTTATAGCCAGAGTCCACATCTGCGCCAGGGAGATTTTATGTATTTTCGAAATCATTTTCTTGTATTGTATTATATGGAAGGGGAGACCTAGAAACGACGGAGAGGTTTCGTCCCCGCCGTAGCCCTCAGTGATTCAGAACCCCACAACGGGCTACAGCAGTCCACTCACCCCACCGCCGTCCCACACTGAACCCAGGGTTATTGTACGGTTCGGCCCCCAGTGGACCCCCCCCCCCCCCCCTCCTCCCTTCGCCACTGAACGTCTCACACCAGACGAGTGTAACTCCAATGTTTGCGTGGTAGAGTAATTATGGTGTACGCGTACGTGGAGAAAGTGTTTGAGCAGCAATCGCCAACATAGTGTAACTATGGCGGAATAGGGGAAACCAGCCCGCATTCGCCGACGCAGATGGTAAACCGCATTAAAAACCATCCACAGGCTGGCCGGCACACCGGACCTCGACACTAATCCGCCGGGCGGATTCGTGCCGGGGACCGGCACGCCTTCCCGCCCGGAAAATTATGCAATTTATCTGAAACCTTCCAATGTCTCCAGCTCTCTTCCATGCAAACAAATTTTTTTTCGTAATCCTTAAAGCAAGTATTCGCAATAACTAAATTATGCTGTTCGCAAAGTTCTACTAGGCATCTTTCCTTTCCACCAGTCCATGTTCTCCTGCTATTTTTCTTCTTTTTCTTCTCCTGCTACTAAATTCCAGTCCACAGTCATAATTATATTTTAATCTTCCTTAAAAATCTGTATAATTTATTTTATCCCATTGTATCTGCTCCCAATTATTTGTGGAACTTGTAGGCATATAAACTTGTATTACTGTAGTGGGTGCTGGCTTTTTGTCTATCTTGGGTGTGGTAATGCGTTCACTGTGCTAATCATAGCAGCTCACCTGCATTTCTAATTTCATTGGTTATTATTAGACCCCTCCTATTTTAACCGCATTTGATAATGTGTTAATAACCCTATACTCACGTGATCAGGAGTTCTCTCTTCCTATTAACTCACTTTACTCAATTTCACTTTGTCTATTTTCAGCTTGTCCATTTCTCTTTTTATATCCCCTAACCTATCAACCCAATTAAAGTTTTCACATTCCATTCTCCAACCCGTAGAACATCAGATGTGTTTTTACCATTGTTAACGTATACCTGCCTGGTCCCTACTCTGAGACCGAATGGGAACTTTTTTACCCCCGCTATATTTTACCAATCGAATACCATCATTGTTAATCCATATATTAAAGTGTATGTCCTCAGTAAACGTAATGGCTGTAGTTTATCCTTGCTTTCAAACGTTCGCGCTGCCAGCACAGCAACGCCTTGTTGGGCAATCAATGTTACAAGAACTGATCAAGCGAATCATCCTGACTGTATCCCCTGCAACTACTGAACAGACCGCTGCCCTATAACTATAGATTGGTCTGGCCTCTCCAGAGGTACGCTTCAGTTGTCGCTGCACTTACTGCACGGCCTTTCTGTATCGTTGAGACACACAAACCACCCAACCGCCGCAAGGTTCATGGTTCATGATCTGAGTAATACCAAGTGCGAATTGAGCCTACGAAATCCTGAATATTTTCTTCTCCTCTGTGAATGTGGCATATCCTATAGAAGCTAAACCACTGGGGTAATTGACTTCCGGCATGCAAAACGTCAAAGGCACTCGATGGTAACGCGGTCCTCCAAAACAGCTGTAGACATGAGTACTTTGAAGAACAACGTCAGATGAGGTACGATGAGACGCGACTAAAACCCGTCAGTTAGAGCTTACATGTCACTTACATGACTGCTCTGCCATTCACACTTAAGTGCCTGGCTCTATGTGAGACCACCAGGTCATCAGATGATCGCTGGTAGGAATATAAGCCAAGCAAGGCTGTGGCTACGAAGGTACTGCCTCCAGTGTGGATCCGTACCGACAAAGTTTCAGAGGTTGTTCACGAATATTTTCTGAATATGTTGGTGCAAGCGACTCCTGGTCTCCGGTGGCCACTCGGTTTGTTGCCCTAAGTACCTTTGTTTCTGTGAAAATGCCTTCGCCGGCCGCTGTGGCCGAACGGTTCTAGGCGCTTCAATCTGGAACCACGTGGCTGCTATGGCCGCAGGTTCGAATCCTGCCTCGGGCGTGGATGTGTGTGATGTCCTTAGGTTAGTTAGGTTTAAGTAATTCTAAGTCTAGGGGACTGATGACCTCAGATGTTGAGTCCCACAGTGCTTAGAGTCATTTGAGCCATTCTTGAAAATGCCTTCACGACATCAGAACGTACAATACAAAACACACAATAGGCGCCAGTGCACAGGTGCAAAAGTGCTGTATGTGACTGCCGTCGCTGCTGCAAGAATTCAGTATAGCATCGTGTGCCGCTCTCCCATTTCAGTTCGTGAAAGCGTATAGTAGGTGCATACTGGACAACTCTTCATCGCTAAACCTATCCATATTAATGTCTGGCGTTGGTAACGTGCAGTTAACAGTGCCGGAAAACGAACTCGAGACAGAACCGAGAAGCGCTGAATGTAAGGTTGAGAGCGAAGAGTAAAGAACATTACTGTCGTCAACAGCAATTGCTATATGTGAATGGAACAAATTTGTTTCGAAATGAGACACACAGCACATGACCACTTATACCTAATTAGCAAGAAAAAATCGCTGGACAAGAATAATTTCCTCGATGGAGTTTAGGTTTCCACTCTATGTTGGCCAACCCATGGTTTACTCTAGAAAAGAAATTTCGCTCTCATTTCGAACTACTAGAGGCAGATAAGCAGAATTTTCTACCGTGTCCGATGTTATAACTAACTTTTTATACCAACCCTTACCAGTCACAGTTTGTTAGCATCTAGCTTGGATCATTACTAATGCAAAGTATTGACAGGTAAGAAACTTCATCAACAGGCAAATGCAGCAATACAGAAAAATATATTTCTTGAGTATACAGTGATTTTTGTTTCCCTGTTTTATTTTTGACTTGGAGTAAAGCAGCACATCTGGTGCGAAAGAATAGAGCAACACTCCCTCAGACTTGGGACTCTCTCAGAGACATTTCCCCTTATGCAAGTTACGCTGTTCCGTAATTTTTGTTTTAGCAAACATGTTTCATTGCTTTCTTTGCTAACTTCGGTGGACTTTGTTTATCATTCTCTCTCTCATAACGCTGTCGGTTATTTTGCGCTGGTAACTTTGTATCTACCATATGTCATACAGCTCGTCAAGTTTTTGATGGTGTAGTAATCTTCCCTGTTACTTTTAGACTTGTTAAAACTGTTATTTTCTTCTTGTTTTTAACCATAACACGTCCATTTTATCGATGGTAGGCAATGAAAACTTCTTAATTCCATCTGTCTGTGAAAACCTCGTAATCCCAGCAACCAGTAACTCCATTATGAAAGAAAGACTTGAAAGTGCATGGATTTCTTTAATCTGTCAATAATTAGGCTTCCACTATATAGTTACACACATGTAGCAGCTTCACCTGTATCACTTTAAGAAACTGTTTCTGTTTCTCGTGTAAAATTTAACAAAATGGAGTTACAGAGTTTTCATTGCCTACTATCGTTGTGTTTTTTATCACAGAACCCACATCTGTAGCAACAATAACAAGCGAGCTGCCGACAGATTAGCGCATTTTGTGATAAAGTAAATAAAATGCGTGTGCTGTGGTTAAAAAAACAAGATTGCAGCATCTGGGACCACCGTTGGCTATCGTAAGTAAGGGTAGACTACGGTTGTTTTCCTAGTAGCTTTGTTCTATTATGTTTGTACGCGCATTACGTATATGTCGGATGTGTTGGATACCTATGGGGTATTACCTCATAACTATCGCTTTCTTTGTGTATGCGATCAGTGTCTCACCAAATTCCCCTAAAAAGGAGAACTGAGTGACGATGTTTTGAGGATCGGGTAACCTATGGAACATACACTCCTGGAAATTGAAATAAGAACACCGTGAATTCATTGTCCCAGGAAGGGGAAACTTTATTGACACATTCCTGGGGTCAGATACATCACATGATCACACTGACAGAACCACAGGCACATAGACACAGGCAACAGAGCATGCACAATGTCGGCACTAGTACAGTGTATATCCACCTTTCGCAGCAATGCAGGCTGCTATTCTCCCATGGAGACGATCGTAGAGATGCTGGATGTAGTCCTGTGGAACGGCTTGCCATGCCATTTCCACCTGGCGCCTCAGTTGGACCAGCGTTCGTGCTGGACGTGCAGACCGCGTGAGACGACGCTTCATCCAGTCCCAAACTTGCTCAATGGGGGACAGATCCGGAGATCTTGCTGGCCAGGGTAGTTGACTTACACCTTCTAGAGCACGTTGGGTGGCACGGGATACATGCGGACGTGCATTGTCCTGTTGGAACAGCAAGTTCCGTCGCCGGTCTAGGAATGGCAGAACGATGGGTTCGATGACGGTTTGGATGTACCGTGCACTATTGAGTGTCCCCTCGACGATCACCAGTGGTGTACGGCCAGTGTAGGAGATCGCTCCCCACACCATGATGCCGGGTGTTGGCCCTGTGTGCCTCGGTCGTATGCAGTCCTGATTGTGGCGCTCACCTGCACGGCGCCAAACACGCATACGACCATCATTGGCACCAAGGCAGAAGCGACTCTCATCGCTGAAGACGACACGTCTCCATTCGTCCCTCCATTCACGCCTGTCGCGACACCACTGGAGGCGGGCTGCACGATGTTGGGGCGTGAGCGGAAGACGGCCTAACGGTGTGCGGGACCGTAGCCCAGCTTCATGGAGATGGTTGCGAATGGTCCTCGCCGATACCCCAGGAGCAACAGTGTCCCTAATTTGCTGAGAAGTGGCGGTGCGGTCCCCTACGGCACTGCGTAGGATCCTACGGTCTTGGCGTGCATCCGTGCGTCGCTGCGGTCCGGTCCCAGGTCGACGGGCACGTGCACCTTCCGCCGACCACTGGCGACAACATCGATGTACTGTGGAGACCTCACGCCCCACGTGTTGAGCAATTCGGCGGTACGTCCACCCGGCCTCCCGCATGCCCACTATACGCCCTCGCTCAAAGTCCGTCAACTGCACATACGGTTCACGTCCACGCTGTCGCGGCATGCTACCAGTGTTAAAGACTGCGATGGAGCTCCGTATGCCACGGCAAACTGGTTGACACTGACGGTGGCAGTGCACAAATGCTGCGCAGCTAGCGCCATTCGACGGCCAACACCGCGGTTCCTGGTGTGTCCGCTGTGCCGTGCGTGTGATCATTGGTTGTACAGCCCTCTCGCAGTGTCCGGAGCAAGTATGGTGGGTCTGACACACCGGTGTCAATGTGTTCTTTTTTCCATTTCCAGGAGTGTAGTTATTCTACAGTCTGTTACTTAAAAGTAAACAGTATTTCTAGGTGAATTGAAATTGTCGATGTTTAATTCAGGTTTTTTTCGAAAATCGTTGATTTGCAATGTGAAACAGATTGATGTTGTAGTAAAAATGGAAAACAATATAGAGTTATCGTATAGTGCTAGAAAATGCAATTTCCTGAAAATAACGTAAAACAAAAACATATCAAACGTTGCTTCAATACTTCATGGAGCTTATTAAACCATGTTTCTGTTATTCATAAAGAACTTCAAACTTATCAATAACAACAACAAACTCTTGCGTTTGTTCATGATGAAACGTTCTATTGAGCACAAAATAACAACAATAATTATATATTTTTTATGTTTGTGCATGTAAACTACATTAGAGTGAAAAGTAATTGCTTTGGTCACATAAAAAGGTAGAACTTCCTCGATCATCTGCTTTTTATTACTTATATAATGTAATTTATATTATGTAAAATACACAATGGAATAACGTTCAACGATGTGCCTTTCTAATTATGTGCAAAACATTAACAAACAAAACCAAATAGAAGTCGTCGGCTCCAGTTTCTCTCTCACACATACATTTATGTTCCTTTCCCTAGCATTGCTACCAATACAACCGATAATCCTATCACTTAGTACATCATTTATGTAGTGTACCAGAACTACCGAATCACAGTTCTGATAGAGCGCAATTCTAACGAAATATACGCTAATGAGCCAAATCATTATCACCATCTGATTGGTAACGAGATAGTCTTCCTTTCAGATGTGCCGGCCGGGATGGCCGAGCGGTTCTAGGCGCTACAGTCTGGAACCGCGCGACCGTTACGGTCGCAGGTTCGAATCCTGCCTCGGGCATGGATGTGTGTGATGTCCTTAGGTTACTTAGGTTTAAGTAGTTCTAAGTTCTAGGGAACTGATGATCTCAGATGTTAAGTCCCATAGTACTCAGAGCCATTTGAACCATTTGAACCTTTCAGATGTAACACAGCATCGATATTGCGTGACATGGGTTCGAGAAGTCCTCGATAGGCTTCTGGAGCTATGTGACACCACATCTCCACGCGCAGGTCACACAATACAAGTGGATTACAGGTCAGGGGTTTTTGGATGCAGAGCTGGCGTCCGACAGCTTCCCAGATGTGCTCTACCGGATCAGATCAGGCAAATTTCGTGTCCAAATAAATCAACGTCCAGTTATCATGCCGGAGGATGTCATCGCCGTCGGGGAAGTTATAAAGCATGGAGTGACGCAAGTGGTCCGCAACAGAGTCCACGAAGTCCGCAGCTGTTGTGGTGCCTTAGATTACTACTACAGGTCCCATAGAAGCCTAAGTGACTGCCCCTCATGGCATAATACTATCCCCCATCGGCCTGCGTCCTTCCATGTTTCGAGCAGCTGTTCGTCCAAATGCCACCAAATCCGGAAACGACCATCTACCTAGTACAATACGGAATGCGATTCACCCGACCGAACGACACGTTTTTCCATTGATCTGAGGTCCAGTCTCGATGATCCCACGCCCACTGCAATCGTAATTGACGAGTAGTTTGGTCAATATGGGACCACGTTGGGGTCGTCTGTTGTGGAGCGCAATGTTCAGCAACGTGTGCTGAATGGTGTGGTCCAAAACTCTTATACCTGCAGCAGCACTCCGCTCTATCTTCCATTCTATCACAGACCACCGTCTATCCTTTCTTGTTTTTCAGTAAGTAAAGGGCTCTGACCGCCACGTTCTGTAATGGGGCGTGGTCGTCCAACACCTTGTCGCCTATTCGTGGTTTCACCTCCTTCAACCTTTTTCCACAGATGCTCGTGACAGTAGCACACAAACAGCCGACCAGCTTCTCCGTTTTCTAATTGGTTATGCCCAAGTGCTGTGGTCATAACAATCTGCCCTTTGTCAAAGTTGCGCATGTCATTAGATTTTTCCCCATTTTTGGCCCGTATCTTCGCTGAAAAGATTACCGTTCGTCGATGTTCCGCTTGTATAGGGTGTAAGTAAATTCCCTTTACAGACTCTGAGGAAGGGTTCTTAACGCCAAAACAAGAAAAAAGCCTAGTAAACAGGAGCTTTAAATTGCATATCTTTAGAGCTGTGAGCAACTTGTTCATCTTCAATAGCTGAAATACATCACTTTTACTGCAGCCACTTTGCTTTCCGTTGTTCGGGAGGAGATAGAATGGACGAAAACAAGTTAAAAAAATGTCCACCGAACATTGTCTCTAAGAAGCAAACCTTAATGGCTGTGACCACTTATTCATCGTCGCTACAGAGGAACACGTTTTCTATTGAACAAGTCCTAATAGCTCTTAAGGTATGTATTTTAAAGCCAATGTTTGCTGGATATTTTTTTATTCGTTTGATCCACACTGCCTCCTCCCAAAATATGGAAAGCAAAGCGCTTGCAGTAGAAGATATCTATTTCATAGTATCGAAGATGAACAAGTGCTCATACTTCTTAAGGTATGCATTTCAGAGCCCATGTTTACTAAACTTTTTTTTCTTGTTTTCGTGTAAGAAACCTATCCTGAAAGTCTTCAGAGGGAATTTACTTACACCTTCATACTTTCCTTACCACGTCACGTGCCCACATGAGCACCAAGCGGCACTCAATCTCTCGGTGGGCGTTAGTCATAATCTATTGGCTCATCAATGTATGAAAACTACCAGCACAGGGTAACTGACAGCTTTTTTAATAATAAACAAAGGCCGATTAGAGGTACCACAAAAGCTGCTGAAACATTTTTGGGCAAAGCGAATATGAAGAAACCGTATCTTTCTCACATAAATTGGAATTTCTCTACCTTTTTGCGAGCGAGGTAATTAAGAAGTATTGCAACATCCAAAGATGATGATTGTCGTTGTCTTTCACTTCAGGCGTTCTCAGCACACAACAAGGCAATGACACCGCAGAAAAATCGCAATGTACGTCAACCAACGCGTTTTTATATTTCCGCAATCATCCGATGATGATGATGATGATGATGATGTTTTTCACCTCGGAACACGTTCATTAATAAAAAATCTAAGCAAGATACCAATAAACAGTGATATTAGCCCTGACTGTGAAACACTTTCGTTAATAAAGAAAAATGTTGCCTTCGGATCTATCTGATTTCAGATGCTAGTAGGTGGTACTTGAGCTTCCTAGGTGACTTCGCTATCCCAGTTGCTCTTTCCTATGGTCTCCGCAGCCCATCGCCGTCATGCTTAGAGAAGTTGCAACCCTAGCCAACTGCAGTTCGAAGAACACGAGTTGGTAACTTCATCGACTTGTCGGGAGAATGGCGACGACAACGGTGTATATTCGGTCCTCAGATGTTAACTGAAAAGTCGCTTCATTTGAAAACCGGCAGCATCATGTTTCTCCGCATTCTGCTTCTAATGATTGAAAAGAAAGTGAGGGCAGTATTTCCTTATTCACGTCATTTGTATATAGCCTTGAAGCTCCGTTTAGAGTATCATAATGCATGTTTCTTTGAGTGACTGAAATGACCTATAAATTAGATAGTACCACAGTCGTTTTCTGTGACCTAACACGAGTAAATTCGGCTTCACACGATTTTTGAACATTCAGTCGCTGTTTGGGTCCGTACTAAATGCTTTCGGTCGGTAGCACGTACGTCCATCCAGGTGTGCAGACACTCCATCCCTCATAAAGAAAGTAAAATACGAGTCTAAGTTGAAATTATAGCTGCCGATATGAAGGCGTTATTGTGTGGTTTTGTTGTATCCGAACAATCACTGCAAGCAGTCACAGTCCATTAAACGTCTCGTAATACGGACCCATTTAAAGAGAAACGTCCATAGAAAATTAATCGTTGTTAAGATAGACGCCAGAATTAGATTCATTGGAAGATTGATGGAGCGAAGCCTACCCGCAAAACAGGCACTCTACAAAACCCTCGTTGTGCCGAGTATTTCAATGTTACTCGCCAGTCTGGGACCCGGACTAGATAGGATTGATACACGAAACATAGAGTTCGCGCAGAAAGAGGGAAAACGTCCAGAGATGAGCATTCAGCTCAAGTGGAAGACCTTACATGACAGGCGTTGTGCATTTTTCTGTTAAATATCTGTGAGCGTACTTTCCTAGCAGTGTCAAACAATGTATTGCTTCCTCCTACATATATCTCGTGAAAACACCATGCATTTAAAATTAGAGAGATTCGATCTCTCGCGGAGGCTTGACAGTAGTGGCTTTTCCCGTGCACAATTCGCGACAGGATCAGGGAAGGGGAAGAGTCGCAGTGGTTCGCGAAGTACCCTCCGTCACACACCATAAAGTGAGTTGTGGGGTACAGACAGACAGACAGGTTGTACGGAAGTATAAACGGCTTTCTAATTTCATTCCGTTGGTCCAATTTCAGGTCTTTCCTGTGTTTTAGGCTGCTAACGATATTCCGAATGCTGGCCATGTCGCTTCCGGTCGAATGACTGCATTGCAGTCCAGGCTGACCCGCTTCTGTGTTCGAGGTCGCCGAATTGCGGTGCTGCGGTGGCGTGACTTGACCTGGCGAAACTGTTTCTATAGTGGTGGAGGAACTTTTTCTCAGCAGAATTCGGTTGCGCGGCAGCAGTTTGGATACCTACCATTTCTCTCCGTTCTGTCCCCAGTGCTGAAACGCGTAACGCGTAGGGAAATTAATCTCCGCTTCTCAAACAACGATGCTGATAGAACCTAGAAGCGTTATTCCACTCTGTTCTTCTCTTTCATACTGTACTCGTCGACGACAACACAAAAACAATGCTAACTTTGGAAGAGAAGAAGAGATAGTAGGAAAACTGGATCTCTAGGGTGAGTCATTTCGTGTTCTCGGCTATGTCCGCTGCTAGAGCGTTGCCCTCAAAAGGCTAACGTCCGGGTTCGGGTACTGGTCCCATAGACAGTGTTAATCTGTCAGCAACTTTCTTTACAGCATAACCTCTGCCGCTTAGAGAAAGTTTCATTCCATAAACAGTCACAACGTAGCGGCGCAAAGCTCTTCCCAGCCGCAACGTTTTCTCTTAGATCTGCTAGTCCATAACGCACAAAAGAAAATGTCTATTGAACACTGAAGACAGAAAAGAAGTACTGGTTCATAAAATTGCTTGACTGTGGGGACTAGTTGTCGTCTATACATCAATACTCTAAAAATCAAATCAAATTATGTGATACAAGGTAAGTTTTATTGGACCACGTGTTTCAGTACCCTTTCCATATACGTAAGAACGAAGTGTGACATTTCCGTGAGTGAGATGTTGGTTCTACAATGAAGAGCCAGAGAAACTGGTACACCTGCCTAATATCTTGTAGGTACCCCGCGAGCACGCAGAGGTGAAGCAACATGACGTGGCATGGACTTCACTTATGTCTGAAGTAATGCTGGAGGGAACTGACACCATGAATCCTTCAGGGTTGTCCATAAATCCCTACGAATATGAGATGGTGGAGATCTCTTCTGAACAGCACATTGCAAGGCATCCCAGATATGCTCAACAACGTTCATGACTGGGAAGTTTGGTGGTGAGCGGAAGTGTTTAAGCTCAAAAGAGTGTTTCTGGAGCCACTCTGTTGCAGTTCTGGACGTGTAGGGTCTCGCATTGTTCTGCTGGAACTGCCCAAGTGCATCTGAATGCGCAATGGACATGAATGGATGCAGGCGATCAGACAGGATGCTTACGTACGTGTCACCTGTCAGAATCATATCTAAACATATCAGGTGTCCTATATCACTCCAACTGCACAGGCCCCACACCATTACAGCGCCTCCACCAACTAGAACAGTCCCCTGCTGATATGCAGAATCCATGGATTCATGAGCTTGTCTTCATACCCGCACACGTCCATTCGCTCCATATAATTTGAAACGAGGCTCTTCCGACCAGGCAACATGTTCCCAGTCATCAACAGTCCAGTGTCGGTGTTGACAGGCCCAGGCGAGGCGGAAAGCTTTGTGTCGTGCAGTCATCAAGGGTACACGCGTTGGTCTTCGACTCCGAAAGCCCATATCGATTATGTTTCATTGGATGGTTCCCACGCTGACACTTGTTGATGTCTCAGCACTGAAATCTGCAGCAATTTGCGGAAGTGCTTCACTTCTTTCACGTTAAACGATTCTCTTCATTCGTCGTTGGTCCCGTTCTTGCAGGATCTTTTTCCGGCCGCAGCGATGTCGGAGATTTGATGTTTTGTCGGATTCCTGATATTAAACCTACACTCTTGAAATGGTCTTATGGGAAAATCCCTTTTTCATCGCTGATGATGCTGTGTCCCATCGCTCGTGCGCCGACTGTAACACCACGTTCAAACTCACTCACGTCTTGGTAGCCTGCCATTGTAGCAGCAGTAACCGATCTAACAACTGCGCCAGACACTTGTCATATATAGGCGATGCCGACCGCGAGCCGTATTCTGCCTGTTTACGTGTCTCTGTATTTTAAAACGCATGCATATACCAGTTTCCTAGGCGTTTCAGTGTATTTTGTCTTTGAATTGCCACAAAAACGATATTTAAAGGGATTAAAAATATTTCGCCGCAGAATCTCCTCTGCAGATCCTCATATTTACTATCAGAATTGGGAAGGGTTTAACATCCGTAGACGACCAAGTACTCACGGTCGGACAAGCTCTAGTAGGGAAAGGCAGTCGGCTGTGACCCTTCAATCATTAATCACTTTAAGCGATGTACGGGATCTGAGATGGACCGGCCCATTATTTGTGATAGTACCGTCTTCCACTGGTAGCGTATTCTCTGCTTAGTATAATGTGAATAATTAATGGCCTCTTTATCTTCAATAATTCACAGAGTAAAGCTGCTGTGTTCAAATTATGATAAAACGTTGTACTCTTTCTTCAGAAGTATCAACAGATAACTAAATTTCATCAAATATTGTTTCCAGTAATGTTCATTTCAACGGTTTTAGGTTGTTACGCCATCATTTTCTACCTGCTGATAGCATTACAGCCGAAAACGATTTGTAGAATAAATAATAAACATTGTAAAATGGTACACGAGTGACGTGTGCGTTTTCATTCACAGCGTATAAAATGTTCTACCAAGATCCGACGGAACAGTAAATCACTGCGCAAATTAAAAATGTTTGTGAGTAGCGACTCGGCCCCATGGTTTCGTACACCATGAACGAGAAGATCGGCCCAGATCCGTAACACCCGATGTTGGAGAAAAGATGTGACGCATTGTACACGAACGGCCGAGTACAGCAGTGTGTGGCGGATTTTGCATCGGCGCTTAACCTAGCCATATGATCTCCAGCGATTGCAAGCCGTCAACAATGCAGACTTCCCTCCTGGAGAGAACTGCTGCCGATGGGCGCAACAACAGTTTACCCTGAATTCCCTGTTTGTAAGCGAGATTCTGTTTGCGGATGAGGCTGGATTTACCCGTGACGGTAATTTTAGCTACCATAACGGTCACATTTGGGACGATGTCAATGTTAATGCAAAGCACGTATCACGACATCAACAACATTATTCGTTCAACGTCTGGGCACGACCGCTCGGAGACCGCATAACTGGACCCCACTTCCTGCGACAGAGACTAACCGTAAAGTAGTATATGCGGTTTCTACGGACTGTATTTCCAGTCGTACATGATGGTTTCCCACTGAACCAACGCCTAGACATGTGGTTCGTCCATGACGGGGCCCCAGCATATTTTCATTTACGTGTGCGCCGGTTAATGACTCGGACGTATGGATAGCTAGAGGAAAAAAAACCTGTGCCATGGCCCCCAAGGTCTCCGGATTTCAATGCCATGGATTTCTGTGTGTCAAAAGCCAAGTCTGCGTTACCAAGGTCAACTCTCTCTAGGAATTAGGCTTTCGGATGAAGCAGCCTTCCAGCGTTTACAGTATTCCACTAGACTCCCTGAGAGGATTCGCAACTCATTTCAGAGACGAGTTCAATGTTGCATTCAGACGCATGGAACACGTACTTTAACGTTTATAGATGCCATTTGTTCCTAGACACTGCTGAATAGCAACAGTAGATGTGTTGTATCTCGACAACGATTGATTTGTGGGAGGATGTTTACTAGATGATTTAGCTACTTTTGACATGTACTTTCCATTTGTGAATTATTGACCGTCAATTCTGAAACACCCTCTATTCATAATCAAGTTTGTACGGAAGCGTACGTGCGGTTGTCCTGCTCGCACTTATCCGAATTTTTTTTCTAAACATTTGGCCTGGAGCTCAAATTTAATTTCTGGTCAAGCCGTTATATGCAACAAACTTGGACGAAATCAATGATTACGAGTATGTACGATCACCTTGTGAGTGTCTCCCCTCACTCTTCTTTACGACTCTTTACACGACCTCCACGAAAGTTCAGAGATATGTCCGGATACAATCAAATCAGGGCATAAAAAGTGGCTGATTCCATCTTCTTTTTTGTCCATCACTGGCAAGGAGTGCGTCTCGCAGTTGCTGGAGTGCAGGTATACAGGGTGGTCCATTGATCGTGACCGGGCCAAATATCTCACGAAATAAGCGTCAAATGAAAAAACTACAAAGAACGATACTTGTCTACCTTGAAGGGGGAAACCAGATGGCGCTATGGTTGGCCCGCTAGATGGCGCTGCCATAGGTCAAACGTACATCAACAGCGTTTTTTGAAATAGGAATCCCCATTTTTTATTACATATTTTTGTAGAACGTAAAGAAATATGAATGTTTTAGTTGGACCACTTTTTTCGCTTAGTGATAGATGGCGCTGAAATAGGCACAAACACATGGCTCACAGCTTTAGACGAACAGTTGATAACCGGTCGGTTTTTTTAAATTAAAATTCAGAACGTAGGTACGTTTGAACATTTTATTTCGGTTGTTTCAATGTGATGCATGTACCTTTTTGAACTTATCATTTCTGAGAACGCATGCTGTTACAGCGTGCGTAGGAAATCAGCATACATTGCACCATTTAGATTGCCATCGATAAAATGGGGGCCAATTATCCTTCCTCCCATAATGCCGCACCATACATTAACCCGCCAAGGTCGCTGACGTTCCACTTGTCGCAGCCATCGTGGATTTTCCGTTGCCCAATAGTGCATATTATGCTGGTTAACGTTACCGCTGTTCGTGACTGACGCTTCGTCGCTAAATAAAAATCTGTCATCGTCCCGTAATTTCTCTTGTGCCCAGTGGCAGAACTGTACACGACGTTCAAAGTCGTCGCCATGCAATTCCTGGTGCACGGAAATATGGTACGGGTGCAATCGAAGTTTTTGAGATTCCCGATTCTTGCGCAGTTTGTCTGCTACTGATGTGCAGATTAGCCGCGACAGCAACTAAAACACCAACTTGGGTTTCATCATTTGTTGCAGGTCGTGGTTGACGTTTCACATGTGGCTGAACACTTCCTGTTTCCTTAAATAACGAAACTATCCGGCGAACGGTCCGGACACTTGGATGATGTCGTCCAGGATACCGAGCAGCATACATAGCACTCGCCCGTTGGGCATTTTGATCACAATAGCAATACATCAACACGATATCGACCTTTTCTGCAATTGGCAAACGGTCCATTTTAACACGGGTAACGTATCACTAAGTAAATACCGTCCGCACTGGCGGAATGTTACGTGATACCACGTACTTATACGTTTGTGACTATTACAGTGCCATCTATCTCAAAGCGAGAAAAGTGGTCCAACTAAAACATTCATATTTCTTTACGTACTACACGAGTATGTAATAAAAATGGGGTTCCTATTTGAAAAAACGCAGTTGATATCCGTTTGACCTATGGCAGCGCCATCTAGCGGGCCAACCATAGCGCCATCTGGTTTCCCCCTTCAAGCTAGACTAGTTTCGTTCTTTGTAGTTTTTTCGTTTGATGCTTATTTCGTGAGATACTTGGCCCGGTCACGATCAATGGACCACCCTGTATGTGTGTGGCGGGCGCAGAGACGGCCAACAGTTGGCCAGCTGATCCGCTGCTGACCGGCAAATGGCGAAGTGTTTGCTGAAGAGCTGCGCTGAGCTGCTACGAGCCGGCGGCGCGGGTTGCGCAAGCACGGCGTTCGTCTGCCAAGGACAGGCAGCCGGGAGCACGCCAGCTCCCAGTCAGTGGGTCAGCGAAGCGGGCACTGCCTGCGTACGAGGGTACAAGGACGCCGCGCCCGCACAGCTGATGCGGCGGAACCGACAGCTAAGCCCCGGCGCATCTCGGCGCCACTGGACCTGCTGCGTGATTGACGTCAATGCAATTACCACACAGCTTCCACGAGAGCAAGCAGAACAACACTGTTGTGGAATAAACCGAACGGAAACTCCCGACATCTGCAAATGGGCCAGTTCCCACCAAACGAGTTAGGTCAGCTCGCCCCCGGTAGCTGAGTGGTTAGCGCGACGGCCTGTCAATCCTCAGGGCCCGGGTTCGATTCCCGACTGGGTCGGAGGTTTTCTCCGCTCAGGGACTGGGTGTTGTGTTGTCCTAATCAACATTTCATCCTCATCGACGCGCAAGTCGCCGAAGTGGCGTCAAATCGAAAGACTCGCACAAGGCGAGCGGTCTACCCGACGGGAGGCTCTCGTCACACGACAAAATGTTAGGGTAGCCAACTTCTGTCCGCAACTTCTGTCAAAACTGCGATGAAACGAATTCAGACTGCGGGATATCAGTGATCTGGTTCACGCTAGCAATTGTTCGTTGTGAGAGACGCCTCACTTCCTGGACTTGAATCTTTCGCCGATCGAGATGTCATCGCCTACAAGACGTGGGATTGTGGTATTGATCCGAAGACCCAAAGTAGACCATCTATGTTTATAGTAACACGCCATTTACATTATATACACGCTCTTGTAGAAATGTTAGTAATGATGAAAAAATTCATGTATGGATGAAAGGACTTGGTGTACTTGCTGAAATCGTAACTGTAACTGGAGATATTACTTTATATTATAATTATTAATAAAGTGTGATCCCAGACTTTAGCAACCGGGAAGCGTACCAAACTTACCCGTAGCATGAGGCCAGTCGTACCTTAGACCAGGGTCGGCCAAAAAATTCCGCTCACGAGCTGTGGCGTGGCTGCACATTCCCACTACGACCGCGGCACGCTGTTCGAGCGCGAGGAAGGGGAAGATGGGGAAACTGCGAATGCGCAGCATTTGAAAGGGAATGCAGCCGCACTGCATACGACATGGTTTTACATTTCACAAGTCTCAACAACATACATCACAAACAATGCATATTTTAGTATTATTTAATTATTTTTGGTGCTCTGAAAGACATAATTTTTATCTGGGGCAAACTGTCGGCATACAGTCAGACGCAGACAGTTTCACAGATTTTCACGCTCAGATTGCGACGTAATCGTCACTAATTTAATTTCATAATCGAAAAAGGTCTTTCACTCAGGTATGTTCATCGAAAAATTGTAGCTGTTTTACAATATTATTATGGAGACATGGAACACCCCCTCACAATAACGATGGAGACGTCCTGGACAGCTTTAACATTAAAGGATTTGTCTTTAAAAAGGTAATTATACTGCAGATCAGTCAGTTACATATGCAGAGGCAAAGGGATGCTTTCAAATGAAACGAATAATGGTCTCGAAAACAGATGTAAGGTTGACAGTGTCCTCAAACCTTTAGAAAATTCCTCCCACGCAGGCCATGAAGGCCCAAAGGTACCGCCCGGCCTCCGTGTCATCCTCAGCCCACAGGCGTCACTGGATGCGGATATGGAGGAACATGTGGCCAGCACACCGCTCTCCGAGACCGGAGCCGCTACTTCTCAATCATGTAGCTCCTCAGTTTGCCTCACAAGGGCTGAGAGCACCCCGCTTGCCAACAGCGCTCGGCAGACCGAATGGTCACCTATCCAAGTGCTAGCCCAGCCCGACAGCGCTTAATTACGGTGATCTGATGGGAACCGGTGTTACCACTGCGGCAAGGCCGTTGGCAAACCTTTATAAAACTTCCCTTCAAATTCTTTCAAGTGCAAAATGATTTATTCAATCCTTGCGTTTCCTTTAATGCCAGTGAATATAAGGAACTGGGCTGTGCTTGTGAGGATTTGCCACTTCTACAATACGATTTTCTTTTCAAATGCATTCCCATAAAATTAGAAACGAGCGTTTCTCACGTTGAAATGTCTAACTGTGGGCATCTCGCAGTCAAGTCCGCTTGAAATGTGAGGTTTGCAGTCCATTCCGGATGTTCTAATTTTCTTTCTTGCAGTCCGCTCCCCTTCACAAATTCGATAATAGAGGTTTTTAAATCGAAAAATCTACTAGGCAGGCCCTTTTACTTTTGCTGCTCGTCTCACATGCTCCTTGCCTGCAAATTTGCCATAAAGGCCTTCTTCATATACAAAGCAACGAACCCCGTATGCCGCTCAACGTAATTTTTTTGCTCTGTCATTCTCAATTATATCTTCAAATCCTTCTTGCACAGCATTGTAATGTCGTTTATAGCAAATTTGTGGTACCCGTAGATTATGCAATTGCGTAACAGATACTGAGAAATTTCATCTGTCTCTTCGATCATTCCCATCTACTTTTAAAGGCGTATGACGATATATAGCTAGACTGCCTCTTTTTGTGCAAACTACCACTGGACCTTTGATCATCCTTCATACAACGGACAAGTAGTGAAGGGAAAACAGTGGAATTATCACGATTTTGGTGAACTAAAGAGGGTTATGCTGACCGAAGAATGCCTCATCGCAGTACTAAAAGAAATTATATGAATGCTTGGCGTCTGTACTTTCATGGCGCATTCGTATAACTCATTCGTTTTGATGGGCTATGAACCCACAACCAACAGTGCGGAGGCAAATTTCGTTCCACCTCCAGCGGGAATCTGAAATTAGCAAGCATGGATGACACGGATGGGGATTGCTGATGGTGGATACAGACTGCACACGGCCCTAACTGTCTGTGTTGCGTTAAGGTTTGAAACCAACATCTAAGGCACTTCACGACGGATAAAAATCCGAGTTTCTACCATTACGCTCTGCGACAAGTGTAGTCGACATTTGCAATTTCTCCCGTTTTCAGCTGAAATCAAGCAGCGTTTATAACAACTGGACGACATGTTTTGTTAGTTAATTATCATGTAATAGTCTGTTAACCTATCCGGAATTCCTCATATTAATGCGATAGTTATAGTTTTTACATGTGCCCAGGCGAACGGCTAACAAACAGTTCTGAACATCGTACTGACAGCTTTTGTTTTTCTTTTTATAAATGACGGAATCGCAGTTCTTCAGTGAATGCCCGTTCATGTTACAGTGTGAGTCATTTAGTTCACCACTTCCACAGAAGTAGAAGTCGAAATATTTGTCTGGACGGCAGCTTTAGGTTTCCTAGTAGTTCCTCAACAATAAATGCGAAATATAAGGTGCGATCAAACAATTTCCATCCGAAGGCCTTACAGTACAGAATCATTATCCCAATCAGGCAAAGTCGCTGTTAGCATTGAGTCAGCCATCCCACCGATGCACAAGGTTAAAAATATCCGTTTGGTAAAACACCTTGTCCTGCTACTTCAACCGTATCCTGCTACGTGAAGAAGACTGTAACTGCTTGCTGCGCATCTTAGTCCTACAGGAATCGTCGAACATTCAACGCATTTTTTAGCGGAACAAAGCGTGATAATCGTCTAGGAAGAGATCAGGACTACCTCGAGAGTGCTCGATTGTCTCCCACTTGAGTTGCGTAACTTATGCGTCACGACATTTGCGATATGGATGCATCTTGTGTGCGGAACTTGTCGCACCATTCCACATCGTTTGGTTTTCGACAAACGTGCTACCCCATACACATTCTACGCTCTCCGATGGATGTCTGCCGCTTTGTCCTTCGGCAGTCAAGGAACGAATACCGTAGCAGCACATTGGCCCCGTGTTGACGCATTTGGTAATAATGTCGCCATAGTTCACGTATCCGCATTTACCGCGTGCACCTCGGAAGGATACGAGCGCCACACTAATCCTTTGGTTACATGTTGGTGCTTGTGTACCTGCATCGAAGCCGCGTTACGTTGCGTATACGCTGCAGCAAAGGAAACATTTTGATAGCCCCTTATAGTTTATCGTGCTTTTACAAGAAATAATATTCATTTGTATTCATAATAGCCGGATTTTGGGCAGTATAAACGTTTATGTTTTAAGATTTTTGCTTAACCAGTACAGATAACGAAAGGACATCAAGTAAAGAAATCCTCTGTCATAGCCATTTGTAGTGAGCTATATGTTAACGTTCTGTCGTCTGAAAATGTTCGTCATTCATCGAGTTTTAGATCTGACAGCTTAACTTCCATTTCGTGAAAATATCTCTGCAAGGATTCTGAAAGATGTTTGCTGCATTGCGTTATGTAGACCTTTCGCTTAAAATTTTCGCTTCTCAGAGCAAGGATCGAAATATTACTCCGTTCTTGATCGATGGGAAAACGGTAACCATATCTGAGATTGGATAAAAACAAGTTACGAAGCTGAACAGAAAACAGAAAACAAAAATAAATCGTAAACTTCCGCACGTGTTTTACGAGGTACATATATATATATATATATATAATAACCCGTTTCATCCAATTGACAATAATTACACACAAATAAAAACTCCCAAATACAAGGCCATTCGTATTCAGTTGTTAAGATGTCGCTCCTTAGTTTCAGCCCTGTAAACTCGCTGACTTGATCTCGAAAAATGTGTTCGCAGTTTTTTTGTGTTTTGTTTTAATAAAACTTCGCCCTTTGAATCTCATGTCCTTCGGTGCAGTCAAACAAACACAAGATTTCACCACTGTAGTAATAAAAAAAAAGAATGAGATGCTCATTTCAACATAATAACGTAATGCGCTGTCTGTATCATCTGTGGCCTACGATTTTTACCAGAACAAGGTGTTTCGTCGAGAACTCTCTCTTTGTGTACCTACTGTATCTATGCAATCCTCTCGCACGCCAGTAAGTGGGAACATCACTTTGAATTCAAGGTCTAAAGTTGCTCGCTACGCTACAGGCAGCTCGTTACAGTATCGCCAGAGCTCATTTCAGACTTCAGTTCGTATCTTTGGAACGTATTTCTTGCAGTGCAGAGTGGTATTGTTATCCAGTGCTCCCTTGAAGCACTAGAAAGGAACCGGTTACAGCAGTAACTCAAGGCTAACAACCGTGCGAGGCGACGCAGGTGTCAAGGCACTGGATTCCTATTCGGGAGAGCGGAACCGACATCCCCGATTGCCCATACAATTTCAAATTGCATGTCGCTTCGCCAACGAGAAAAAATGAGCTTCATCCGATTTACTTGTCCATCTTTGTCCTCTCCTAGCTTGTGTGCCGTCTCTAATACCCTCGTTGTCGTTAATATTCGTCACATTTCACATTCAATGATAACACAGCAGAACATTTACCATTATAAAGTTGTTTTTATTACTTTTGACTCAGTCACTTCTTTACGACACAATCATAAAAGGTTTCGGCCTACAATGTAGGCGGAAACCGGTTATATCGTGTGCCATAAAAATCTGATTGCGTCAAAAAGAGTTAAAAACTTGATAATACGTCAATCACTGTCCCCTTGCACAGAATGTCGTTTTTTACAGAGTCCTGTTTGCTGAAGTTTTATATAGTGCATTACACATTTCAGGAACTGAAGTCTCCGAAATTTCATATTCCGCCAATGATTACATACGTTTCCAGACGCAAGCTATAGACGCCAATGCTTTCTTCTCTGGATGGTTGAATTAAAACGTTATTAGGAGTCTTAGACATCAAATCTAAATGACTCGATCTCTTTCGGCATAACCGTAGTGACAAGATAATTTTCTGTATTTACACTTGATTGTTCACAAAGAGGCTACTCAGTTAAATTTTCACCTCCTGTATCACAAGCTGTTTTTCAAGTATCTTGATCAACATTTAGTCCAGAAACGGTAACAGGTTTAGTATTTTCGGCATGAAACTGCATGGAGTAATACAATACTCTCGTAAGGAGGAGGGTTGCAGGAACGGTACTGCATGACCATCGGAGCTATAAAAAAGAACCTGTGTTTTTCCGGCTCACCGAACATTGAGGACGGGCGCAAACGTGCAACAGAGCACCAACGCCTCCTTACGCGGTTCTACGTTCTGATTTGTTTTCGTCTGGGAGCGCACAGGTTATTTTCATAGTTATTTCCATTCACTTTTTCTTCTTGTTTACTTATTTTCAATCGAGTTTTTAAGGTTTTGATGGCTTCGTCTTCAGGCACTTACACATTGCTGTCGAAATGAAATACACCCGCAAGTATATCGCTTTGCGGTACCACGTAATCTAAGAGGTTCCTTCTCTTCCCTCGTCGGAGCTTCCGTGTCAAAGTGCGAAAGCATCCTCCCGGCCGATGTCAGAATTCACACACTCATAGCACAATGCGGCACGCAAGATGAATTATGCCACGCATTGCTCCAGAAACTTTCTCGAAAACGCTTATTCGTGAATCCAGATCAATTCTGTGTACTGCTACACATATACACTATGTGATCAAAAGTATCTGGAAAACCCACAAAACATAGTTTTTCATATTAAATGCATTGTACTGCCACCTACCGCCAGGCTCTCCATCGCAGCGACCTCAAGAGTCATTAGACATCGTGAGGGAGTAGAATGGGGCGCTCCGCGGAACTCGTGGACTTGGGGTCAGGTGATTTGGTTCACTTGAGTCATACATCTGTACGCGATATTTCCACACTCCTAAGCATCCCTAGGTCCACTGTTTCCGATATGATAGTAAAGTGGAAATGTGAAGGGCACTTACAGCATAAAAGACTACAGGCCGATCTCGTCTGCAGACATCTGTCCAGACCATCACACTGGAACTCAAAACTACCTTAGGATACACTGCAAGTACTATGACACTTAGGCGGGAGATGAGAAAACTTGGATTTCATGGTAGAGCGGCTGCTCATAAGACACACATCACGCCGCTAAATTCCAAACGACGCCTCGCTTGGTGTAAGGAATGTAAACATTGAACGATTGAACAGTGGAAGAACGTTGTATGGAGTGACGAATCACGGTACACAATGTGGCGGTCCGATGGCAGTGTGTGAGTATGGCGAATGTCCGGTGAACGACATCTCCCTGCATGTGTAGTGCCTTCAGTAAAACTCGGAGGCGGTGGTATTATGGCGTGGTCGTGTTTTTCATGGAGGGGATTTGCACCCCTTGTTGTTTTGCGTGGCACTATCGCAGCACAGGCCTACATTTGTGTTTTAAGCACCTTCTTGCTTCCCACTGTTGAAAAGCAATTCGGGGATGGCGACAGCATCTTTCAGCATGATCGAGCACCTGTTCATAATGCACGCCCTGTGGCGGAGTGGTTACACGACAATAACATCCCTGTAATGGACTGGCCTGAAGAGAGTCCTGACCTGAATCCTATAGAACACCTTTGGGATGTTTCCGAACGCAGACTTCGCGCCAGGCCTCGCCGACCGACATCGATACCTCTCCTCAGTGCAGCACTCCGTGAAGAATAGGCTGCCATTCCCCAAGAAAGCTTCCAGCACCTGACTGAACGTACGCCTGTGACAGTGGAAGCTGTCATGACGGCTAATGGTGGGCCAACACCATACTGAATTCCTGCATTACCGATGGAGGGCGCCACGAACTTCTAAGTCATTTTCAGCCTCGTGTCCGGATACTTTTAATCACATAGTGTACTAACGGCCTAAATAAGGGTTGCCACTGTCGCTTTGACTGGCGGGAAAGTGTTAAAATTTTCTCTAATCGTGCACTACTAATCTATGTCCTGTAGCAATCCAACTCTTTTGAACTGGTAATAAACAATAAGCACCACGAATGGTAAAAAGGTCTGATAACAATCTGATAACAACCCATACAAATTATAAATATGGCTCCACATATGTATGTATGTTCCACATCTCCTCCTAAACTTTTCATCGATTTCTACCAAACTTTGTGCACATATCACTTAAGGTCTGGAAATAATAGCTGTGGAGGTAAGAACTTCTTACCTATCACAGGAGTGGGGGTAGGAGTGAAAGCGCAATGTATGTATGTATTGAACTGGGGACATAGAGACGACGGAAAGGCTTCATCCCCACCGTAGCCCTCAGTGGTATACAACCCCACAACAAGCTACAGCAGTCCACTCACCCCACCGCCGCCCACACCGAACCCAGGGTTATTGTGCCGTTCGGCCCCCAGTGGACTCCCCCTCCCCCACGGGAACGTCTCACACCAGACGAGTGTAACCCCAAATGTTTGCGTGGTAGGGTTACGGTGTACGCGTACGTGGAGAAAGTGTTTGCGCAGCAATCTCCGACATAGTGTAACTGAGGCTGAAGAAAGGGAACCAACCCACAATCGCCGAGGCAGATGGAAAACCGCCTTAAAAACCATCCACAGGCTGGCTGGCACACCGGACCTCGACACAAATCGTCGGGCGGATTCGTGCCGGGGACCGGCACGCCTTCCCGTTCAGTATGCAGTGTGTTAGACCGCACGACTAGCCGGGTGAACTAAACGTAATGTAGTCCAAGACGAGCGAATGCCAAAGCTTTGTGCATCCCATATTTGAGAATGAGTGCACTTACTGGTTTACAACGAACTTAACACATAATTTCAAACCATCTCCCAGGAAACTATACAAAAAAGTTGAAAGGAAGAAATTTATCATTTACTACATTTTCGTTGTTCATGTAGTAAAACTGAGGCATCATGCATGACGTTTAAATTTAATACGTCTATGATACTAAATCTATTCGCAGCACTTTTTGCGGACGGTATCCCCATATCTTCTTAAGACCTATACTTTTTTTCTGGAGGACAGAAAATTTTTCTTTATTTGCCAATGCTCTCAGGTAATTTTTTAACGACTTTAGACGTAAGATTTATACAAAAATATGCACCCGTTTTCAAAACATACTTTGTACACTTGGCTTCATTTTCTGGACAGTCATAACTAATTAAGAAATATTCTCTATCGTAACAAATAGTTAAATGATCATTCAGAAATTATCATGAAAAATAACAATAATGATATTCAGTTATACAGTGGAACATAGTGAACCAACTACATCCGTGTATTCTGGTTGTCTAGAGCTGTTGCGCAATACTGCATTGACTTTCTGATATTTTCATGTCGATGACAAACAGTTGGCAGCACTTGCGCTTGATGAAAAGGTTGAACATTTACAAATGTGTACCTCAGGTTTCCTTTGGGAAAAAATACTACTGTTGCAACTAAGGTACAATAAAAGTTAAAATACACAATGGCAGCCAGAATGTCTGAAACGGATATGGCGCTGAATATACTTAAAAATTATATCATTGCATTACACATAGTTCAGAAGATACGACGTTTGAGCTGTTTGGAAACGAAACCGCGAGGCGAAATTCGCTAGAGATACAGGTGAATATGTGTACAAGTGTGTGTGAAATATATTAAATGTATGTGACGTCCACATGCGAGCAAAGTCACGAGTATAAAAAAAACTCCTCCTACACCAATGAATTGTTTTCAGGCAAACTTGGTACACATGTATTACTAGCGAGTGAGGTGGCGTAGTGGTTAGCACACTGGACTCGCATTCGGGAGGACGACGGTTCAAACCCAAGTCCGGCAAGCGTCATTTAGGTTTTCCGTGATTTCCCAAAATTGCTACAGGCAAATGCCGGGATGTTTCCTTTGAAAAGGCACTGCCGACTTTCTTCCCCACCCTTCCCTAATCCGATGGGACTGAGAACTCGCTGTTTAGTTCCCTCCCCCAAACCCACCAACCAACCAAATATTGTTGGGGCTAAGAACCAGCAACCTCCTATTGTGGTGAGGGTGATAACATGGATAGAGAAGGGGATAGGAAGATATGGACAACCAGATAGGGGGGAAGGAGGACATGAACACAGATGTGAGAGAGGGAAGATAGACAGAGAAAGGGGGAGGGGAAAACGGACAGAGGAAGAGAAGAGGAGGAAATCGACGGAGAGAGTGGAAGAGGAGATGGATTGAAAGGATGGAAGAGGAGAAAGACACAGGGGCATGGAGGAGAAAATGGAAAGAGAAAGGGAAGAGGAGGTGAACAGATACAGAGAGGAAGAAGAGATAGGCAAAGAGAGGGGGGAGGAGGAGATAGTATGAGTTAAGAGGAGAGAGATGGGACAGGAGGAGATGGACTCAGAGAGGAGACGAGTAGATGAACACAGAGGGGGAAGTAGCAGACGAACAGAGGAGGGTGTAGCAGATGGACAGAGATTGTGGAGAGGAATAGATGGACAGAGAGAGGGAGTGAGTAGAAGACAGACAGAGAGAGGAGCAAGAAGAGACAGAAACTGGAGGGTGACTGAGATTGACAGAGAGAGGCTAGAGAAGAAGGTGAGTATAAATGAGGTATAGGGGTAAGGAGGAGATGGACTGACAAAATTGGAATACATACATACCCGGGCAAACGCCGGGTACTCGGCCTGTAAAGATAAAAACGAAAGGGACATACACACAAAACAAGACGTATTTATATGGGAACAAATGGATTTTATTGTGTTTTATAACACATAGCCAAGTACGTCTCGTTGTCAATAAACACTACCCCTAGAGATCAGATGTCTCCACGTTCTGATTTAAGACTTCTGTCCGCATAGCAAGTACCCACTCGTGAAGTCGCACCGTTTCTCGGAAAACCGGGAAACAGCTGGGCCCTTGACACTCATGCTCGGAAAACACACTTACCAAATCTTTGCCGGCCATGGTGGCCGAGCGGTTCTAGGCGCTTCGGTCTGGAACCGCGCGACCGCTACGGTTGCAGGTTCGAATCTTGCCTCGGGCATGGATGTGTGTGATGTCCTTGGGTTAGTTAGATTTAAGCAGTTCTAAGTTCTAGGGGACTGATGACCTCACGAGTTCAATTTTGCTATAAACATCACTTATTTTTAAGTAACAGACGAGAGGATAACTACGCAGAACAAAAGTGTTCCATAGGCTACACGGCCCTTTACACAGCCTCTCTCGGTTTCTAAACGGTTCACCGCTTCCAGTTTCTAGGGGAATCTAGTAATACACTGATCGCATACGGGCCGGCCGACGTGGCCGAGCGGTTCTAGGCGCTTCAGTCTGGAACCGCGTGACCGCTACGGTCGCAGATTCGAATCTTGCCTCGGGCATGGATGTGTGTGATGTCCTTGGGTTAGTTAGGTTTAAGCAGTTCTAAGTTCTAGGTGACTGATGACCTCACAAGTTAAGTCCCATAGTGCTCAGAACAATTTGAACCATTTTGAACCAACTCTTTCAGTTTATCGTTGTGGAAGTATGAATGTAGTGATCAGCGAGGGGCACACTATCGACTTCACATGCGAGACACTTTTAAAAGCTCAGCTACAGACTCCCCAACTGCCGTCCTACCCTCGCGACGGTTGCCGGCTGACTCTTGATTTCGAGAGCTCCAAAACTGCTCCAAGAAATTATTTCAACATCCAGGCCTTTCGGCCAAATAGCTTCGGGTTCATAATTTGGACATTTCAATTGGCTATTTCCTGCTAACGCTCAGAGTCCTTGGTGTGAGGTGCTGGTTCTTGCCAACACTTTCAGGAGTTTGTTTCCCAACGGGTGTTAGGAACCACCAGCCATCCTGTCCAAACACTCGCTTCTAGAAACAGACCACCACCATTTAGCGGCACTAGGGCAAGACCAGCTCTTTGTCTCCAGGCTTTAGAATAGTCCCCGCCCCACGGAAACCGGGAAACCGCCGCTGTTGTTCACAATAGCGACTACACCAGCTGGCGGGCGTGGCCAGGAAGTGATGTGTTACTGAAGTTGGGCTCCATCAAAGCTACGGTTCGGCAGTTCTGGTACAGTATATAAGTGACATAGTAAATGGTAGTATAACAGGTAGCATTGGGCGATAGTATTCGTAGCATTGGTAGGGGAAGAAAAATAATTGAATGTGTGAGAGAGAAACTGGGAGCCGACAACTTCTCTCTATTTTTTTATTGTTTGTTGTGAACTTATTTAGAGACGCAGATGGTTCAGTGATAGTCCATTGTGTATTTTATATCCTTAAAAAATATAGCCTGCATTTTCTAACTAGCAAAAATTAGTTGATCGCGTAACTTCTGGCATTTATGTAACCAAACCAATTACTTTTGATGCAAGTTTACACGCACAAATATAATCTACATAATTATTGATGTTATTTTGTACGCAATAGAACGTTCGCCATCATGATCAAAGATAAGAGTTTCCTGTTAATGCCGGCCGCGGTGGTCTCGCGGTTCTAGGCGCGCAGTCCGGAACCGTGCGACTGCTACGGTCGCAGGTTCGAATCCTGCCTCGGTAATGGATGTTTGTGATGTCCTTAGGTTAGTTAGGTTTAAGTAGTTCTAAGTTCTAGGGGACTAATGACCACAGCAGTTGAGTCCCATAGTGCTCAGAGCCATTTTCCTGTTAATGTTGATAGTTCAGAATGTTGTTTATGAATAAAAGAAACATATTTTATATAAGCTCGATGAGGTATTGAAGCAATGTTCGACATGTTTTTGTTTTGCGTTTTTTTAACTTTACCTTATTTTCACGAAACTGGTTTTTCCAACTCTGTATGGTAAATCTGCATTGTTTTTTTACTTTTACTACAACATCCAGCTGTTTCGCCTACAAATCAGCACATTTCGAATACAGCCTGAATTAAACATTGACGAGTTCAATTTTGCTATAAACATCACTTATTTTTAAGTAACAGACGAGAGGATAACTACGCAGAACAAAAGTGTTCCATAGGCTACACGGCCCTTTACACAGCCTCTCTCGGTTTCTAAACGGTTCACCGCTTCCAGTTTCTAGGGGAATCTAGTAATACACTGATCGCATACGGGCCGGCCGACGTGGCCGAGCGGTTCTAGGAGCTTCAGTCTGGAACCGCGCGACCGCTACGGTCGCAGATTCGAATCCTGCCTTGGGCATGGATGTGTGTGATGTCCTTAGGTTAGGTAGGTTTAAGTAGTTCTAAGTTCTAGGGGACTGATGACCTCCGATGTTAAGTCCCATAGTGCTCAGAGCCATTTTTTTGATCGCATACGCAAACAAAGCGATCGAAATGAGGTAACATTTGACAGATATACAACACACTTTAAGTTCAGGCAACGCACTTACAATCTTAACTGACCAGTGCTACTATGAAAACTACGGTAGTCTACGGTAGTTTTACAATTGAGCCAGAAACCTGCACAATCTTGCCTTGTGCCTCTTCTCTTTGAAAAAAAAATTCATACTATTAACTAAGAAATCGTTCGACAGTCTTACTGGGGCAAAAATTAAAATGTGTTTTGGTATTTGCACACAAAATCATTACAGGAATTTTTCTGGAAATTTTACAACCAGACTTTGGCGAAAAAATGAAGTAAGCAAGGACAAGTTTGTTTCATTACTTTTCCCACTAACATTACTGAACTTATTCAATAAGAAATGATGTCAGTTCTTAACCTTGATGGTTTTCGTAAATTTTGTAAGACCCTAAAAGTCAGCTTAACCACAAACCATCGCGAACAGACCATTCCGACAGTTGACCAACATATTTGTTTAAGAAGTTAAATGTCACTTTTTCTGTGAACAGTAGGCATTTAATTCACAATTATGTTACGTCACATTAGCATTACCGCACAAATAATTATACGGCGCGTAATTATTTTTTGATTAACAATGTGAGTATAGAAAATGACATCGGAGAAGTATTATTACAAATCATGTCACAAAATTGCTGAAAAACAAATAACAAAAACTTCCCGTAAATAATTGATTCTCCTGTTACATTCCTGAAAGTAAAATAAAAAAGGTACTGGCTTTTTAACTGGGGTGCAGACGTGTGAGCAGTTAATATTTTAGAGTATCTTCGTGTCTCATATTAAGCATGTAGATGCTTCTCCCCATATTGTCCATTATAATTATCCGGGCTGTTATGCCGTGGTCGGTTGATGAATTCCGTGGTGATCCCCAACGTTTCGTCTCCGACTGCGGGAGGCATCTTCTAGGGGGTCCATAGCTTGATGGAAGGTCCAACACACACACTGGCTCGCTACAGTCAGTAGCGAGCCAGTGTGTGTGTTGGACCTTCCATCAAGCTACGGACCCCCTTGAAGATGCCTCCCGCAGTCGGAGACGAAACGTTGGGAATCACCACGGAATTCATCAACCGACCACGGCATAACAGCCCGGATAATTATAATGGACATGATATTTCCGGCCGTGAAAGTTTACATTTTAGTTTCTCCCCATATTACATTCCTAGTGCACATTGCCTGCTTGGACTTAGAGCGCTAGCTATTATAACATAGATTTAGCCTCGAGATAGCTTGCATCCGAGGCCATTACTTGATTGACACGACTTACAAATGTAAATGCACCAAACCCACGCTTCCATTGCACAAAATTAACTTCTTGTGGTGCACATTAGCCGTCAACTTCACGGCACCATTGTCTAATTACAACTGACTACCACTGACGGCCGTTCTCTTCCCGCGTTGCACGGGAAGTCAAGAAAAAGGCGCCAAACAAAAAGACGTAGTACACCCCCTACTTCTGTGGTTGAAGATCACACTCAAGAAATTTTGAGAAAATTGTTCCACCAGAAACAGGACAGTTATTTAAAATATTAATAATGAAACAGTTTCACGTCGAACAACACAGATTCATTAAAACAAATTATTAAGCACATATTGAATAAGCAGTAACAGTTAATCCATTGTTTCATAGTCAAAGTACACAAAATATACTCAGAATTAAATTATAATGACAAAAAACGAGATAACGAGCAAATTATAGGACGGCTACGTTAAATCTTCCGCAGCTGAAGTTTTACAAGTAATATGGGAGCTATTCCGCCTTTTGCGACTGTAATAAAACTCTTATTTGTGTAATAAATTAATATGTTGTGACAAATTAAAGCTCCAATTATATCCTGTATCTCAGTTACTTTTTAAAATCGTTGCAGTAATTTCCTTATTCAACTTAAAAAACAATTGAGGCACTTATAGCCTTCTCCCTATCGCCTTTCTTCTTCCTTCCGACTTCATGGAAGGACGCATTTCTTTGTTACTTATAATTTTACAAATGATAATGGTAATATTTAATATAATGGTAACATTTAAGTTCGTAGTAAGCTAGCAAGAAGGCTTTCGCTAATGATGTGTTCAGAATTTGTCTGTCTCTCTTTTTTAATATAGCTGGGAAACGACTAGTTTTGCAATGTATCGATTGCGCGCCATCCGCATGCCGTTACGTGCAAATTTGTGTTTTTCATAAGTTCAACCTTGCAATCTAAATTTCTCATCACGAAGTCCGAATATTATTTTTCTTTGTACACTCATGCTCATAAATTAAGGAAAATTGCAGAATGTGGTGCCACACAACGTGGCACTACACAAAACTGGCGCGAATAGCATAGGCACATAGGGAACACACACGACACAGATCTGTAAGTCCACGGTAATGTTGATAAGTTGAGAAAACCGTCCCGAAACACATGTGCTACAAAACGCCACTGTTTCCTGCGCATGTACCCCAACATCAGTATCGGATATGATGACCATGCGCACGTACACAGGCCGTACAACGGGTTGACATACTCTGGATCAGGTGGTCGAGCATCTGCTGGGGTATAGCCTCCCATTCTTGCACCAGTGCCTGTCGGAGCTCCTGAAGTGTCGTAGGGGTTTGATGACGTGCAGCAATACGTCGACTGAGAGCATCCCAGACGTGCTCGACGGGGCTTAGGTCTGGAGAACAGGCAGGCCACTCCATTCGCCTGATATCTTCTGTTTTCAAGGTACTCCTCCACGATGGCAGCTCGGTGGGGCCGCGCGTTATCATCCATCAGGAGGAAGGTGGGACCTACTTCACCCCTGAAAAGGCGGACACACTGGTGAAAAATGACGTCCCGATACACCTGACCTGTTACAGTTCGTCTGTCAAAGACATGCAGGGGTGTACGTGCACCAATCGTAACCCCACCTCACACCATCAAATCACGATCTCCATACAGGTCCCTTTCAAGGACACTATGGCGTTGGTATCTTGTTCCAGGTTCATGCCAGATGAAAACCCGGCGAGAATCACTGTTCACACTATACCTGGACTCGTCCGTGAACATAACCTGGGACCACTGTTCGAATGACCATGTACTGTGTTCTTGACACCAGGCTTCACGGCCTCTTCTGTGACCAGGGCTCAGTTAAATGCACCTTGCAGGTCTCCAGGCGAACAAAGCATTTCTGTGCAGTCGTCTGTAGACTGTGTGTCTGGAGACAACCCAGTGGCTGCGGTAAGGTCCGAGCAAGGCTACCTGCTGTACTCCGTGGCCGTCTGCGGGCACTGATGGTGAGATATCGGTCTTCTTGCGGTGTTGTACACTGTGGGCGTCCCGTACTGTTGCGCCTGGACACGTTTCCTGTTTGCTGGAATCGTTGCCATAATCTTGAGATCACTCACTGTAGCACACGGAGGGCCCGTGCTACGACCTGCTGTGTTTGACCAGCCTCCGGTCGCCCTAGTATTCTACCCCTCATAACGTCATTAGTATGTGTTCTTTGAGCCATTTTCAAGACACAGTCACCATTAGCACGTTTGAAAACGTCTGCACACTTACTCGCTGCACCGTACTGTGACATGCACCAACACACCTCTGCGCGTGTAGACTGCTGCCAGCGCCACCGTGTGACGACCGCGGGTCAAATGCACCGCATGGTGTTACCCCGAGGTGATTTAAACCCGAAAACCGCCCACCAGAGCGTTGTTTCACCATGCATCAGCATTATCCTTAATTTATGAGCATGGGTGTATAATGCACGTTATTCCGCTGTATTATACGTGATATTATCACAGTTCGCCGTCAGCAACCTCTTCTGTTCTCCTGAATACAGGAAAAACAGGTAATACAGGAGTTTTGTTTTGGCCAAGCGAAAGGTTTGAGTTCGACCAAAATTGAACTTCTGATGATATACTCTTTTTTTACTATGCTCCTACTGTGGTCGCTGTGACGTGTCCCGCTTCCGAACAGTTTGCTTTCGGAAGGACTAAGTGCAATCATTAGCAATTCATTTCCTTCCTCTCTTAATTTTTGTAAAGGATACATTACATTTCGACCAGACGGCCTTCGCTTTATTTAATCTTCTGTGACCACTGTAACAATTGTGGTTTTTGTTTATCAATCCGTGTAACAGGGTCGCAGAAAGTTCTCATGATTAGAATAACTTTATTAACATTCACGTTTCTTGGTTCCCATCTTATTTCTAGGCATACTTCCCTACACAGGTAGTCGATTTTTAGCACACTGCACTGCACTGATACACAATATTTCTCTTTCTGCGTGTTTTTATACATCTACATTCCTGTCGTATAGTTTTTGTGCATAGTTTTGATCACGCGGAATACGTTCACCAATATTTATTCAAGATTTTTCAAACCCGTCTTTGCAGGTACTAAAATGCGTATTCTGTTTACCACACGGGTTTCATTTTATCATTTAAAGCACGGATGCACAGATTGCAACCAGCGGGTCGGCATGGCCTGCCGTTGGTCAGGTGGCGGCCCGCCTCTCACCGTCCATGGTTGTAATTCCTTTTTTTTTACTCGTCTTCCTTTCCCTCCCGGAAAGCAGACGGCGTGCCGTAGGATTTAGTTCTTTTGACCCATGTCAGTCTAGCTGGAAATAGATCAGGGCATCCCAGTCCAGAATAACAATTTCTCACAGTACATTATTTTTCAGCTTAAGCACTTTCGCAACATTGCATTCGCGGCAACGAGAGCTTCACCTGGGCCAGCAGGGAACAGCATAGATTAATCGCCAGTGGTTCGTGTATTCTAGAGTACTCCACCTTGCATTTGTTAACCTCATCAGCGTACTCTCTTGTGTGTTGAACATTTTGCGACTAATGTAAGCAACAATTTTATGTATTTCTGTCAACCTTAAGCATTTAATTCACGATCATCAGTCAATAATAATATAAGAAAAATACAAATTAATTGGAATCGTTTGTCGAAGGAGTCCGCCTTGAGTAGAACACAATCTTATCTTTTCTTTTATTTCCAAACATGTTTCTGTGAATTTTCAGTATCATCAGTGGGCTTTTATTTTCTTTCTATTAAACAGGAAAAATGCTCTTGCTCCCTCTACATATACAAATTTGAGTTTTTAACACAATTTGAAGAACAGATAAAGTTTTTCATATATAGACCTTTTCAGAATATTTTTATTGCATTTATTTTCGTTCACATGTTGTCCTGCAGCTACATAGGACTTAATGTTCAAATGTTATTTATTTCGAAATTTTACGACTGGGAATGTTACGGTTAGGCCTAACATTAACTAATTCTATGTAAAATTTTTATCTTTCCTTTCATTTACCAGATATTTGCCTGTGTGTGTGTGTGTGTGTGTGTGTGTGTGTGTGTGCGTGAAATGAAAGATAAAAATTGTGTTCTGCTCAAGGCGGAAACCTTCCAAATCAAATATATTTGCGAGCAAAAATCGACAGAAGAGCTTCAACCTCGGGATAATTATAAATTAAATGAATATTTGTAAAATAAACGATATGGATTTTTTTCTGTGGCCCTCCCGCGGTCACTGTGAGGGGTTTGCGGCCCGAAGCAAGTCTATACACCCCCGATTTAAAGCATCGTCAATGGTTGCATTTTTCTATTATTTCCGAGGTATGCTCAAGTACAACGTCTATTAAGTTTTAAATGGACAAAAAGAAATGGGGGTGATAAAATTAATACATTTTAGTACTTGCAAAACGGGTTTGAAAAACCCTTTACAATTACAGGGCAATTACGTAGACATTGGCCATACAGATGAAGACAATTAGTATGGTTTCTACGCACACTAATCTCTCCCAGCATTTTTTCGTCGTCCTCACGCGAGACACACGGCTGAGGCAATAGAAATGTCACACTGCCATCTGATCGAGAAGTGACTGTCTAAGTTTACCCAGTAGGATTTCACGAAAAAATCTCCTAAACATTCCCATTTAAGTTAGCTGTCCATCTCCGTTATGTGTTCTTATGTACCACATCGACCTGTTACGATCTTAATACCATAACTCTGAAAATTCATTCCGTGTCCACTGTCACGCCTGCTTTAATGGACTCCATTACTAGAACAATGAAGATGTCAGCTGGAAAGCAGTAGCATAGATGAGACGTCTGTAGCGAGCTAAGGAGCGACTGGTTGACCCCAAGAGTGTGTCCCCTGGCTACAACGGTGCTATGTTGCGCAGTGTAGCACTGGACTTGCATTCGGGATTAATGGGAATCAGTCCCTGTCTAGTCACCCGGTTTTAGGTTCTTCCCGTTGACAAGTTTTTGGCATTCTGCCGAACTGCCATTTGGCCTTTGTGTGAAAGGTACTCTAGGGCTCCGAAAATATGGAGTATACCACATACTGTGCGAATCTGGCATGTCGTTTATTGAACACTCTATAAAAACCGTTAATCAAAGATGTAAAGATCACAAGCGTTAGACCCAACTGAAGTGGTCAACTGAAACACCTGTTGCGGAATGCTGCCTCACCTGAGAGCATGAAAGGAAATACGAAGATGCCAATATCTTGGCATAGGGGCAATGTATCAAAGGAGATTACAGTGGTGAGTAATTGAATTATCCGGAGCATAGGCTTCGGTTTGACTAAAGTATGGATACGGCGTTCGGTTAGCTTAAATCTGGTCGGAGAACATATTAATAATGCGTTCTCTCCTACTCACACACACACACACACACACACACACACACACACACACACGAACTCTTTCTCTCTCTCTCTCTCTCTCTCTCTCTCTCTCTCTCTCTTGTCATGGTGAAAGTCATACGCATATCTTTTCGGCATTCCACGTGCAGCTTTTTAACGATTTTGTGCCTTAAAGGCTTGAACTATGTAGTGGCCTGTCTTAAACCACGTACAGAAGGCGCGTCACTCTCATCAAATACGATTAAGTTTATAGTTGATAGGTGGAAGTCACTAGAAGCATATTAAATAGTTACAGAAGTGTATGTCAAGTAATCTACATATACATTTATTACATAATTTGCAAGTTGAATATTGGTTCCACATGGTTAAACAAAAATCACAAAAGGTCAAGAAAAATTCAAGTTAAGAAAGCTTCATCTCGGAACATTTGGACACGTATGTAAAAATAATAAATCCTACAAACAAATGAAAAACTTGGACACATCTCAGCCCGAAAACCTGAAGTCCAGACTACGTGCTCTATCTGTCTGAAGAAATAAGTACAACAAGCGAAAACAAAGTCTGTACAAAGTAGTGTACAGCACCTGCAAAGGTTCAGTATAATTCGTGGCACAACAATAAGACGGTCCTTACGCCCAGAACCCATCGATACAAATTGATTTCTTTCTCTCTACAGTGTGTGACCCTGATTATTCCCAAGTCAATATACACTATGTGACCAAAAGTATGCGGACACCCCCAAAAATATACGTTTTTCATGTTAAGTGCATTGTGCTGCCACCTACTGCCAGGTACTCCATATCAGCGATCACAGTAATCATTAGACACCGTGAGAGAGCAAAATGGGGCACTCCGCGGAACTCACGGGCTTCGAACGTGGTCAGGTGATTGGGTGTCACTTGTGTCATACGTCTGTAAGCGACATTTCCACACTCCTGGTTAACTAACAGAGACGGCCGACAGTTGCGGAGGGTCTTAATGTGTAACTGGCAGACACATATCCAGACCGTCACACAGGAATTCCAAACTGCATCAGGATCCACTGCAAGTACTACGACAGTTAGGCGGGAAGTGAGAAAACTTGGATTTCATGGTCGAGCGGCTGCTCATAAGCCACACATTGCGCCGGTAAATGCCAAACGACCCCTCGCTTAGTTTAAGGAGAGTAAACATCGGACGATTGAACAGTGGATAAATGTTCAGTGGAGTGACGAATCACGGCACACAATGTGGCGATCCGATGGCAGGGTGTGGGTATGGCGAATGCCCGGTCGACGTTATCTTCTGGCGTGTGTAGTGCCAACAGTAAAATTCGGAGGTGGTGGTGTTATGACGTGGTCGTGTTTTTCATGGAGGGGGCTTGCATCCCTTGTTGGTTTGCTTGGCACTATCGCAGCACAGGACTACATTGATGTTTTAAGCATCTTCTTGCTTCCCACTGTTGAAGAGCGATGGCGATTGCATCTTTCAACACGATCGAGCACCTGTTTATAATGCACGGCCTGTGGAGGAGTGGTTACACGACAATAACATTCCTGTAATGTACTGGCCTGCACAGAGTCCTGACCTGAATCTTACAGAACACCTTTGGGATGTTTTGGAACGGCGACTTCGTGTCAGGTCTCACCGACCGTCATCGATACCTCTCCCCAGTACAGCATTTCGTGAAGAATGGGCTGCCATTCCCCAATAAACCTTCCAGCATCTGAATGAATGTATGCCTGCGGGAGTGGAAGCTGTCATCAAGGCTAAGGGTGGGCCAACACCATATTGAATTCCAGTATTACCGATGGAGGACGCCACGAACTTGTAAGTCATTTTCAGCCAGATTTCCGGATACTTTTGATCACATAGTGTACGTGTAACGTCTGCTTGACTGTTTTTACAATTTCTAGATATTTCCACTGAAATTGGAAACAATAAAATGCACGAAGTGAATCATCTCTCTGCACGATGCACGCCACTCTATAGCACTTTGTGACTCTTACGGCTAACTAATCGGGCCCCACTAAACTCCAGAAGCGAATACCATCACGCCACCTTCACCCCCACCCTCCTTTCTCCACATTTTTACTGCTGGAAGCAACAGGCTAAGATCACTTTACAACTGTAAAACATTCTCGTATCAAAGAACTCATGGCGTTAACGACCTAGCTGCCACGAGCTTGGGGAGACAGAAATTTATGGAGCTTCAGTGCTTGATGGAAGGATGTTTACACCAATTTATTTATTTGTTCATTTAGGGAATAATTAATAATGATATAGGATTTGTAACAAAATACAATGAAAACACATAGTTCAAAAATAAGAATGTTTTGACTAGCATAGGAGATGCAGTCGCCCATGACCTAGCTAAAGCACTGAAGTGGTTTACGAATACTATGGATTACCTGAATCAGGATCACCGAGCAGACCCAACTGCATCCTCTAAGTCGACAGTCACGTCTATATCTGCACGCTGCAAGCCACCTTATTATGTATAATGGAGGGTACATCGTGTACCACTGTCAATCTTCCCCTCCCCCTCCTCTCCTTTTCCTGTCCAAGTCATTAATTTTTCGAAGGAAGAATGATTGTTTGTAAGCGTCCGTGAGAGGTCGAATCTACGTCAGAGAGAGCAATATACTGGTTGACTCTTCTAGGAGCATAGACTTTTGGAATTTTAACAGTAAACCACATCGCGATGTATAGCAGCTTCTTCGAAACATCTGCCACTGGAATTGTCTGAGCGTCACCGTGTGCTCTCCCGCTTATTGTATGAACCTGTAACGAAAGGTGCTGCTCTTCTTTGGACCTTCTCTACCTCTTCTATCAATTCCAATGGATTGGCGATCTTTCGGGCTGTAGAGGTTTGCTGCTTGTCTGATAGATAAAGAATAGTGGGTTGTGGAATACCCGCATATGCTGCTCTAGTAGTTCTGCTACAATAGACATCTTCTCAAGATATACAGATTGACTGCTGACAGATCTTCATGCAGGACAGCATATCACAACACACGTGGAAATTAAAAATTTCTCTGCTAGACTTGCAGGCCATTGGCTCAGATGAACTTGCATGCAATTGGTTGAGGAGGGCCGTGGACGCACTCGAGGTGGAGGGTTTTTTATGCAGGATATGGTAGAGGGGGCTGGAGTGTTTCCTTGCTGACAAGAAAGTGCTAATGCTGATGTCAGCAAAATACAAGGAACACAACTGCCTGGGAACTAGATGTGATGACCTAGTAGATAAGAAAGTGCTGATAAATGCTGCGCCAGTGAATTCTGCAAGAATGCCCACTGACCCACTTCTTGAGATCAGTGTCATTACAACTATGGTGTCCCATTAGGTTGGTCGTTATTGTAGAACGCTCTTTCGTTAATGCACAATTTGCACAAAACACGTTGTAATATGAAACACAATTTTGGCCCTTTCTTCACATATCTATGCACTATGACTGTAATGAAAGCAGAGAGGATAAAAGACACACCTTTTAATAAATAAGTGCCTGTTATGTTATTCCAACCTGACAATGGTCCCAGACTTATGAGTAACACTGATGAGTTTTATGGGCCACTTCTTTCACGAGTGGTTTACATTTCCTTAAGATTATTTCAATGAATCTCAGCGTGTCTTTTTCACTGTTATGGAGTGCTCGACACCTGAGGAATACAACTAGGGAAGCTTTCGAAATATAGTTTAAAGCGAACTGCAACTCGGTTAAAAAGCTATATACCGTTAGTTTCACCGAGATATCCTTTAAGATCAGTGATGGGATATTGTGGGAAAAGATACAGACTTTAAACTACAATGTCCCTTTGTTCTGTTTACTAATCGACTTCCACATCTCTCTGCTCCTTACGAGGTACTGTTGCGAGTGTGCCATGTTCACGATGAGAAAGTCGCAAGGGAAGTGAAGAATCTGCTCACGCAACAGTTGGCAAGAGGCAGCCTGCGTTATCCTCAGCGCACGTGGCACGACACGGGAGTCTGCAGTGGCGGGCGGCCGTTTAGATGCGACCCGCAGATCCTGTTAAGCACAGGTGTGCGACACGACCTGATTTTCTCGTGCCCATCTTTTCTGTGGCTGTGGCAAACCAGTGTGTCGCAAAACTCGCTTTGATCTATGATAGTCCAAGCGGCGAGGACACTCTTTCGGTCTCCCCGTGAATTCGGCGAGTGTCTGTCAGATCTTTGGAACTGCACGCGAATTGTGTTATTATACTGGATACGCTAAGTAGTTCATGTTGAGCGATGCGATTGTTTTGTGAGTGATTCATAGCGCATCGTTTCCTGTGGCAGACAGAGCTATCTCGCAAAAAATTAAGACATGAGCTTCACCGATAACGTAATGTACTGTACAGTTGCTCAGACATGTTTAAACCGTTGCTTTGAAAACTGCTATAACATGTCAAATTTTAACCTGAGTGCAGAACTATTATGAGGTCGTTAATAATGTCCAGCAAATATTCTCTTTCTTGTACAAAACTTGGACCTATGAATAATATATTAGGAAGTGAGCACACTTTCACGGCGCCACAGGATATGTGAAAGAGATTACAAACAAGACGTTCGACGATTCTAACACAACCTCTAAGTGTATCTGCGTCTTCTCGTGCAGAAAACATGCATGCGGTGCATATGTAAACTGCGACTTGCATTGCCTGTCACTTGATAGCATGAAGCGAGAATTTAAAAAATTTCTCGATATATTTAGGAACACAGCACGCGTCTCGAAGTTCTCTTTGGCGCTCAGAACCATCTTACATTCACCAAAACTTGCATGCAAAGGAAAACAGACTACGTCTACCGAAAGAAATTTGTCATTCTATTAATTTCGTAGAAGGCGGATTGTGTTCAGTGAGTTGTGTCCACATCAATTACGAACATGAATAAAGGATGAACAAACGCTTGTGGATTGACCACATAATCGTGAAGTTTAGAAATTATTGGGGAAGGAAAAATAATAAACGATAGATTGATATTCATTATTATTCAATAAATAAACATGAAAGTTCACAAGCAGGAGATAAATATGTCCTCTAAGAGACAACGTAGAAATATTAGGGTTGATGAAAATGTTTGCGTTCGAAGGCTGTACAGTCGTGAGTCGCTATACCAATAAGCTGAAATCCCCGTAAGCATGAGGCAAGCATCCCTCCGACGCACCAGGCGAATATATCCGTTTGGTAGAACACCATGTCCTCTTTTATGAAGAAGTCTGTAAATCCAGAATGAGATTTTCACTCTGCAGCGGAGTGTGCGCTGATATGAAACTTCCTGGCGGATTAAAACTGTGTGCCGAACCGAGACTCGAAATCGGGACCTTTGCCTTTCGCGGGCGAGTGCTCTAACCAACTGAGCTACCCAAGCACGACCCACGCCCCGTCATCATAGCCTTACTTCTGCCAGTACCTCGTCTCCTACCTTCCAAACTTTACAGAAGCTCTCCTGCGAACCTGGCAGAACTAGCACTCCTGAAAGAAAGGATATTGCGGAGACATGGCGTAGCCACAGCCTGGGAGGATGTTTCCAGAATGATATTTTCACTCTGCAGCGGAGTGTGCGCTGATATGAAACTTCCTGGCAGATTAAAACTATGTGCCGGACGGAGAAAGGCAAAGGAAAAGGTCCCGAGTTCGAGTCTCGGTCCTGCACACAGTTTTTATCTGCCAGGAAGTTTCAAGTCTGTAAAGATCTGTTCCGTATCCTCACCCGACAGGAATCTTCAAAGCCTTTTTTAAGGGACCGAAGGCATAATAACCGCATGTGTACAGATTAGAACTACAGGTATTCGAGTGTTATCCATTTCAGTTGACGTAACTTCTGCGTCATGACATTTCCGATAGGGGGACGTGCGTCATCATGAAACAGCAGAGAACTTAGCGCACCATTCACAAAATGGTCGTTTTCGACAGACTTGCTGCCCCACATACATGCTTCCTTCTCCGATGGGTGTCTGCCGGTGTTTGTCCTTAGGCAGCCAACAAAAAAATAACAGCGCCTCTCACCTTTTTGGATGCATTTCGTAATAACGTCGTCCTACTTAGGTTTCCGCAATTACCGCATGCACTTCGGAAAGACACGAATGCCACATTAATCCCTTGCCTACATGTCGGTGTTTATATACCCGTATCAGAGTCGTATCAGAGTCGCGCTCCCTTGTATATACGCTGCAGCAACGCCCTCAAACAGGAACTTTTTAATCGCCTTTATACAGTACCACATATTCCTAAAAACAGATAGAAACTCCTTGTATTATCAAATCCTCGATATACTATTAAAAGAGTAGGAAAGTAACGTGAAACGCTACTTATATCCCCGTATAGCTTAATGAAAGACTGATATGAATCGTCGTATACTGGCTAAAACCGTCGGAATAAAGACATCTAATCTCTCAGCAAATGAAAACACGTATGCAAAGCTAAAAAACCATCTAATATGGAATTACGCCAATGCCATGCCAGCAAGCAACGCTCCCACCAGAAATTGTGAATAGTACAGTTTAGAAATGCGATCAGTAATACACAAGGTACTGACATCTGATTTTAATGCATAGAACCAGCTAGCTGCTGAAGTTGTCGACCACGCGAAGGACAGTGGCAATGGCAAGCGGAGTCAGGCGTCAGAGACAGAGTAAAATTGCTTTGTTCCACATCCTCATGAGCCATGCGAACTCAAAACCTAACCGCCTGCACAGCTGCCTCGTCGGCAGGGCTCTGTCTCTAATGTACAGCACGCAAATGCGCTTCACTATACAACCAAAGAGGTGAGTTCCCTAGCAGACGAAAATAGGAAATAGTCTTCGAGCCACGCTAGCGACTTGTAACTTACATAGTATGTAAATTGAAGTTGGAGGGGCGAGAAAGGAAAGGGAAGGAAAGGGACTGTTGGTGTCAGCGGGATCGGTACTTAATGTGGAATCCGTGGCGACGAGTAAAAATACGCGCAGGACCAGGATTCAAACCCAGGATCTGCTGCTCACTAGGCAGTTGCGTTAACCACTGCGCTACCTGTCCTACATCTACATATCTACATATATACTCAGCTAGCCCCCAAGCGGTGTATGGCGGAGGGCACAATTCGGGCCAAAGTCATGTTTCCCCCCCCTCTGTTCCACTCGCGGATCGCGCGAAAACGACTGTCTGAACGCCTCAGTACGAGTTCTTATTTCCCTTATCTTTGAATGGTGATCATTGCGTGATTTGAAAGTTGGTGGTAATAATATATGCTCTACATCCTTGGTGAAGATCGGATTTCGGAATTTAGCGCGCCGTCTATCTGCAAGTGTGTCCCACTTCAAACTTTCTATGAGATTTGTAACACTCTCGCGATGGCTAAATGTACCAGTCATGTATCTTGCCGCCCTTCTTTGGATCTTCTCAATCTCTTGAATCAGACCCAACTGGTAAGAGTCCCATACAGACGAACAGTACCCCAAGACTGGAAGAACTAACGTATCGTAAGCTATTTCCTTCGTTGAAAGTCTGTATCGCTTCTGGATTCTACCAATAAACCGCAATCCAGAGTTTGCCTTACCCGTTACTTGTGTAATCTGATCATTCCATTTGAGATCATTTCGAATAGACACACCCAGATACGATACTTGACGTGATCATTGAAATTGTGCGGACTGTCTCGACACGCCTCCCAGTGGGTCACATTCCCACTTAGCACCCCCTATCACCAGTCCCTGTCCATATCCTCCGTGATGGCTACTTTGAGATTCCCGCATGAGGTCGAACATAATTGTGCATCCGCACAGAAGATAAATTACACGAATGCGTGGTGTCTGTTCTTTCGAACATGTCCGAAAGAACAGACACCACGCACTCATATACTACTGACACATAGCCAGCAACGACCTAGAGCATATTGTTCTCGTCTACCCAAAATAGCTCTTTATTCACACGAAGTACTCAGTGCTATCAAAGGCGGATTTCTAACTGATGTAATATTTCTATATTTCCATAAGGCTTTGGACACCATCCGTCACAAGCGGCATCTAATCAAATTCCACGCCTATGGAGTATCGTCGCTGTCGTGAAACTTGATCCATGATTCTCCGTCAGTAAGGTTCATAGCAACTGATCGAAGGCCATCGAGTAAACCAGAAGTGATATCTCGTGCTCCACAAAAAAGTGCTGCAGGCTTATGATGTTCTTAATATATATAAACGATTTTATTACACAATCTGAACAGCTGTCTCATATTGTTTGCAGATAAGACTGTAGTTTACCGGGCAAAATCATTAGAAGACAAAAGCCAATTGCAAAATGATTTAGGCAAGTATCTGTACGACGCAAAGAGTAGCAATTGACTCTAAACAATAAAAAATGTAAGGTCATCCACATGAGTACTAAAAGGAATCCGCTGAATTTCAGTTGCACGATAAATCATAAAAATTTAAAGACTGTCAATTCAATTAAATACAAAGGTATTACAATTAGGAACAACTTAAACAGGAACAGTCACACAAAAAATGTTATGGGGAAGTCGAACAACTGCGTTTTACTGGTACAATACTTAAAAATGGTTCAAATGGCTCTAAGCACTATAGGACTTAACATCTGAGGTCATCAGTCCCCTAGACTTAGAACTACTTAAACCTAACTAACCTAAGGACATCACACAACACCCAGTCATCACGAGGCAGAGAAAATCCCTGACCCCGCCGGGAATCGAACCCGGGGACCCGGGCACGGGAAGCGAGAACGCTACCGCGCGACCACGAGCTGCGGACAAGGGATAAGTGTGGCATTCACATCTTTCAGACGCGCGTGCAGTAAATGCGGAAACGCGAACTATGCGAAAGTATTACCAAATGTATCCAACCAGGACCAACGTGCTGTTATTCTCTTCTTGGCTGCCAAAGGTCAAACAGCAGTAGGCTTCCAACGTTGTGGAATGGTGCGCCAAGGAATGCTGCTGTTTCATGACAACAAACGTCCCCATATCGCAAATGTTGTAACACAAAAGCGACGCCAACCCAAGCGAGAAACAGTCGAGTACCAGCCCTGAAGTTCTGATCTCTCCCCGTGCGATTATCACGCTTTCGGTCACTTACAAAGGCCTTGAGGGGTCGACGAGTCCAATCGAACGAGGATGTGCAGTAGGTATTTACGAACTTATTTACGCAGCAAAACAAGGGGTTTTACCAAATGGTTCATTCGGTGCGTCGAAGGAATGATTGCCTCAGCGCTCGTGGTAACTTTGCTTGATTGGCATAACGGTTCTGAACTGTACGGCCTTCGAACGCAATCTTATTGATCGCCCCTTATATTTTGTTGACTCCCACATAGGGATAAATGACCATTGTAATAAAATAAAAGCCGGCCTCTGTGGCCGAGCGGTTCTAGGCGCTTCAGTCCGGAGCCGCGCTGCTGCTACGGTCGCAGGTTCGAATCCTGCCTCGGGCATGGATGTGTGTGATGTCCTTAGGTGAGGTTTAAGTAGATCTAAGTCTAGGGGACTGATAACCTCAGATGTTGAGTCCCATAGCGCGTAGAGCCATTTGGCAGAGCCAAGGCACTGTCTAATTTTTGGTGGAGTGTATTTCGTTTGACCCAGCCTGTCCTACGCCTTTCGCGTGTGTGGCGAAAGAAAAGAGACTTATGGTTTGCTTCCGTGAACTATCTAATCTCCCTTATCTTATTCAAGCGGTCCCCATGAGCGAAATATACTTAGGCAGTGTAACTGCTGCGCACTTAGAATACTTCTCCAAATTTCCGCAGCAGGGTTTCGCGGAAACAACATCGACTTCGTACCAACAATTCAAATTTAATTTCCCGTAGCAATTCTTTGGGGTTCTTTGGGGGAAGAGACCAAACTGCTAGGTCATCGATCTCATCGGATTAGGGAAGGAAGTCGGCCGTGCCCTTTCAAAGGAACCATCCCGGTATTTGCCTAGAGTGATTTAGGGAGATAATGGAAAACCTAAATCAGGATGGCCGGACGCGGGACTGAACCGTCGTCCTCCTGAATGCGAGTTCAGTGTGCTAACCACTGTGCCACCTCGCTCGGTTTAGCATTTCTGTGTCATTTGGATAAGGTCTATACCGGCCCTAGCAGTGCTCACCCTTCAGCCCCTTCCGTCAGGCAGACCTAATAAGATGTCCAAACGGTAAAGTAACACCCTTATAATTGATCGCACTAGTATCGTATATGTTAGTTGCTTTAGGAATCCACTGCACATTAACCAGAAACCTCCCACCAAATATGTCTTTATTTGTCTTCCCTATTATTACAAGCCGACTGGAGTGGCCGAGTGGTTCTAGGCGCAACAGTCTGGAACGCGCGACCGCTACGGTCGCAGGTTCGAATCCTGCCTCGGGCATGGATGTGTGTGATGTCCTTAGGTTAGTTAGGTTTAAGTAGTTCTAAGTTCTAGGGAACTGATGACCTCAGCAGTTGAGTCCCATAGTGCTCAGAGCTATTTTTTTTTTTTGTTTTTACAAAGAGCGTTCAGTAAATAATGCAACATTTTTTTCTCGACGAGTTTCGGTTGAAAAAATGCGGAATTTCCTGTGAGACATCGTGGAATATTTCCTCTTCAGTCCCTACAGTTTCATGAAGTTCAGATAGGTGGAGGCGCTATACGTAACCTTAAAATGGCGTCTGTAACGGAAGTGCGTTCCAAGCAAAGAGATGTCATTGAGTGACGGAAAACCAAAGCATCGCAGATATTCATAGGCATTTGCAGAATGTCTACGGAGATCTAGCAATTAACAAAAACACGGTGAGTCTTTGGGCGAGGCGTCTATAAGCATCGCAGCAAAATCGCGCAAACCTCTTCGATCTCCAACGTGCTGGCTGGCCGCACACAGCTGCAATATTGGAACGTGCCGACACTCTCATTCGAGGTGATCAATGGATCAAAATCAAACACCTCACTGTTCAACTGGACGTCTCTGTCGGTCATGCTGACACATTCGCCCACCAGCAGGGGTACTCAAAAGTGTGTGCCTGCAGGGTTCCTACCCGCCTAACAGAAGACCATAAACAGCTACGAAGGACGATCTGTGCCGAACTACTTGCGCGTTACGAAGCTGACTGTGGCATTTTCTTTTCGTCGAAAATCGTCACAGGTGATGGAACATGGATTCGTCGCTTCGAAGCGGTAACAAAGCGGCAATCCATGCAGTGGCTCCACACCGCCTCTCCTTCAAAGGAAAAACTTAAAGCCCCATACTAGCCAGTAAAGTCATGGTGACAGTCATCTGGGACTGTGAAGGGATTATTCTGTTTGTTGTCCTCACGGGGCAACGATTAACTATGATGTGTATTGTGCTTCCCTCAGGAAGCTAAAGAACTGACTTCAGCGTGTTCGTCGCCACAAAAATGTGAACGAACTTCTCCTTCTCCAAGATAACGCAATGTCCCACGAAAGTCTGCGTCAGGAGATCACAATACATCATTGGGCTGTTCTTCCTCATGCACCGAGCACATTCCGACTTCAATCTGTTTGGTCCAACGAAGGAAGCACTCTGCGGGAATCAGTAAGTGGGTGGTGAGGAGGTTATTGATGCAGCAAGACGCTGGCTCCGACGTCGACCAATAGAGTGGTACCGTGATGGCGTGCAGGCCCTCCCAGGAAGGTGGCGGAATGCCGTCGCATTGAACTTAGATTATGTTGCAAAATAAGGTTTTGTAGCCAAAAGAGTGGGGAATAATATGGTGTGTTAGAATCCTGGATAATACCAACCTGCTTTCAGAAAAAAATGTGTTGCACTACTTATTTATTTAATCGTATGGCTAGGGCCGCCCGTCGGGCAGGCCGTTCGCTGGGTGCCGGTCTTTCAATTTGACGCCACTTCGGCGACCAGCAGTCGATGAGGATGATAGGATGATGATGGGGACAGCGCAACACCCATTCCCTCGGCGGAGGAAAATCGGCCGGCCGGTGTGGCCGAGCGGGTCTAGGCGCTTCAGTCTGGAACCGCGCGACCGCTACGGTCGCAGGTCCGAATCCTGCCTCGGGCATGGATGTGTGTGATGTCCTTAGGTTAGTTAGGTTTATGTAATTCTAAGTTCTAGGGGCAGATGACCTCTGAAGTTAAGTCCCATAGTGCTCAGAGCCATTTGAACCATTTTCTAGGGGACTGATGACCTCAGATGTTAAGTTCCATAGTGCTCAGAGCCATTTGAACCATTTTTTGGAGAAAATTCCCCGAACGAGCTGGGAATCGAACCCGGGCCCAGAGGATTGACAATCTGTAACGGTGACCATTCAGCTACCGGGGGCGGACTGCAATACTTGTTGAAAGCCCCTTGTAATTTGTAGTTCGTTCTATTTTCTGTTGCTTCTTAATGATACTCCATAGTACTTAAACAATGTGACGCTTTGCTTACGTGTTGTCACTATCAATTTCTTCTCTCTTGTTTACGCAGAATATGTTCCGTTGTTTGCATTAAAGCTAAGCTGCCATCAGTACACCCACTTCAAAATATTACGTTAATCTGAATTTCCTTGCAATCTCCTCTGTTAATTCATCACATTAATCAACCAATAGTGGTACAAGAAGAAAAGTAAAAAACGAATAGGTATTGAGCAAAACAGATAAAGAGGGAAGTTTAAGAGGAACTTTTTCTGAAAGCAAGGACAGATATGTCTATGTCACATCACGCTCAAGACTATCTAGTCTGGGAATGGCGAGACAAGACAAGTAGAAAAAAATTTTTGGCTGTTCGAAAGTGTACCGTAGATTAAACAAGATAAAACATAATGCATCTTGCGAAAAATCTTCAAATAAATGACCTCTTACTGAAAGAAAGAACGACGCATAATATATTAATAATAACTGAATTCGAGACATGTTAACAGAAAATCCAGTAAAGGCAGGCATAGAGAGCGTTTTACTTACTCGTTAAGCAGGCAGCGTGTTACGAAATCAGGGCAAGTGATTTAGTGTTACCTTGGTATCAGAGAGTCACTGTTCCGCTTAAATGTGAATGAGTCTTTATGTGCGAGCGTAATTGGGCACAGCAAAGGCTTTACAGTCCAAACAAAGGCGTTAATGAATTCCTTTGATGCGAAACATCGTTCTACATACTCTCTTTTAATTTCAGTGTTGAGGGTGACTGTCGCCGAGAACTCAGTCTGCTTTTACGCTTACCGGCAGATTTCCTTCAGCTTGGAGTCGCTAAGCAGATAACATTGAGTTTAATACACTCTTCGGAACCAAGTTTTGTTCGAAGAATATCGAAGACCGTTTCTCAGAAGCGTTACAAAGTTCAAAATCATGTCGATTACTTTGCGACAGTTCCACGTAAGTAGGTTGCCAAAAATGTAGAGGAGAGCCGGGCAGACTGGCCATGCTAAGAGGTTCCTATCTTTTACGCTGAGTAGCAACAGACGGAAAGTCATAGCTATGTCTAATCATAATGAATTATAACATACAACTGTTGAAGCATAATATGAATAGTTTAAGCACCTTAGGAGCAAGTTAAGTGCTTTAAACAATTCAGCTTTTCACAAAGTGGCAAATGAACGCTTTGCCTGACATGAGTGGGCAAAGTGACCACTTAGCTTTAAACTCAAAAATAAGTGGTAAAAACTATATTAAGAAAGAACTAAATGTATTTTATTGTGAAACATTATTCGAATTACACTTTTCCCGAATGAACGTGGAAATGTGTTTCTATGTCCTGTACGAAGTTCGTAGGTCCAGAGGGAGCACAATTGGCATTTAATCCACTGCTCTTTTGGCCCTGATTTTTTTGCGGTATATGCATACTGTCCTTCATTGTGATCGCCAAAAGAAGTTCTTCTAGGGTTGGGTTTGCCACTCTTCGCAGTCTTCTTTTTACTGCCTTTCTTCTCTACGGTTGTTTTTCTTTTTTCCTTCTTTCCTCTTTATTTTTCTTCTGTTTCTTTATTTGCCGCTTCTAGGTCCCTTTTATAAGCACGTGCTGTATGCATCACCGTGGAGCCTATCTTTCGGCCGCTGCTTTTACGTTTTTTCCTACACAAAGTGGCCAGAAGCCACTGATGGGATGGCCACTTTGCCCGCAGTTACTCCTTTACATAAAGGCTGTATCTCCTCTAATAGCACGGCCGAAATTTCAGTAACTAATGTAGGATTACGGAGTCAAGACGCACTTCCAATACAATTTTATTAGAAAGACTTATGTAACATTCCCTCTCCAGAATAAATACACAAACTGAGCACTTACCTTAAACCAGGATAACTAAAATCCACAAAAATTATTATAACTTCGAGAGGCGCCAGAGAAAACAGATTAGACTTCAAATGGCGACTGGGCCATCCAGGGAGACTACGTTAAAGGCACTTCCTGCGCTATGCAAGCACCTTATAGCCCCCAGGACCCTAACAGTTACTTTGCCCGTCATGGCCAGAGTGCCCGGCTCGCTCTTACTAACGCGGAGAGAGAAGGTCAAACCTGATAAATTAAAGTTCTTTTAATCATAGGCATCAGTCTTTTGATTACTTTGATGCCAACTTACTCTCATTCTGTTTTTTGATTTGTGCACATTGTGTACGTATAATACCTAATAATCTCACATACGTTTTTCAAGCTATGATGCGGCCTCATTCTTCTCCACCATTATCCCTCCAGCGTCATATTAACGGTGCCGGCATTCCTGAGCACATCACTCACTATCTTTTCCCTTCTGCTAATAACAGTTTAACATATAATTCTTCTTACAACCAATATTTTCTAGTCCATCAGTTGATTTTACTTCATCCATAAAAATTTTTAACGTCCTTGTGTATTGCCGTTTTTTATGGTATCAATAAAATACAATACCACGTCCCGAGCTTACAATTTTAGAAACTATCACTAACAGATAGCTGTGAAGCAAAACGTTCTCACTCTTCTGCATCTTTCTTCTCCTAATCCTTTTCCCGCCACCTGCCACTTTTGTTTCCAGATAACATAGTTACTTCTCTTTCTCTACAGTGCCTTCCCATTCCTTTCTTTCAGTACAGCAGTCTTCTCCATAGTGCTATTTATTATCACTTTCGTCTGAATTTTGTTTAATATTGCCTTCTCTTTTATTTGGCTCACAATGTCCATCATTATATTTCCCCATGCCTTCTGTACCTTCACCCAGGAGAATTGTGGCATTTACGAACGTTAACATCGTGCTGTAGCCCTTTCTTTTCATTTCTTCATTTTTTCAGTCTCTCTTCCAAATACGAGATTACCGCATTCTTTTCTTCGGTTTCTGTCACCTCTGTTACTCCCACTTGCTTTTAGAGTACACTATAAATTAATGATGCTTTCGTGTACTTCAGTCCCGGTCATTTTTGGGTTTATGTTGTGATTTGCCCGTACTGCGTAAAGCAAAGAGTACTAACTTGCGAGAAAAGGAGTGACCCAACCCTGAGACGTGCCAGGTTTGACCTTGAACACTTGTCTGGACTTAGTCTTTAAGTGGTTTCTCTCTCCTGTTTGAGGTAATGAGCAACTGTCCTGTGCTTCCCTGGATCTCCTGTGTTATAGCTGTTAATTATTTTTTATGTTTTATTTCTTTTTTTGTGTGTTCCTCCCTATTCCCATTGTCCGCCTGATTCAGCCGTGTATTTCGTCAGTGGTCACTGTTATAATAAATATAAATCCCGCGAAGTTCTATTGATAGTTCAATTTCCCTGACCGACATATTTCGAAAACTTTTCGTATAATGATCGATACTATTATCGGCATAGTTCTTTCCTTGTACGTGCTTCTACGGAAAGAATATGGTTTGGCCAAGAGAATGCGAGCATTGGAGAAAGATTTCAATCACCTGCGAGTTTAGAGAGATCACGACAAGCGGAATGTTTACTTGTTTCCTGGTCTGTAAAGCACAGGCTGGCAACCTGCAGATGCGCTCGCTTCTTACGGATCAGCAGCTATTGCACAAGTAAAACACAGAAGTTACAAGAAATCTCGACAGTGGTTTATAGAGGCGCTCGTGTTTAGACAAGCTCATTACATTATTTGTTTCCAAATTAATTCACACAGAACAACAAATTCCGCAACGCTTCCAAAGAGCCAGCCAGTCGACACTGAATGTTCCGATTTGTGCGTTCTTCTTTCCATAACCATAACCACTATACCGTTCAGCGTATAAGTGTGTCTTCACGTGCTTCTAAAGTGAATCAGTTTTCAACATGTGCACTTTCTCTCGTTTTGTGTAGTTACCCCAAAATATGATACTGTATGACATAAAAGTGTAAAAGTACACTACTAGCCATTAAAATTGCTGCACCACGAAGATGACGTGCTACAGACGCGAAATTTAACCGACAGGAAGAAGATGCTGTGATATGAAAATGATTAGCTTTTCAGAGCATTCACACAAGGTTGGCGCCGGTGACGACACCTACAACGTGCTTACCTGAGGAAAGTTTCCAACCGATTTCTCATACACAAACAGCAGTTGACCGGCGTTGCCTGGTGAAACGTTGTTGTGATGCCTCGTGTAAGGAGGAGAAATGCGTACCATCACGTTTCCGACTCTGATAAAGGTCGGATTATAGCATATCGCGATTGCGGTTTAAGGTATCGCGACATTGCTGCTCGCGTCGGTCGAAATCCAATGACTGTTTGCAGAATATGGAATCGGTGGGTTCAGGAGGGTAATACGGAACGCCGTGCTGGATCCCAACGGCCTCGTATCACTAGCAGTCGAGATGACAGGCATTTTATCCGCATGGCTGTAACGGATCGTGCAACCACGTCTCGATCCCTGATTCAACAGATGGGGACGTTTACAAGACAACAACCATCTGCACGAACAGTTCGATGACGTTTGCAGCAGCATGGACTATCAGCTCGGAGACCATGGCTGCGGTTACCCTTGACGCTGCAACACAAACAGGAGCGCCTGCGATGGTGTACTCAACGACGAACCTGGGTGAACGAATGGCAAAACGGCATTTTTTTCGGATTAATGCAGGTTATGTTTACTGCATCATGATGGTCGCATCCGTGTTTGGCGACATCGTGGTGAACGAACATTGGAAGCGTGTATTCGCCATCGCCATACCGGCGTATCACCCGGCGTGATGGTATGGCGTGCCATTGGTTACACGTCTCAGTCACCTCTTGTTCGCATTGACGGCACTCTGAACAGTGGACGTTGCATTTCAGATGTGTTACGACCCGTGGCTCTACCCTTCATTCGATCCCTGCGAAACCCTACATTTCAGCAGGATAATGCACGGGCCTTTCTGGATACAGAAAATGTTCGACTGCTGCCCTGGCCAGCACTTTCTCCAGATCTCGCACCAATTATAAACTTCTGGTCAATGGCGGCCGAGCAACTGGCTCGTCACAATACGCCATTCACTGCTCTTGATGAACTGTGGTATCGTGTAGAAGCTGCATGGGCAGCTGTATCTGTAGACGCCATCCAAGCTCTGTTTGACTCAATGCCCAGGGGTATCAAGGCCGTTATTACGGCCAGAGGTGGTTGTTCTGGATACTGATTTCTCAGGCTCTATGCACCCAAATTGCGTGAAAATGTAATCACATGTCAGTTCTAGTATAATATATTTGTCCAATGAATACCCGTTTGTCATCTGCATTTCTTCTTGGTGTAGTAATTTTAATGACCAGTAGTGTATGTAACCAAAGAATGCCAGTTTTTTTCATCCAACAAAATTTGATGTAGTCGTGCAGTTAAAATTTATTGCGCCTGATTCTCCCTTAAGCCTCCCTTAAAAGCACGATCAGATGTTGGTCATCTCCCTAAAAACCTTGATCAGGCGTTGTCGCTCTAGTTTGAAGTGAACAGAGGGCTATCTCCCATATTCACATCAAATGGTCTACCCTTAAAGCTTTAAATTCACAGCAGATAGAAAAGAGTTTACATCTTTCGCTCTAAGAAGTGCCATAAATGAGCAGTCCCCAATTCAGTATCTTGGTTTAAGTAACGCGTACAGCTGGATCCTTACGATTTTTGTTTGATTAATAGTGCAAGATTAATGGAGTAAGCGGTTAGACCACTGTATTCAGAGATGACGTGAAAATCACTGGCGTTCTGCCATCTTAAGGAGGGAAAGTTGTGCCACAACTTCGGATATGTGAAGTGCACCATGGATTGCTCAGCAGTTTGCAGGTACCTCTACATCAGCGAGATAAATGCTAATGGTAGAACATGCTCATCAGTTCCATCCCAGGTGGAAGTGCGATAACGACTGCGCAGTGTTACCAACTACCAACGCTGAACGGTATGTTTGCTAACATACAGCTGTCGACCAAGGTAACACTGACACCAGTTACGTGAGGAAAAACTCTGCCCTGCAAACTGTCGCTTGGCCTCCAGCACGAATTACAGCCTCTTTTCAGCAAATACGGATGTTCAGAGGAATACGCAGTTATTTTCCAGGCAGAGATATCTTTCTTACAGCGTTTAGCGGTGGGTACACGGAATTTGTACTCTGCCGTCCCAGTGAAACACACTCGCAGTCGTACACGCTCAATAATGTTACTATCTGCAGGCTCAGTGTGATGTTACACTCACCTAATAAAGTCTGCAGCCTGAATTGCTGATGCGATGTCGTAATTTACAGGCTATTGTCAGATTACGTGGTCTGAAGTAGAGCTGTCTTCTTAATAGACATTTTCTTGTTCGTGACTGTTCGATATAATATGCAACATGTCAGCTACTTTACAAAACAATTTTCTCAGTAAAAAAGGAGGATATCACGAGTTGTTTCAATAGCATCAACTAGGCAAGACTTAGCAAACTGGCTGACCTCCGATGCGTAAAGAAAGGTATGAAGCTTAAAATTTTACGCATTTGCACCTAAGTATCCAGTGCAACCAAGACGCTCTAACTAGAGCACCGATTATTTACATACGAATAAGACTAATACTTTCAGTACTGATGCGGCAGGAAAGTCTTATTATAATAAATATGACATATTATCATATTTACGCAAGAGTCTCAATTGTCTTTCTGTCTGCAAAATATATGCAGGGTGATTCTTATTAATGTTTAAAAACCCACAAAGCGACACAGATAATGCTGAGAAAAGTAATTTGATATAAGACATGGAGCCGCAAATGTAGGAAAATACCCCAAAAGTGGACGAAAGACGTTGGACATTTTACGTCACCCTCGTACCACGCGGCACGGTGCAGCGGTTATGTCTGTTGATCTGTCGAGGCTGATCGTCAAATACAAGTCAAATATTCGCGTCGGTGTGACTCCGAGCCTATGTGCGCGACTTCACCGCGTGCGACTCATGGTTCGAGTCTTACGTCCGGCAGGCAGTATTTTTTTTTCTTTTTTTTGCATTTAGCTATACAGTTATGTGTTTACATTGAATTAGGATTCATCATTTTATTGGTCGGTCTTACGGTCTCTGCTGGTTTGTTGCAAATTACAGTACTAGAAAGACCTACCGTACTACGTCACAAGTAAATGAGTATGAGTTTCCGAATTGCGTCACAGCCAATAAATGACCTACGTTTTCGTTACTAAAATCTGTAAACAAAGAAAGAAGGAACTAGAGGGAAGAAACTCGAAATAACAACATGATAGGTGCCATGTATAATTTTGGTATCTGAAACGACTGTGAGCGAGCAGCGATGTTGTAAGCTGTACCGCAGAAATTGAGCCAACATCTTTTACCTGCGCGAGGGCGGAGTGGGAGCTGACAGTGTTTAGCGTGGGTAGGGACAGAGTCGAACTTCAACTGTGTTAGAGTTCGGCTGATAATGTAAAACAGTGGTAGAGTGAGGAAGCTATGGCAATATTATGATTCAAATTTAATATCTCAGAGTATCATTTTGTTCAATCAACATGATTGTGAAATTTATTTGTAAAGGAAGAAATGTAATGGAATGTCAGGTAAATACAAAAATGATGTTACTCTTTTTTCGATGTTGCTGCGCCATCGAACTTTGTTATTGTACTGAAAGTTGTTATATTTGAGAGATTGGATGTAGAGAAGTTCATTAAATTTCATTAAATTTAAAATCTGCCTTGAGCACTTTTTTTCAATACAAAAAAAACAACATAGTGTTGTCATTTTTGCTCATATTTCATTTTCTTACCAACCTTTCTCTTTCAATTCCTTTAACGGATCATCCAACCAAGTTTGTTCGATAAACTGTTCGATTTGCAATTAACAGAGAACTCATTGCACCTCTCGAGTGTCTCGGTGTAGATACGGTAATTTGCAGCTTTAGCATAGCGGCGCGCAAGACAGAGCAGTACCGCAACGCGTTATCCAGATTTGGGCAGAATAGAGGTAAGGAGAAAAGATTATGATTTTTTTAATTTATTCAATCAGGGCCAACTTTTGTTATTCAGAGACAGTTTTTGTGATCAAATTTTTCAAATCCAATTACTCTAGGTTTCATGTCCAAGTTAATTATTCAGGCAGTTTACACTGTTTAAAATTCTTGCAGTCAGATTGCTAACTTTTACAGTGTGAAACACTTCCCTTTTCAGTACAATTAATTACTTCTACAGTGTAGCTTGGGTTTCACACTACAACAGTACAAGATTCATTACTAAAGTTCAATTATTATTACAGCTCAGAGCTCACAGTCAGAAACTTAGTACTTCAGACATATTTTTATATATTTAAATAACTTTCAGTTTATATTTTTATTTATTTAGATAACTTTCAAACAGATTTTGCTTACTTACATGAAGGACAAAAATTTTATAACTTCCATGTTCACAACAGATGAATTAGCAAAAGTGTTCGAAATTTGCACCGTTTCCTTGAATGCAAGTGTTGCATCGCTCAAGCATAACTTCACACATGTCCCTGATAATACCTTCTATGATTTTGATCTCTGCAGAGAAGAGGAGTCGGCTATGCGGGCTATGAGGTTCATTTGGGACCCTAATGGGGTGTTGTAAACTAGCTCCTTCATGCGACCCCAAAGAAAGAAACCTATTGCGTTTAAATCCTGGGAGCTTGCTGGGCAGCAAATTGGCCCACGTTGCCCAATCGGCCGCACGAGCAGCGAGGTATATCATTTGGTGACGTCACAAAAAATGTTCAAATGTGTGTAAAATCCTATGGGACTTAACTGCTAAGGTCATCAGCCCCTAAGCTTACATACTACTTAACCTAAATTATCCTAAGGACAAACACACACACCCATGCCCGAGGGAGGACTCGAACCTCCGCCGGGACCAGCCGCACAGTCCACGACTGCAGCGCCTAGACGGCTCTGCTAATCCCGCGCGGCTGGTGACGTCACATATATTAAATTACTTGTCTCATCGTCATCTAATGGGTGTTTTAAACATTGATGATATATATATATATATATATATATATATATATATATATATATATATATATATATATATATTGTTTCGCACAGTTATGATCGTGCATTCCAATGTGTTTACCTTGTAATATCACTCCTGTCATCATGAATTCTTAACAAATTGGCAAACTATATTTCATCGTCTTCTTCAGCATACTGTTCATTATGCGTTACTATGTAGCTGCTGTTAAGACGTTGTAGGAACATTGTGGAACGTTGGACTAATATAATTTAAGGTATTCCAGCAATTGATGTTTGCTTGAGAGCCCTGGTGAATTTAACATCGGACTTATAAAGGTTTTTTTTTCTAACACCTTATCTTCGTTACTGTGTATAATATTGTCCTCCTATTGCAGATAAATTTCGTTGCAGTGGTAAGAGATAATTTTCCTGGTAGATAAATCAGTGGCCCGCCGATGTGGCCGAGCGGTTCTAGGCGCTTCAGTCTGAAACCGCGCGACTGCTACGGTCGCAGATTCGAATCCTGCCTCAGGCATGGATGTGTGTGATGTCCTTAGGTTAGTTAGGTTTAAGTAGTTCTAAGTTCTAGGAGACTGATGAGCTTAAATGTTAAGTCCCATAGTGCTCAGAGCCATTTGAACCATAAATCAGTGGCGGAATCAAAGTATGTGGGATAAGAAACAGTTGAATATTCAACCACCAGTTGTTCAATAATGTTAATTAACAGTTAAATATGAGTTTTGCTCTAACACTAATTCAAGGTCCCACTGCAATTTTGTACATTTCTAACACTGCATAAAATAACTTACAAAAAATAATACTAAATCTTATAAATCACGTTTAACGAACAATACCAGTACCATGTGTGTTACTTTACTAATTAGTGAAAGTGTTAAATACTCATATTTCACGTTAAGCTTGTAAGCCAGAAAAAATGTAGAAAAGGTCTGAAATTATTTTTAAAGTTGGTTGCAAGTCGCTAAGTGCTCCCATAATGAAACCGTGCATGAGTATAGTCTGGGTAACTTTAAGCTTAGTTTCAAGCAAAAACTAGTTTCTCACACATCTCAATGTTTATGGCGCAACATCTCCAGAATTATGAGGTTGGTTTGAAAAGTTCTCGGAATCACCACGAGAGGGCAGCGCTAGCGCAACGAGTTGTTCACGTGATATTCATTGGACTGTTGCCCGTAAACACGTGCCACGTCAGTGCTCTTGGAAGAGCTGTGGCGGTGACTTTGCGCTGTTGTTGTTCCCGCGTAGTGATTTGCGAAGATGGGAAAAATGGAGATTCGAGCAGTGAGTACGTACTTCGTAAAGAAAGGTATAAAAGCAAAGGACATTCATGCTGATTTCCAGAATACACTGGGGGACTCTGCTCCTTCATATTCAACTGTTGCCAAGTGGACAAATGAAGTTAAATCTGGTCGGGGAACTTATATGATGATCCACGCAGTGGTCGGCCAAGATGTGTCAGTACTCCAGAAATCATTGCAAAAGTGCACAAAATGGTCATGGAGGATCGCCGATTGAAAGTGTGTGAAATTGCTCACACTTGCCAGATGTAATCTCAAAGGGCATATCACATTTTAACTGAAGAATTAGAAATAAAAAATTATCTGCAAGATGGGTGCTACGACTCTTGATGCTGGTTCAAAAATGCATGAGAATGGACATATCTGAACAATGTTTGGCCCGCTTTAGAAGAAACGAACAAGATTTTTTGTGCCGGTTTGTGACCACAGATGAAACTTGGGTGCACTACTACACCCCAGAGACAAAACAAGAGTCAGAGCAGTGGAAACATGCTGATTCTCCACCACCAAAAAAAGCAAAGACAATTCCTTCGGCGGGAGAAGTCATGGCATCAGTGTTCTGGTATGTAAAGGGGATTGTGTTTGTAGATCATCTCCCCACTGGGGAAAACATTACCGGAGAATACTACGCTAACCTCCTGGACAAACTGCAACGAAAGATACGCGAAAAAAGGCCAGGTTTAGCAAAGAAGAAAGTCATCTTCCATCAAGACAATGTGCGTCCGCACACATGTGCCGTCGCCATGGCAAAATTACACGAACTAAGGTATGAATTGTTGCCACACCCGCCTTATTCACCTGATATGGTTCCGTCAGACTATCATCTCGTCTCAAAACTTAAAATTTTACATGGTGGACTTCAAACGAAGAATTGACAGCCGTAGTTGACAACTATTTTGCAGGCCTGGAAGAAACTCATTTTCGAGATGGGTCAGATCACTAGAACATCGTTGGACCAAGTGCATTAGTCTACAAGGCGACTGCATTGAAAAATAAAAAAAGATTCAGTGATGTAAGTACTTTTTTCCTACTCCATCCCGATAACTTTTCAAACCACCCTCTTATGTGCTGTACAGTGATGTAATTTTGCAGGTGCATTCAGAGGTATAGATGGATACTGTTAGCGAAGTGTGTTGCGAACAGAATTAGTAAATCCAGATCCATACACCCACAAAAACTCTCCGTCAGAACAGGCCCAGGAAGGCCCAATGTTACCGACCGCACGCCGTGTCATCCTCAGCCCACAGGCGTCACTGGATGTGGATATGGCGTGGCATGCGGTCAGCACACCGCTTACCTGGCCGTATGTCAGTTTACGAGACCAGAGCCGCTACTTCTCAATCAAGTAGCTTCTCAGTTTGCCTCACAAGGGCTGAGTGCACCCCGCTTGCCAACAGCGCTCAGCAGACCGGATGGTCACCCATCCAAGTTCTATCCCGGCCCGACAGCGCTTAACTTCGGTGACATGACGGGAACCGGTGTTTCCACTGCGGCAGGGCCGTTGGCTTCATACAACCACAGAAATTATAAAAATGGATGTACGTATACAAACCACCGGACCAACTCCAACCAAACTTGGTTCACATATCACTCACAGTCCGGAAATCATCGCTGTGTGGAAAGAACCACCTGCTTACCAAAGGGGCGGGGCTGAAGGTGAGAATGCAGTGCTGCCCACGACGCGCGAACAGCCATACTTCAGTCTTCCAGTATTTGAGAATTAGAGTACTTAGTGACTTGGAACAACTTTGCGCATTACTTCAAACCTTTCTGAAACTTTTTTCGCCGAAGATCGCCACGAAATGATAAGAGAAAAATCGTTTACCGCCTACTGTATTTTCGCTGTTCGTGCAGTAAAACTGTTCGTGAAGCATGTATGAAACATCCCCTTAGAAAAATTATACATGACTGTCCTTAAACTGACACACAATATTTTTAGCGCAACGCATTCTGACTTTCAATAATCCCTACAAAAGAATGGCCCTGACTAACATTAACCTATACCTTTCACAAATCACTTACCTCACAAAAATCTTCGTTTCACGAACTACTGCAATACAGCGAGCGCCACTACTGCCAGCTAAATAAAAGATTCAAACTACTGAAGGCGCTAACTACTAATAGGCATAGTTAGCAAATGAAAGATTTTGATAGAGAACAAACAATGTATTTACCTTACTAGTGTTCAAAAATCATAATACATATAACGGTTCATGACATCCAGTCTTACAAATTTCAAAACTCCGCCATCTCTCTCCCCACATCCACCACTGCTGGCGGCTCACCTCCAACTGCGCAACGCTACGCGCTGTTCACATCCAGCTGCCCAACACTACAATGGCACACAACAATGCAAACTAGCCACAGACTGCACACAGTACAACCAGTGATTTTTCATACAGAGCGCTACGTAACGTTGCCAATAAGAAAACATAAACAGCCTACTTACATAGCCCCCATACTCCCCACAAAAAATTTTACAAATTGTTTTGGGCAGTGGTCAATAATGATTTGATAAAATTTTTCATAATTACAATAACAAAGATATCAAATGCACACACTTATTGATACAATGTTGGTCAAAAGCTAAAATTTTCTCACAGACAATAAAGACAGTCCTGATCGTTCATCACAGTAAAATAGCAGTGTTTTTCTCAATGTCTGAGCAGTAAAAGAAAATGCACACGGAAGTAGTGGATTTCCATGCAGTCTTGAAGAATTAGTGTTGTCCTTTCAACGGAAAGACAGTGCTGACTCTTGACATGCAGACAGGTAATGGGCCACAACAGAGCAAACCCACCGCAGAGTCAGTCGAAGTTTTGAAGAATATTTGTAGGTAGGTCATCATATAGCATACCCATTGTAGTCCTGGTAGAGATTACGGTATTGGTGGGCCATCAAAGATGCAGGTCCACTATAGTCCTTGTAGAGATAATGGTATTGGTGGGCCATCAAAGATGCAGACCCACTGTAGACCTTGTAGAGATGGCCAGCAGCCATCTGTTGCAACTGTGTAGTTGCACAATCACCATCGAAGAGTCTTGCGGACAATATAGCAAGTCCATAAACCACCACTTGTGCACTCACAAAGTTTTTGGAATTGTCCTTAGAACCAGCAATGCTGTTATCCAGTCCCTTGCTGAATTATTAACACACGCGCAAACACTATCAGTCCCTACTTCTCACATATCGTCCATATACTATGACCAACAGAAACGTGTGCAGTGAAGTGTAACTTACAAGTTACTTAATTTGATGAACTGGTGTCAATTACAATTTTATAACATAAGAATACAATAACAAAGGTACAAAATACATCATTTAAGAACATAATAATACAGATAACATTTGTAGTAATAGGGGCTTTACAAAAGAATAGAAATAAACGTATACATCAGTGTTACAGGAATTATGACATAAGTAAATACATAAAAGATCAGAATTACTTTTTGAAACATCAACTTCACATATGAGCAACAAAACAGAACAGATAAATAATGTCTAAACATCTTTACAAAGTAAATAACATAGTATTAGAAAAATTCTACAACATAACTCTCATCAGCTAAACACATAAAGACAGGAAAAACACAAATAAACAAGGGTACACAAACACATAGCAGAATAACACAAGAGGAAAGTGCAGGGTTTGTTTTCAGTGTAACATTTGGTACTGCAGTCCAACCCAAAACTTCATTTGATAGATCTTTCGTCTTATTTCAACATTTGTTTCCACCAAAAAAATCCTATCCAAACATGCTTTCTGTATTTATATGTTCACATATTTCTTACCTCATTATTTATTTTCCATTATCTTACCTCATCATTTATTTCCAAGAAAATCTTACCTAAACCTGTTGTCCCTAAACCCTACTTTTTTGGTTCATATCCTCTTTCAAAATACTTTTTTGGCCAAACCATTTTCTTATAGCTTCTCAATGCATTTCTTCCAATTCATCACAACTTGTTCTCTTATATGGCCTACCCCATCTTAAGCTAACTTAAATCTACTGAGCTCAGATGCTAAACTAAGGGACGAGGCAATGCAGAAGCACAAAGCAATTAACACAAACAGCAATGACAAAAAATGCAGATTTGCAAAGCAAGCAGCATTATAGAAATTAGCAAAGCAATTGCAATATTACAACTAATATTAGGCAATGTGCAGCAAACAAGAAAAAATGAATCAGTAGTAAAACTGGCTTAACAGAGTAATACAAAGTGAAATTCAGTAGCACTATGCCTGTCAAACAGCAGCAGCAAATGCAATAACTTATATCTAAACATGACATAGTTCAAGCAGAAAAAATATTACAGTAAAAATGGCCATGTTTAATACCTATGTCACATCTTAACACTAGGGTGGTGCATCACCTTACCTTACACTACTAAATAAGTTACCCAGTCATTGACGAAAATTATGTATGCAATTCCTGTGAAGGGAAATGTCTTTTTGTACTCCCTCGTTTTTTTGAAGTAGATTTTAAAATGGTTATTTACTGGATCTGTAGGCATAAAATATCTATATTAGTACATCTATTAAATTTGATTTTAACCAATGCTGCAGTGCAGCTAGAAACTAGATATCAAACAAAATGAGCAATCTCTCAACTACAAAGACAATAGATGTAAAATGTTTCTCATCATTTCATTAGGCATTTTAGTAAATATCATAAATTAAGAGCTCCACAGTGTAATCATATGTTTTCAAGTTTGAGTGTGTCGTATTTGCGATGCTTTCGACAAATAAATGTCAATAGCGAGGATAATGGCCTCTTTTTATTCCACCTAATGGTTTTCATTTGTCCGACGACTATCTCGAAGCTGGGCGCCCAGAACGCATTACGTCAAGGTGACCTACCTTCCTTACCGAAATATTTACGACATCAGTTTCCGCTACAGTGACAGTCTCATATAAAAATTTCACAGGTCAAGAATTCGTATTCATCGACACTTCTTCAATATTTCATCATAATAAATACGTAGCATAATCAAATTCCTCATATAGCATCAGCTTATTGATCATAAACATACCTCAACAGCATAATACACATTGTCATCATAAAAATAATGTCATAAAAACTCAGCCAAATCTCAAAAACGTCGTAACTTTCTGCAATAAGCTCTCATAATATCACAATGGTTCCGAAAAAATATGAACAGTTCACAAAGTACAGACAATATACAATAAGTGTGAAGTTATCCAACTGTGTAACTGCGTAAACATCTGTCACTGACGTAGTAAAAAAAAATGTTTGTTTCTCTGTTAAATAATCAGGTAGCTGTGTAATTCTGTGTTAGAGAAATATGGTACCGATGTGTAAAGTTGTATAAGCAAATACCATATTAGCTACGGCTCCTTGTGCTTGCCAAACACATGGTACACAAAGTAAGCGTGTACCCCCCTGAGGATTAATGTAATTATACCCTCAGGTGTTACAGATTACAGCAATGGAATGAAATGTATCACGGAAAACCTTTGTATCATTGTACTTCAAATATCTTTAAAAATAAATGTTTTAAGTACAAAATTAATCACTCAAATACGTGTACTGTAGCGCTAAACTGTGCGTCTTGTTGTAAGATAATATCTGTGGAAGTGTCGTAGTTATCGTCCTCCCAAAGCTAAGTTCTGCAGAAGTCAATGTACTTACCTCATGAGAAACAAAAGTGAAATGCTTTGCTTATAGATATCTTAGTTATTACGCTTATTGCCGTGATGAAGAAAGTACTGTGCCTTAACGTATTGTTGTGCTACAAAAAAGGCTGTCTCATTGTAGCTTTACCACGAAAGTTACTACTAAAACATGTTTTATTTTCCAGAATAATACATAAAAACTGTGCAGATATAAAACAGATACACCGCAAAAGCAACAATGTAAATTGTGTCACACATTAGTAGCGTCTTTATATATTCGTGTAGCTGTCAAATAAACTAACCACTGTGTCATCTGGTATCTCTCAGAAAGCAATTTAAATCCATTAGGTATTTTCAAGTAAACCAAAATGTTACATTAAAATCTCATTAGCAGTACAGGTACATGTTCTAAGTATGTCAGCCTTATAGTCGTTACGTAATCGTGCAACTAACAAGCAAGAATGTACACACACAATAACACTGTGTCGTCTGTTCACTATAACAATGCACTCGTAAATACTGTCTAAATATGTTCCCTAGGTTCTAGACTGGAGAGTGAACTTCAAAACATTGTTGCATGTTAACAGATTCTAAGTCTGACAAAGCATACTAGTAATGTAAAGTGAAAAGTTTTATGTCAAAGACTAAGTTATAAAGCAGATTGTCTCTCAATAAACGGTTTTACATGTGAAATGTGGTGTAAACCTTTATTCTTCCTAGTACGCAGTGTTTCAACTTCGACACAATTATCATGTGGTATACATCGGTAAAGAATACTGGAATTTTTCTCAAGGTTAGCGTCTATGTAATTTTTCCCTGAGCCAGCCGGCGCACGTGGCTGCCTGCGGTGCGAGTCATTGTCTGTCTCTTTGTTGGCGTGCGTCGTTATTGGGATTAGGAGACCTAACTTCTGCAAATTCACCTTGTCGAGAAGGCCCTGCCCTGTTTGAAGATCGCCAGTTCTGATGGAATTCAGGTCTGTCGTTTTGTCGGTAGTTTGCATATTTTCTTGTTTGTCGGTCATGTGGTGGAGAATTTCTCCCGGAATTGTAACTGCACGCTGAACTGTTGCATCTGAAGTTATTCTGTCTCCCTTGATAATAATTGTTTTGGTTCCCATATTGTCTGTTTTTATGGTTATCTCTGTCATATTCATTACTACGAAAATGCGATCTTTCCCTGTAATTCTGCCAACAGTTGTCATACGGGTGGTGTCTGTTTTGGTCACGATTTGTGTTGTGAGAATAGCCTTGTCGTGTCCAGTTATTATTTCTTTCATCGCGGAATTGTGACGGATGTGACCTGTAATTGTTGTGCTCCTGTTTTGCGTTCTGCGATTGTCAGTGTCAATTTCCAGTTCTTGTAACAGTCCCTGAAAAGCTTCAATGTCATCTTTGCAACGTTCTGCCAAAATAATATGTCGTAAATGTTCAGGTAATTTGATTAAGCAAATGCGGATGAGTTCTGAGGGGCTGTATGAGTTTGACAGGTACTGATTCTTGTGCAACATGTCTTCAAAATATTTCACAAGACTGGAAAATTCAGATTGTTCAAAATGTTTCATCATTATGATGCTAAGTTTTACTCGGTCTTGTGTAGCTTGAGACCAATATGCTGAGAGGAAGGCATGGTAAAATTCCCCTTCACTGTGACTATCGTGAATGACCGATCGCATTCTTACAGCTGGTTCATTCTCTAAATAGCCACACATAAATTCTAATCTGTGCTCTGATGACCAGTTGGGAGGGAAACAATGAGAGAATTGATGGAGCCGTGCTTGTGGATGAATGTCGTTGCCAGAATTCTTAAATGTTTTGAATTTACGTGTAGTAATGAACAGCTTATAGTCAAAATCATCATGTCGGCGAGTCGCATGTCGGTCATTGTTACGTCGTTTCGGCGGTTCCATCTCAAAATTCAGTGTACCTTGCCAAATTCTTTCATAATTTCCGAAATGCCCTGAGTTATTATTTTGTGGCTGTTCCGTATTTCTTCGTCCCTCTTCCCGTATTGGAGCGCGAGTGGCCTCTGAAATATGTAATTCTTGTATTACCTGTGTCAGCTGATCTTGTACTTCCCGGATTTCTCTTTGGTGTTGCGTATTAATTTGATTCTGATTTTGTTTGAATTTCTTAATTTGTTTGCACTCTTCTGTGTCATTAAAGACTACCGGTTTTGTGTCATTCAGATTATCATCTACCTTCGTAGATAAATTATTTAGCTGATCCGAAAGTTCAACTACTTTCTCTGATAATGAATTAATTTCCTCCATGTGTCTTTCTGAACCAATTTTCAGGGTATCTACTGTGTCTTTTAAGTTTTCCTGAGTTTTTGCCAGTTGCGTAACCGAATCGGTAGATGCAACTGAGTCAATTTTAGCTTGCAAGGTGTCGTAATTTTCATGAACAATAGTTTGCAGTTCTTTTATGGCTGCTTCGTGAATCTGTAATGCATTTTCATGACGCGAAAAAATAGGTTGGAAATGCTCACAAATTTGTGTTTTTACGTCATTACAGACTTTTTGACATTTCGCTTCGATTTTATGTAACTCAGTAGTTAAATCTTCACGTGTTTGTTCAAGCGTGGTGTCTAACTTCCGAAGATTTTGTTCCATTGTGTCTAACTTTTGAAGCTTTTGCTGTGTTTGTCTCTGATTTTGTTCCATTGTGTCTAACTTTTGAAGATTTTGTCCCATTTGTTTCTGATTTTGTTCAAGCGTTGTGTCTAACTTTTGTAGCCTTTGTCCCATTTGTTGCATTAACTGTAATAACAGTGCACTGGTGTCTGAAACATGTTCCTCAGTGCTATTCAGCAGTGCATTTGAGCCGGCAATATTCGCATTTTGAAAAGTAGAAAATGTGTCTTGATTTATTTGAGAAAACGGTGAGGACCCAAAACCTGAATCTACAGTATTTGCAAGATTGTGTCGTGTCATTTCGGAATCCTGAGGCGAGCTGTTGCCGACCGATCGATCGATAATGCTTCCCTGTTCACTAATTGTTTCACTGCCTACACCATTATTTGCAGCCCGCTCCATTTCCCTATGCACAGTTACCAAATTACTACTTTGAACATTAGTTAATTCATTACATGGTGGCGCTAACACACTGCTTTCGTCTTCACTGTCATTTCTCAGTTTACTTTGGAGTCTAGTATTACGTTTTTCACACGCCATTATTGTCACAATATTTCACACGACAACACAGTAAAACACAATTTGAAGAGCAAAAATAAGAGAACACATTAACATAGCACTGAAAATAATATCTCGTTAATTGCAAGTGCAGCTGCGCAATACTTGGTGCAAATTTACATGCATGCCACAACTGCTTTACTGTACAACAATGAAAAACTACAACTACAAAGGAAATTCTCTCTATAATTACGAGCTAGCAATAAACAAAAGCTACACTAATTACACAAACTACGAGAAACAGTCAGAAGATTCCAGTGAGGTATCCTCGGCTAAGGGTCGACATATGAAACATCCCCTTAGAAAAATTATACATGACTGTCCTTAAACTGACACACAATATTTTTAGCGCAACGCAATCTGACTTTCAATACTCCCTGCAAAAGAATGGCCCTGACTAACATTAACCTATACCTTTCACAAATCACTTACCTCACAAAAATCTTTGTTTCACGAACTACTGCAATACAGCGAGCGCCACTACTGCCAGCTAAATAAAAGATTCAAACTACTGAAGGCGCTAACTACTAATAGGCATAGTTAGCAAATGAAAGATTTTGATAGAGAACAAACAATGTATTTACCTTACTAGTGTTCAAAAATCATAATATATATATAACAGTTCATGACATCCAGTCTTACAAATTTCAAAACTCCGCCATCTCTCTCCCCACATCCACCACTGCTGGCGGCTCACCTCCAACTGCGCAACGCTACGCGCTGTTCACATCCAGCTGCCCAACACTACAATGGCACACAACAATGCAAACTAGCCACAGACTGCACACAGTACAGCCAGTGATTTTTCATACAGAGCGCTACGTAACGTTGCCAATAAGGAAACATAAACAGCCTACTTACACTTGTCGTTTTAATTTATCACTTCTTTACTACGAGGGTCGTTCCGAAAGAATTGCCTTCTATTTTTATTCACGGGAATACAGGAGATACATAAATCATAACAACACAGCCAAATAGAGGAATATTTCAGCTACAGAATGTCATTTTTTCACATAGACACCACCATTCGTTATGCACTTCTGTCAACGATGAACCAGAGACTACGTGCCGCGCTTGTAAAACTCGGAACCAGCTCAGGCTAACCACTTCCTTACAGCTTTGACAACAGCATCCGAGTCTTGAAAATGTTCGCCAAGTTGTCCATCTTTCAGAGACCCAAAGAGATGCAAGTCTGAAGGCGCTAAATCGGGACTATACGGTGGTTGTGGCAAGACAGTCCAGCCGAGATTTGCAATGAGTTGTGTGGTCGCAAAACCATGTTGCAGGTGACAGTTGGTCTTCTTCTCTGGCCTTATCCTGGAAACTCAGGCTTTCAGCTTAGTCAGTGCCGTCTTGCAGAGTGATGAATTGACAGTTTCTCCAGGCTCCAGGACATCTAAAAAGAACCACCCCCTGGCTATCCCAGAAGACTGTGCACATCACTTTGGCTTCAGACGGCTGTGTCTTGAATTTTTTCTTTGTCGCCATTCCGTGGACTGTTATTTGGATTCCTGCACATTGCATCTCCGGTGACGATGATATTCAGGATATTGTCATCTTCAGCTGCATGATGGTCCAGCTTGTCCCGACAAAAATCCATTTGATGAGTTTTTTTGTTCTTCTGTAAGCATCTACGGGACCTATCTCGCACATACTTTGCGGTAACCCAGATGTTGCAACATTGTTTCCAAGGCATTACATCCGACATTCAGCATTGCACACAATTTTTTGGTCGTTATCCGCCGATTAAGACGCTCTTCATTGCGTGGGATGGCAGCTGTGCAGGGTCAGCGGGCAGTGGCTTATCATGCACACCCTTTCCTACACCCATAAAATGCCGTATCCAGCGCCTCATATTTCTCACGTCTATTTTATCGTCTGTATACGTCTTTTGCAAGCGTCGATGGATTTCAATCGGGCCAGTTTCTTCAGCAGTGAGGAATTCAATCACACATCGCTGGTTTATAAGCGCTTCCATATCAGACTCCATTTTGGACCCCTCCTCTGCTGTCGCTAACTACCGCAGAATAACGGAACCAGCTGCAAATGAAAGAGGAAGGTTCAAGCATTAGCAGTGACATCTGGCGCGAGGATCCAACGTCACGACAATCTTTCGGAACGTAGTATTTTTCAGACATACTTCACATAAACCACAGTGTGTACCAGCAAAATTGTACCATTGTATGAAATGTAGTTTAGGAGACATGACGTCACACACTACGGCGTGTCAAAATCTGCAGTATCATGCATGACGTTTAAATTTATTACCTCTTTGCTACGAACACTATTCGTAACACATTTCACAGACAGCATCCACATTTGCCACTGAAAATACCTATTAAAATATATCATTGTACAACACATAGTTGCCGGCCGAGGTGGCCGAGATGTTATAGGCGCTAAAGTCTGGAACCGCGCGACCGCTACGGTCGCAGGTTCGAATCCTGCCTCGGGCATGGATGTGTGTGATGTCCTTAGGTTAGTTAGGCTTAAGTAGTTCTAAGTTCTAGGGGACTGATGACCTCAGATGTTAAGTCCCATTGTGCTCAGAGCCATTTGAACTAGAACCGACTTAGAGTTCGACATCCGGACCTTTGCATCATATGATATTAAAATATGGATTGAAAGTAGAGAAAGTAAAATAATTTTGTAGCGTATTTACAACCACAAGCAAGTTAAACGTTACTGATTGGTTCAACAAGGTTTCTGATATGGTATTTCCAATTCACGTTCGTATCACATATGCACACCTACAAATTTTGAACATTCTGTTTCACATCATTTCTTTCCGCTACGTCTGCTGTTACCGTCAAAGAGAGGCGTATCATCAGCTATCTGTATTAGCAAACGCCTAATCCAGTTTGTGATTCATGATGCACAATCTCAGTTGCAGTTACCTACCTAACGCATTACAGGGACAACAAAAATTTGATTTTCAGTATCTTCATATAATTATTGATCGAATTTAAAATGTTGCCAGAATCCTCTCATTAAAAGGAATGATCTTATGTTAAAGGTTTAACGATGTAAGATAAGAATTACTGTTAGAAACTATGTATATATGTTGAGGCACTATAACTCACTGCGAGCAATTTCCCAGACTATACTCAACCAGTTTTCGACAGTCAGAGCACTTACCGATTTCCAGCAAACCTTAAGTATAATTTCATATCTTTTCAAAGCTTTTTCCTGATTATCTACTTAACGTCAAATATTTAACACGCATTTATTTATTTAATCGTAAGTTCGAAGTTCTTTTATTAATAGGAGTTCGTTAGTGTAGAGAATCGGAGGTTTACTGGCACTAACGAATCTTCGATTATCAGTAGTTGTGCCACAAAAAGCTGCTAGAGTCCGCAGATCAAATCCCTTCCCATTTGAAGATAGAACCGAACCAGCCGAAATGCAGAACTCCACGATGTTTACGGTGGTTGAGTAACATCTACTGCGCTTGTACGGTTAATTGACCAGGATAAATATGGTCATCGGCACACATCCAAGAAAATAGTGGCCTGTCCGTGTCTCTCTCTCGCAAACTCAGTACCCAAACTAAATAGGAATACCTGAGAGCAACGTCTCCACGATCCACATATAAAAAGATATTGATACGCGTTTGGCGCAAGGAATAGCATGCAGCCGTAGAACTACAATAATAAAAAAGCCAAGCTTATACATAGGTGATTGCCCATGAGCAGCGGACTCTACCAAGGGAGAGCAGAACCGCTAAAGAAAAATTATGTTTTGAATATTATATCTCATGCTGCTTCACGTGATCTCCATTCCACTTCGAACAGCGTCCAGCAATCTAGCAGCTACCGTTAATGAGGCGTCGAAAGGCTAAATGATGATGCTTTCGTAGGAGACACATAACTTGAAAATAGTAGTGTTCGAATGTTGGCTAATGTCCATCCAACAGCGATGTTATTGCTGCTGACCTGAACTGGAACGGCTGTAGGTAAACCAGATCCAAGGATGAGATTCACTGGGAGAGTCCTAAGAAAATTCAATTCACTCAAGAACGAATTGACCTACAAAACTCTTCGGCCACTGATTATTGAGTTCTGCACGTCAGTCTGTAAGCTTCACCCAATAGGATTAAAAGAAGAGACGGAGAATATTCAAAGAAGATCGGAGTATTTATTCAAGTGTTCATTTATTAAGAGCTTTATGGAAATGTTCTTCAACCCAGTTGTGCTTCGCGGCGCCCCTGGTCTGAAGGCCAGAAGCTGCAGCTTTCACCCGGCGGGTTGACTCAGCTAGTACTGAACCTTGGCTCGCCTCCTGAGTGGACTGAAGGATGACAGGCCAGCCATGTTTGTCTACCTGTGGGAGGTTTGCCGTTAGGTTCGCTATTCATTCTTGTGGCTCTGGTATGTGGAACACTGACAACGGTAATTCAAATATGCATGCCGACGTCGCAAGTCGAAGATGAAGAGATAAAGTATACGAGGATACTGAACGGGTAATTTAGTACGTAAAGGGAGATGAAAATCTACGAGTGATGGAGGACTAGAATGCTGTTCTAGTGGAAGGGGTGGCAGAAAGGTTTGCGGGACATAAGGGCTTGGTATTAGGAATGAGAGAGGAAAAAGACTGAGTTCTGCAGTAAATTTCAGCAAGTAATAGCGAATACTCTGTTCAATAATCACAGGAGGAGGAGGTATACTTGGAAAAGGCCGGGAGGTACAGGAAGATTTCGGTTGGATTTCATCACGGTCAGGCAGACATTCCGAAACCTGATACTGGATTGTAAGCCGTACCCATAAGCAGATATAGACTCAGATCACAATTTAACAATGATGAAGAGTAGGCTGAAGTTTAAGAGACTAGTCAGGAAGAATCAATGCACAAAGAATGAAAAGATATGCTTGAAGTCCTCCAAAGCTATACATACTGCGATAAACAATAGCTCAGTAGGCAGTTCAGCAGGAGAGGAATGGACATCTCTACAAACGGCAATCATTGAAGTTGGAAAGGAAAATATATTTACAAAGAAGGTAACTGCGAAGGAACAGAGGGTAAAAGAAGAAATACTTCAGCTTATAGACGAAAGAAGGAAGTACAAATACGTTCAGAAAAATTCTGGAATACAGAAATACAAGTCACTTAGGAATGAAATAAACAGCAAGGGCAGGGAAGATAAGACGAAATAGCTGCATAAAAACTGTGAAGAAGTCGAAAAATAAATAATGATTGTCGGAAGCATTGACTCAGCATATAGAAAAGCCAAATCAACCTTCGCTGAAACTGAAAGCAAGTGTCGTAACATTAAGAGTGCAGTAGGAATTCCATTGTTGAATACGAAGAGAGTGTTGTTATGCGGAAAGAATACACCGAGGGCCTCTATGAGAGGGAGGACTTGTCTGCTAACGTGATAGGAGAAGAAACAGCAGTCATACAGAAGAGACACGTGATCCACTATTAGAATCAGAATGTAAGAGAGCTTTGGAAGACTTAAGATCTAATAAGGAAGAAGCGATAGATAAAAAATTTTTAGACATTGGGGAAAGTGGCAACAAAACGACTATTCGCGTTTGTGTGTAGAATATATAAGTCTGCCTGTATACCATCTACCTTTCAAAAAAAAACCTCCACACAATTCCGAAGATTGTCAGAGCTGATAAGTGTCAGAATTATCGCACACTCAGCTTAAAAGCTCATGCTTCCAAGTTGCTGACAAGAATAATATATAGAAGAATTGAAAAGGGAACTGAGAAAGTGTTAATGATTGTTGGTTTGGCTTTAGGAAGGGTAAAAACATCAGAGAGGCAGTCCTGACGTTGCAGTTTATAATGAAAGCAAGACGAAAGAAAAATCACGACACGTTCACAGGATTTGTCGACCTGGCAAAAGCATTCTAAAGTGTCACGTGGTGCAAGACGTTCGAGATTCTGAGAAAAATGGGGGTATGCTATGTGGAAATAGAGGTAATGTACAGTATGTACAAGAACCAAGGGGGAACAATAAGAGTAGTAGACCAAGAACGAAATGCTTGGATTAAAAAGAGTGTATGACAGGTATATAATCTTTCGCCCCTTCTGTTCAATCTACACATCAAAGAAGCAATGACGGGAAGTTTCAAAAGTAGAATTAAAATTCAAAGTAAAAGGATATTAATGATATGATTCGCTGATGACATTGTTACCCTCAGTGAAAGTCCAGAACGTAATATAAAATTTAGTGAGTGCAGAATATGGAGTGAAAGTAAATCAGGGAAAGACGAAAGTAATGGGGAGTAGCAGAAATGGGGCCAGCGCTAAATTTAACATCAGGATTTGTGATCGCGAAGTAGACGAAGTCAAGGAATTCTGCTTCGTAGGCAGCAAAATAACCAATGACTGACGGAGCAAGGAGGACATCAAAAGCAGACTAGCACTGGCAGAAAGGATATTCCTGGCCAAGAGAAGTCTACCAGAATCAAACACAGGCCTTACTCTGAGGAACAAACTTCTGAGAATGTACATTTGCAGCACAGCATTGTATGGTAGTGAAACATGGACTGTGTGAAAACCGAGACAGAAGATAGTGGAAACATTTGAGATGTGTTGCTACAGAAGGATGTTGAAAATTAGGTGGACTGATTAGGTACGCAATGAAGATGTTATCCGCAGAATCGGCAAGGAAAGGAATATGTGGAAGACACTGGCAAGAAGAAGGGACAGGATGGTAGGACATCCGCTGAGACATCATCAGGAAAAAGTTTCATGGTACTAGAGGGAGTTGTAGGGCGTAGAAACTGTAGAGGAAGACAGAGATTGGAATGCATCCAGCAAATAACTGAGGATGTAGGTTGCAAGTGCAACTCTGAGATGAAGAGGTTGGCACAGCATTTGTCTCGGATGAGGATGATTTAAATTGGGTTGCCTAGTATTTTTCAGTCTAGTTTTATTTTTCTCAGCCAGTATTTGCTTCCAAGAGCGCAGTATCTACTTTCTGGAATGACGTGGGAAGCGGCGTTTAAAAGAAAAACTTTTATTACGTCGTATGCGTCTTTACTGGAAGTGAAGATACGTGTCTCGACAGTACTGAATAGAATTTATAGACGTGTCAGTTATGTTTGTGAGACATGGAAATAGGAAGCTACGAGCATTTGATGTAATCTGGAGCGCCAAAGTCTTCAATCACCTCCAGCTACATGAGCACGAAATCATCATACAAAACACAAACAGGCCAATTTAAGATACAACACAGACTGAAGAAACATGACCACATAGAACAACTAAACACAATAAATCGAATTGATAAGAGTATTGCCGTGATGCAAAGACAGTGCATAAAATGAACAACAAAATACAGAAGACACAACACAATACACGACAAATCAGCAGACAGTAAGCAAATTATGTGACCTAATGACGTTCAACGACAAAGTCGCAAGCAGGGTGGGCAACATAGTGGAGAGACAAGGACTCAACGATCTAACATCGTAGTAGAGAACAGTCTGGGCAGAGAAGCCACCAGCACTCGTAAATATAGCCAGTCTAGTATCTACCAATTAATTTGTAATTGCCTTCACTCTGTATCTGTCGAGCAAACAGGTAGCAATTTTAAAACCAAATATACAGAACGTCCCACTGCATTAAAAAGTATTATCTCCAACCCAACATTTGCTGATCTTTTAATAGCAAAGAATCACCTCCCACAAACATAGGAACTGATTTAAACATTATTAAAACTAGCAACAGTTTCTGCCAAAAATTAACAATAGAAGAGAATTATCTTATATACAGAAATCAATAGCCCAAGGAAAGAAGGTACTAAATGAATACACACCACTGAGCAATATCCCCCTCCCCACAACCTTGTCACAAAGAGCATACGGTTGACCGCTCCGCCCTTCTGTTTCTTTCTACTATTAAATTATATCAAATGTGTGGGTAACAGCTAAAAACGACAACATTAAAAGAAATAGATGATTTAACTTGTCATAAACAGTGAAAGTATGACCACTTAAATAAAGAACCGCAAGTAACACGCTAAATAACGCGATGTATAGCGATTCTCAGTCTGAAATGGACAAAAAACAGAAAAATAGAAAACGTTCCGTAGTTTGCAGATGACAGCAACCAGCAAAGACAGCTGATAGCATCGTGTGAGCTATGTGAACAATTATAGAGAGTGCACATTAGTAAAACCGACAAACTGCGGGGACGAATTCCTGACCGGAAATGGAAAAAAAAATATCCTATGAGATACGTCTGGAAACGCATCGTTGCCACGGTATATGGCGCTGACCACGTACCGTGTGTTCCTTGTTTGTTGCAGGCTGTGTGATTGAAGCAGTGTACTGTAAGTATCAGAATAGTTGGGGTGACCAGACGTCCGGATTAATCCTGACATGTCCTCCTTTTTAGCTCTTTGTCCGAGGTCCGGGCGGATTTTTACTGTGTCCGGCTTTTTCGCAAAGTTGAGCGTAATACAGTTAAATTTACAATTCGTCCCGTTCTACTGCTCTTTTCTTAAATACTTTAACTATTGGCACAGCCTTCGTGATTAACACGCACGAAGGCGGTGTTAGTAGGTGGCACCAGGATCGTCGATGTTATCGCTGATCGACCTATAAGCGAATGCAAATATCGATTATTTAAAGTTTTCGTTTCGTATTTTCGCTTTGTATTGGCTTGGCTTCCTGTAGTGCACGTGTGATTTGTGAGTGTAATGAAGTAAGCCTAAACTCCTGCAAAAAATTGGTTCCTCCGAGAAGTATCAATAACTGTTAAGGAATGTATGTATGTTATGTTTATAAATAATAAACTCATTTATAAAAAATTGAACGTATGTTTGATGGGGAGTACTACAGATGAGGATACCACCCGTCAGCTTTGGACAAGTCACCTGAAAGTAGCCAATCACGAGTGGCGTTTGGCAGCCATCTTTGTTAAATCTTAAAACTACGCGTAAATATAAAAACAATTGATGCCACACTGTCACCACAATCAACGTTATTAATTTAAAATAAAAAAATATTGCTCTGGGAATCACCACCTGACCACCAGTAACAATTAACTACTAGTTTTACCGGTAATTCCTGGTAGTCACGTGACTTTTCCAAAGCTGATGGGTGGCATCCTCATCTGCAGTTGACCCGTTTGATGTGTCCTCTTTTTTCCTCCTTTGTCCTCCTTTTTGAAGCCGTTTGTCCTCCTTTTTAAACAATTGCATCTGGTCACCCTAAGAATAGTGCTGTATTCAAGTCGGGAATAAGCCGAGGTGGTGTTTACGTACGATCAAGCAGATGGAAACGGTCGAGAGGCAGCTCGGCTGTATCAGAACAAGTACGCTCACAAACAAACCACACTACACAACATGTCAAGCTCTTTTTTGGAGTTTTTGTGATCATGGGTCCTTTCAGACAGACAAACTTGCATGGAGGTGGCGGACCGCGCGTACACCAGATTTGGAGGACAGGATTCTGCCTCTCGGCCGTTTCCATCTGCTTGGCCGTACACAAACCACGTCGGCTTATTCCCGGCATGAATACCGGACTATTCTGCTGCTTACAGTACACAGCTTCCATCATTCAGCCTGCAACACACAAGGAGCACACAGATCTTGGTCAGACGGAACTTTCATTCGTCAGCGCCATTTAGTGTGGCAACGACGCACTTCTGAACACATGTTCATAGGACCTTTATTCCTCCATTTCCAGTCAGCAATCAGTCCCTGCAGTTTGCCGGTTTTATTAATGTTCACCCTGTATAATCAAATTATTAACCAAATCAGTATCCAAGAGCTAATCCTTCAGCATAGCGTAAGTGAACAACATATAATACCTCAACTGTGTGACATGTGTCGTTAGCTGTATATGCAGACCAACGTAAAATATTTGACGCATAACTATCGCTCCTTTGAACGTGTAAATAATTTTTAGCCAAACATTTATACAATCTATACAAGAGTTTAACATTTAGTAATAATTTTCCAGAAAGCAAATAAACACAAGACCCACTGAAGATAATACATAAAATGCTGAAACATGTTTGGGTAATAACAAAACTAATAAAACAGTATTGGGCACAATGCGGAATTTCTCTCCGTTTTTTCAGCAGTCACGGAAAATAAAAAGAGTTACAACATCCAAAAAATGGTTACAAGGAGCTAACGATGTTAATAAAGGATAGATTAAATTCAGTTTGTGGCTGCGCGGTTTGTTGCTGTTGGAATTATTTTATCTTGTTGAAATATTGAGGTAGATAGTTGCTGTCCGTTAGTAGCCTACGGGTAGAGGTTATACACGACAATTAATTAATAATTTGTTCCTTTTAGCGACCTTCCAATTCTGATGATAGATTACCGAAAGGTCAACGAAAATTTAGTCTCATTTCGAATAGGTAGTCAATTCATACAGATGTAGTTTGCGGTGACTTCAATCTGTCCTCAATATATTGGCTGAATGTTTTCTCGGAAAACTATTTTGAGTTATTAGTTCAAGAGCCCACACGAAATGTAAATGCTTGAGATAACTTGCTAGACCTCAATAAACAATCCTGAGTAGACAAAAATGGTAATCATTGATGCAGGAATTAGTAACCAAGAGTAAGTAATATCGAGATTGAATACCTTATCACCGAAATCCACCAAAAATAAACATAAAATTTATTTATAAAACAGATAAGAATTCGCTAATGCCTTCTTTAGAGACAGTCTCCATTCCTTCCGAACTAACGATGTAAACGTAGACCAGATTTGCACTCAAATAAATAGTGCTGACCACAATTGAGAGACCGATATCAAAAACTTAATAAGAAATGGAACAGCTCCCCCGTGGTACACAAAACAGGTCGAGACACTGTTACAAAAGGGACGAAAAAAGCATGCAAGATTTTACAGAACACAAAACCTCCAAGAGTGATGAAGTTTAACAGAAGCTCGAAATTTACTCCGAACTTCAATGCATGCTGATTTTAATAGTTTCTACAATGAAAATCTGTCCGTAATGTGACAGGGAATCCAAATTGGTTTTTGATAGTATGTAAAATATACCAACAACAAGACACAATCAATAGCTTCATTGCGTGATAAGAATTGTAATGTCACGGATGATAGCAGCACTAAAGCGGAGTTACTAAATACGGTTTTGCGAAAACCTTTCACCCAACACCATGTAGTAAATTTCCCACAGTTCGGATTAAGAACAGCTTCGATCATGAGTAATTCGGAAGAAGATGACCTCAGAGTAGCAAATCAACTCAAATCGCTCAACAGAGGGCAAGTCATTCGATCCAGACTATATGCCAGTTATACCCCTTTCGGAGCATGCTGATGATGTAGCTTCGTTTTCGGCAGTCATGTACGAGTATAAACGCTCGCTCGAGAAAGGATTCATACCTAATGACTGGAAAATTTCACAGGCAATACCAAGAAACAAGAAAGGAAAAAGAAGTAATCCCCTGACATTATGAGGATTCTACTCCTGTACTGAATGACTGACTGTGAGTTTATTAAAAAGAATTTCCGTTAGTGAATCTTCCGTAAAAAATTTCCACGTCTCCATGTTCCAGTGAACCAGCACTATTAGTTTCCTAACATAAAAATTCCCCGGCATCGTTAATGTTCCATCACAAAAGTCATGCCTGTCGCTCTAAAATTAGTATATGACTTCGTCTGAACAGTGCACTTACTGTGAAAATCCAGTTTCATCGCTCTAGACCCGAGGCAGTTCCTAAGAGTACTCATTGTCAGTCACAAATATAAGAATAAACAGTTCTCACAACTTCACTTGGGAAGTACTAATATAAAGTGCACAATGCATTCAAACAGAAAATAAGTATCACACTAGTACTCATATGTCAGCGAAATAAGAGTACTATCACTGAACTAAAAGTCAGTGCGTATTCTGCAACAATAATATAGTAATTGTACGGTTGTCATATTGCTGCCTGATTATCTTGAAAGCAAATCAATCAGTACAAATTCAATAAACTTGGCTTGGCATCAAAATATAATACGTCAGTCAGGAATGAACATAGAACAAAGACTGGCTGGTACATATGGTATTGGTAGCGTTCATTCTTCAGGAAATGGCGTCTGTCTATCGTTGCCACACCTCTTGTTTCTTTGTCACCGTTCTGCGCCTCTGCGCATCTCCTGACTCTATACTGGACTTTGGGGTACTCCATTCCCCAGGTTGTAATGTTGCACGGCGGCTCGTACATATTTTTCATACAACAGATTTTCACAAAACTAATTAATAAAAGAATATTCTTCCCACTTGCCGCTCTTCTCCGATCACTCAACCAACGCTATCAACACATCATTCTGCTTTTATGTTTTCAACAAATAGTTTGCCGCGGAAAAAAAGGTGAATGCAATCAGACATTTGCAATATATCTATGACATAGATTTGATTCCGCATTTTGGAGCATATACTGCGTTCGAACCTCATGAAATACTTCGAAGAAAACGATCTACTGACACACACAGCCAGCACAGATTCAGGAAATATCGTTCTAATGAAACACAATTGACATTTTATTCACTTTGAGTACCGAGTGCTATCGACTATTGGATCTTAAGGCGATTTAATATTTCTAAATTTCCAGAAGGCACCGTTTCTCACAAAAGCCTTCCAACGAGATTACGTTCGCATGGAGTATCGTCTCAGTTGTCCGACTGGATTCGTGATTCCTGTTAGAAAGGTCGCAGTTCGTACTAATGGACGGGGAGCCATCGACTGAAACAAAAGTGGTATCTGGCATTCCCCAAGAAAGTGTTATAGGCACTCTGTATTCCCAAGTTCTATCTAATTCTGTCGTTCACCGCCTAATGAAGTCATCAGACGATCAGTACGATTTACAAAATGATTTAAATAAGATATCTGCATGGCGCGAGAAGTGGCAGTTGACCATAAAGAATAAAAAGTCTGAGGACTTTCACAAAAGTACTATAAGGAATCCGTTATGTTTCGGTTACTTGAGAAGTCAGACAAATCTAAAGGCTATCGAAACGAGTAAATAACGAGCGATTACAAATCTAAAGGCTGTAAATTTAACGAAATACCTGGGTATTACAATCATAGCCGGCCGCTGTGGCCGAGCAGTTCTAGACGCTTAAGTCCGGAACCGCGCTGCTGCTACGGTCGCAGGTTCGAATCCTGCCTCGCGCATGGATGTGTGTCATGTCCTTAGGTTAGTTAGGTTTAAGTAGTTTAAGTCTAGGGGACTGATGGCCTCAGATGTTAAGTCCCACAGTGCTTGGAGCCATTTGAACCATTTTTTAATTACTATCACAAGCAACTTAAATTGGAACAGTCACACAGAAAACGTTGAGGGGAAGGCGAACCAAATACTGCGTCTTACTGGCAGAATGCATAGAAGATGTAACAAATCTACTAAAGAGACTGCTTATACTAAGCTTGTCTGTCATCATCTATAGCAACGGTGCGTTGCGTGTGATCCTTACCAGAGAGCAATGATGGAGGATATCTAAAAATCTAAAAACTTCAAAAAAGGGAAGCTCGTTTTCTGTTATCGCGTAGTAGGAGAGAAAGTGTCACGAATATGATACGCGTATTCGTGTAGCAATCATTGAAGATGTTTCCGTTGCGACGAGATCTTTTCTCCCCCGAATGCGAAAATATTTTGTTGATTTCGACCTACTTAGGGAGAAATGAGCATTGTAACAAAATAACAAGCACCGAGGCTCACACGCAAAGATTTAAGTTTTCATTTTTCCCACGTGCTATTCGAGAAAAGAACGATGGAGAAATAGTCTGAAAGTGGTTCTATGAACCTTCTGTCAAGAATTTAAATTTCAATTGAAGGGTGGTCATGTGGATACAGAATTAGACCTAACGTGACAGTTATCAGCATAATATTAAACGCAACCGAGAACAACAAGATAACGACACTTAATAATGTTCGCACAGTGACGTTTAAGCAATCATCCTCCCTCGCATCATTTCCGAATATAACGGACAGAAACTTTAATAAATGGTACAGTGGGAAGTACCCTCTGCCATGCACTTGACAGTAGTTTGCAAAGCGTGGCTGTAGATATAGCTGCAGATGGTGGTATGGCGTCGCCTTCCTTAACTCACGAAAGCAATTGCAGGGGGACCAACAATTAACGAGGACGCCGAATCAGGATGCAGTTTGGCGTTTCGCACGTTAACAAATCATTACTGGTGGTGAAACAAGTGACACGCGACGGAAAATATGCTAGGACGGACTACCGAGTATTGTACTTCAGACTTCTTGATTTGTAGCCTGATGAGACTTGTCCACCGAGACAATAAGTCGCGATTATTCCGAAGTACAAAACCATCAAGCCCACAGCCCCTCCCGTACGCGAATGCAGTGTCTTAGCCATTGCGTCACATCTCTATGTCCTTGTACTGAATGCTGACCCTGCTCCTAATTTTATGCCACTCCATAATTGTCTTCCTAACGTCATATTTATTGAATTTTCTCATTTTGAGAATATCGAAGGAGCGATTTGTTTTCATTCCTAAAAACATTCAATAGCCAAGACTGCAAAAATATTTCTTTGTTTAAAACTACCGGTTTCGACAGACTTTATTGTGATCTTCAGCACAAGTTGCTGTATGTTTTTAAATATT